>NC_140166.1:59980863-60058363 GCF_963971535.1 Notolepis coatsorum | reverse complement strand
ATTTTATTCTTATTCTATGCAAATGTTATTATATTTATATTATTAGAAGCTGCTATGGTCTAGGGGCCACAACGAATATAATTTCACTCTTTCTTGCTGTAAGGTACTGAAATACGTGTCAATAAAGGAATCCTAATCTTCTCAGCTCCGATGGGAACAGATTTCAGTCATGGGCTGTTTGGGAAAAAAATTAAAAACTGAAATCGAATGCAGTTGTGATAACATTTCCCTGCAAAGTGTGCTCATGTGTCATTCTATGGCCAGTGTCACATACTGTACACTACTCCTTGTGCCAAAGCAATGTTTTCTTGACCCTTGACCCCTCCTCAGGGATTATAGCGTTTTGGAAAAACTCCAGAGGAAAGAAAGACAAGCAACACTTGAGCCAAAGCCTTTTGATTTATAATCCAAACCATGGTGGTTTTCTTTTGCAATAGTTCAAGGAAAATAGTGATGTCTTTCCCCCCTATACATCACCTCCACATTAGTAGGCCTAAAACACCCTTTCCAATAACAGTTTGAGTGGAATACGAGTTTAAAGCCTTCAATTACAACAGTGCATTGCTACTTGCCCAGGAACTAACCATCAGTCATCAACCTAATAGCCTGCAGCTTTTTATCTGTATGAAAGTGGCGGCCCTGGTGTAAACCCTAGATCTTCATGTTGATGGGGATGTATTTTAAAGGGGACATCAAAGTCAAAGTCAAAGTCAGCTTTATTGTCACGTCTCGTAATGTGCAAGACATACAGAGAAATGAAATTGCGTTTCCCCCTTCCCACGGTGTATATAAAAAAATATCTAATATAAAACAAGTAACATATAGGACACTATAAACTAGGGATGTTCGATACTGGCTTTTTTTTACCGATATCCGATATACCGATATTGTCCGACTCTTAATTTCCGATACCGATATCAACCGATACCGATATATGCAGGGTTTCCCCCCCCAATAAAACACAACATTATGCATACTTTTCACAATAAATAAAATAAGAATTTGTTCTTACTTGCTTGCCTGGGTAAATAAAGGTTAAATACATGTAAAAAAAAATATATATATATATATATATATTTTTTTACATGTATTTAACCTTTAACCTTAGCTGCAAAATAAATATATATATATATATATATATTTTTTTTTTTTTATTATTATAATTTTTTTTGAAAACCGATACCGATCATTTCCGATATCACATTTTAATGCCAATATCGGTAGGCCGATAATATCGGACATCCCTATAAACATAAAGTAAGATATGGGACACGATGTACACACAATATACAGGACTATATACAATATAGTATATAACAATATGTATAAACAATAGCTAAAGAAAATGAATGTATGAGTGAAATAAATATAGGAGGTAAAAGAGAACTTAGTGCAAATATATTAGCAGCAGTGGTACATAGTAAGTATAAATAATAAATAATGGCAGTACAATACAACAATGGCAGTAAAGTGGCAGTGAGATGATAGATATGGCAGTAAACTAATATAATGTAAACTAAAATAATGGCAGTAAAGTAAAGTGGCAGTGAGTTTGTAAAGTGGCAGTGTGTGTCTGTGTGTGTGTCAGTGGGGGGGGGTTAGTCCAGAGTCTGTGGGGGGGCAGAGTAAGAGAGAGGGGGCAGAGCTGGGTGTGTGTGTTACATGTTATGGGAAATTAGTTTGTATTAGAGATGTCCGATATTATCGGCCTACTGATATTATCGGCCGATATTGGCATTAAAATGTAATATCGGAAATTATCGGTATTGGTTTAAAATATATATATATTAATTTTGTTTACATTTATTTAACCTTTATTTACCCAGGCAAGCAAGTAAGAACAAATTCTTCTATTTCTAGTTCTATTTATTGTCAAAAGTATGCATAGCAACGTTCCTGCATATATATGGTATCGGTTGATATCGGTATCGGAAATTAAGAGTTGGACAATATCGGTGTATCGGATATCGGTAAGAAAGCCAATATCGAACATCCCTAGTTTGTATGGATCTGGAAGTCTGACATCACTGGGGCAGAATCCCACGTTCTCGCCTGCTCCTTGCCGCTTGGCCAGGGGGCTGACGTCTTCAAGCCTAAACAAGCTGCTCGGAATGACTTACTGTACCCTCCATGATGTCATAATGGGAACACAAGCAATTCATTAGCTTTGATTGATTGATCAATTAGCTGTGCTTTTGTAAAAGTGTTTTGCTTTTGGGGCTGTGGGGGTAGCCAGGCAATAAAGATGAATTCATGTAGAATTTTGGTGCCATGTGCCAGAGACACACAGAGAGGGAACAGAGGTGCTCTAAAATATTTCCACTTAACATATTGAATAAGAATGACCATTTCCACCTACTTTACAAATAAGAACCACATTTATTTTTGAAAAAAGTGAAATGATTTCACTTGTATATTATTCACTGTGTCCATGGAAACAACACAGCCGGAAGGCTATACGGCTTCCTCACGCAGACAGACTGTTTACTTCTCTGATAACTACATCACTGCATAACTCATAAATGTTCAGACAAGCTTAATATTTTAGGGAAGAGCTGTTTCACCAGCTGTGTGACGACGTCCCAGAAGCAGCTCTGCGTAGGAGTGTATACTTTCAACAGTGCTTTCAGGGTTTAAGGCTTCCGCCATTTGTAGCCATGGTAACGGGGGTGACTAGCAGATCCTTCTCACTCGGCAGCTGTCCTCCGACAGCCTCGTTAAACGTTAACCCTTCGCTCAGCCGGCGCCACGTGACCACTTATTGTAAATATACCACGGTCTTGTCCGTTCCCCCAAAGTGGGGGGATCTAACTCAGCGGTGAGTTTACACCACAGGGGCGGCCATTTTGCAAGGTTTCAACCTGGTTACACACCTGCATACTTACTGTAGTAATACTGTGTACAGTGTACTTATGCAGTACATACTGTAGTAATACTGTGTATTGTACATTTTATTCTACGGTTGCACTTTTTTATATCACCACTCTCAGCACTGTCACTTTTTCTTACATCATTATTATGCCGGTTTTTATTGTGTTTTATTTCGTATGTATTCTATCTATGTGTATTTTATTGACTGCTGTAGGTCAAGACCTAATAATCTTGCTCTGTTTGTATGTAAATGTGACGAGATGCAACAATAAAACTGAATCTGAATCTGAGCACTTTTTAGACAATTTTTGTATCATAAACAGTACTGTATATTTGTATATCTGGTATGTCATAAATGTATAGATGTAGCAGTACTGTCTATCTGTATGTCATATATGTTATGACTTATGATGAATTGAAAATGGGGGACCCTGATGTAAACAAGACGAAAGTCTTTCTCTGGTCTGCATTCCCTTAACAATTGTGTGTATTGAGCTGTACTGTATTGTAATAATGTCATTTCTCTGCCTGTGTCATAATGTGTGTTTCATTAGCAGACGTCCAGACCTGGTCCTGGGTCTCTCGGTCCAGCGGGGCGTTCAGGTAGATCACTCCCTCCCTGCTGATGGTGAAGAGCATCTCGGGGAACTCCCCCTCCAGGCTGTACCCCGTACTGTACCCCGCCTGGCTGCCACTCCACTTCACCTGCACACACACACACACACACACACACACACACACACACACACACACACACACACACACACACACACACAAAATAAGTTTCTGAGAACACTAAAGTGTACTTATACAAGTTTTGGTAAATCTCCACTGTCAAACTATCATTACACCTGGGCAAAACAGAGTCCATTCTCTTCGGTTCAAATAACAAACTCAGCAAGACCGACGGCTTCTCAGTTACAGTGGGTGACAATATTGTCACAAGGAAAGACGAAATTACCTACCTGGGTTCCATCCTAGAGGCAAATCTTTCCTGTGACAAAATGGCATCCAAGGTAATAAAAAAAGACAACCAACGAACTCGATTCTTGTACCGGATCTCCTCTCTGGTAAACAAGAATACCCTGAAGACTCTGGCAGGAGCACTCATTCAAGGGTACTACGACTATGCTTGCACCTCATGGTACCAAAGCACCTCAAAGGCACTAAAAAACAAATTACAAACATCTCAAAACAAGCTAGTCAGACTACTGCTTGACCTTACTCCTAGAACCCACCTCACCCCTGCCCCTGCTTTCTTTTTGTTTAAGGAAGTTGCATTGTTCATTTCAATACCTGTAATAGTACAGTAGTCCACACACACACACACACGTGTGCATTCAGTTAAGTTGGAATATGACTGTAATACAAACAGTTCAGTTTGTCAGGTACATGCAACACAGATTACAGTGTTGACATCTGTCTGCTTGAGAAAATACCATGTTCTGCAATAAAAATGATGATTTATTTTATTAGATAAAACATGTTGACAAAGTGTGACTTTGCAGTTGAAAAAAGGTAATAAGTCGCAATATATCGCAATATTAATATCGCAATACTCAGCATATCGCAATATATTTAGCATCGCAATACTATCGTATCGTGACTCAAGTATCGTGATAGTATCGTATCGTGAGGCCTCTGGTGATTCCCACCCCTGAGGCAAGACCAGGGGTTCCCAAACTTTTCAGGCCGCGACCCCCAAATAACGTTGTCAGTGAGCCGCAACCCCCACTATTATATATATATATATATATATTTTTTTTTATATAAATGGAAATGTATGGTTGAAACATGCAAACGCACACACACTAATAAGCATTGGAGGCTTTTAACCAGGGCCGGACTGGGGAAATCATTCAGGCCAGGAAATATAGTGCAAAATATAGCCCCAGTCAGGACACTTTTTAAGCAGGGGGTCTGGGGGTCCCCCACCAGGAAAATGTTTGTTACAAAGACTTCATTTCCTGCATTCTGGTGCAGGCATTTTTATTTGTACCCTTTAAATGCCAGTGTTTGTGATGGCATCACAAATTATTGTTAAAAAACAGGCTAGCATATGTATGATTAGCAACAACACAGATTTTTATGGATTTTCAGTTTTTTTGTAATTGATACAATCTTTTATTCAACTTCAGCCCTGATCATAACACCACATATTCATTTTATAATTCTAACCCTTTAAATGCCAGTGTGTGTGATGGCATATATTTGCAATATATCAAATGCAAAGTAGATTTTTCTGGGGGGGATTATTACAGGCTAGCATGTGTCAATGATTAGCAGTTTTTTGTAAGGGTCCCGCCTCCACCAATCACATGCGGCTCCCTTTGTGTGTGTGTGAGAGCAAGAGAGAGAGAGAGAGATAGTTCTCCAATTTGTGTGAGTTGCAGTGATCTCCTGGCCTGCTTCTAAGTTCAGTGGGCAACCCCCAGGGGAACCCCTGCCCTAGACGATAGGTGGGTGGATGGGGGAGGGTAGACAGGGGTATACAGTAGGCTGTCTGTGGGGAAGGGGGGAGATTACAATTTGGGATGGCGGGGGTTATACAATTATTCCACACCATCGGTAGAAGCACAGCACAGTGAAACGTGCAATAAATTTACCAGATCTGCTTTTATTTTTCATTGGTAATGAGTCTGTGAAGATGCATCAAATGCCAAAACAAACACGTACCGTACTGCACCTTTGACTCAGCAGTAGTTTGTTTATACTTCAGAAGTATAATATTTAAACTAGCTCCTAAAAGTGGAGTGAACTGGAGCCTGCCACCTGGGAGGAACGCTGGCGTTGACAGCAGACGCTAGCTTACAGTGTAGAATCTTTGGGAAAAAAAACAATTCCACTGTAAATGTTATTACATTTTATTTTATTTGATCTTACTTTATTATAAATATTTTAATTATATTTGTATTATTATTATTATATTATATATATATATATATCATTCGAAATAAAACTATTCATTCATTAATTCATTAATTCAAAGGTAAAGTATGATGGCGACTTTACACTGCACCAGAAATAAAGGGTAGGCTCCCCTAAATCATAAAAGGTGTATATATGTGATGGCTGTACATGTTGTGTATCAGTATTGTATGTGACTTTAGATTGTCCAATAAATTCAATCAATCAATCAATCAATCAACACTTGATACTGACTCAAACAATAAGCTCAGAATTGGCAAAGATATAACACTACAGTATGTCCAGCTACACTTTGTCTATGTAGGCTTAGAGGGTTAAAAGGTGATCTGTGCAATGTTGTTATTCAGGAAGTTTGTAAGTAGCCCTTGAAGTAGCTCTCGGTTTCAACAAGGTCGGTGACCCCTGGTGTAGATGCACTTACACACTTAAGACTGCATGTTGAAACTTCACATGACGACATTCACCATTAGCATTCACTTTAGACACTTTAAAACACTTTTTAACAACACACCATATTTTATCTATTTATTACTAAAATATTTGCACTACATCTCTACCTACATTTTTGCATTTTGTTTTGCTTTTTGTACTTTAGTTTTGTATATTGTATATTATAGTGTTTGGTCTTTATTCTTTTGACTTTCTTTGTACTGTATGAAGCACAATCTCAGGGGGCTCACACAGAACCAAGCATTTCACTGTAATGTACACATGTACCTTATAATGTGACAAATAAAACAAAACAAAACTTGAACTTGAACTCTAGTTAGTTAGTTAGTTTAGTTTAGTTTATTAGTTTGGTTATTATTTGTCACAACAAAATACAGAATACTTTATGATGAAAGGCTTGTTTCTGTATGAGCCCCTGAGAGTGTGCTACATACAGTAAAAAGTAAGTAATGTCAATATACATATATATACAATATACAATACAGAGTAAAATGAGTAACAGTGAGGTACAATGCAGAGGTACAAAACTTAGGGTAGGGTGCAAATGAGGTATGAATGTAGTGCAAATCTCTTTATAATAGTAATCTTGAAAACCTACCTGTTCTCCTTGGCCTTCCCCCCTACTTAATTACCACTAGACCCCTGGCCCTTCTATCCTCTTTGTTTTACTGTGTCCTACCAGTTTTTATTGCTTTCATTGCTTTATTATGTTTTTAATCTTATATCTTGCACCATATTGTTTTGTTTTTGTTGCTTTCATTGCTTTGCTATGTTTTTAATCTTATACCTTGCATCACATTATTTAGTTTTTATCAACTTGCTTGTGAAGCACTTTGGTGTCAGCTGCCGCTGCCTGGAAATGTGCTATATAAATAAAACTGACTTGACTTGACTTGACTAATCTATAATAATAATAATAATAATAATAATAATCTATAATAATCTACTGAATGTGAAACATCCCTTTAAGGCGTTGGCGGTTATCTCAATCTACTATACAGTACATCATAAACGATGTTGTGAAGTCGTAACTTCGGGGTGCAGTAGAGGAAACATACCGGAGTCTCATGACTCAGAAGGAGCTTCTATCCCATCAGGCCATCAGGATGCTCAACGACAATAACACTATGTAACAACCCATCATCTACACTCACAGCACACACATCCACACGCACACGTGCACTTTAAATAAACACTCACCTTAACACCCACGTTACTCACTTTAGACACTTTAACACACTTTATATTTATTAGTAAAGAGATTTACGCTACAATTCATACCTCATTGCACCTTATACCGCAAGTTTGTACCTCATCCCATTTCTGCATTGTACCTCACTGTTACTCTTTTTTCTCTGTATTGTATATTGTATATATCATGTATATTGACTGAACACTTTATTCTACGTACTTTTGACTTTTTATATTTTATACTTTTTATCTATTTGTATCTATTACTGTATGAAGCACACTCCCAGGGGCTCATACAGAAAAAAGCCTTTCATGATAAAGTATTCTGTATTTTACTATGACAATTAATAAACAAACTTGAAACTTGAAACTTGAAACTATAGGCCTTACAAGCGAGCTAGAGTCCCACCCCGCTGGGGGACAAGCTGACGTACGAGTAAAGCCCACTCAGTGTTTACACGAGGCGCCGACTAAATGTACCGACGATGATGTGGAACAGAGAGAGAGCGAGGCCAAAGCGAACTTTTTCCCCTCCCGCTATAAGGTTGATATCAACATCCCCTAAAGTGCATATCATAGTAAAGTGCACAATGCATAGAGGCACAATTTACAGTAAAAGTGCATATAATCAAAGTGCGTGATGCACAGACAGACACACAGAAACAGCACTTCCACAACCTGACTAATAACACACCAAAATAAAATAGGATAATATACAAATCTAGCCTTTGGAGTTATTCAGGCTGCGCACAGCACTGGGGAAGAAACTCTTAGTGAACCGAGAGGTAGAGCATGTGATGGAGCGGTAACGTCTGCCCCGACGGGAGGGGGACAAAGAGGCCTGCGGCTGGGTGACCAGAGGGGTCGTTGATAAAGCCAGAGGCACGGGGAAGCAGCCTGGCGTGAGAAGCTAACTTTTTCCCCCTCCCGCTTTACAGCCGCGGACAGAGAGACGTGTAACGGGGACGGCAAACAGCACCCAACATGGCGAGGTCCCCGGCCCCGCAGCAACAACTGATCCACACGAGGAGGAGGATCCTCGTCTCTGTCACACGCCGCCCCTCCGGTGTTTTGGAGATTGCTGCCCGAACACGCCGTCTGCGTATATAAACAAGCTTGCTTCTTACAGCTTGGCTACCTCGCAGTGTTATGGTGTGGGGTTTTCTTCTTTTGCATGGAGGAGATGTGTTTAAGAACATATTATGATCAATCAATGGCTGTGGTATAAATAGATTGATACAGTGCACCTGGGATGAGGTCGTGCAGTGTTTTCTTTTCTTTTTTTTTTACTCTCATGTGTTGCATAAGAGTTGCACATTCTGTCTCCCGTTATGTGTTTGAACTGTTTCAAGAGTGTTTTGTATGCATGTTTTATTGTATGAGTATTGTATGCGTATTGTATGCATGTTTTATTGTATGAGTATTGTATGCGTATTGTATGCATGTTTTATTGTATGAGTATTGTATGCGTATTGTATGCATGTTTTATTGTATGCGTATTGTATGCGTATTGTATGCATGTTTTATTGTATGAGTATTGTATGCGTATTGTATGCATGTTTTATTGTATGCGTATTGTATGCATGTTTTATTGTATGCGTATTGTATGCGTATTGTATGCATGTTTTATTGTATGCGTATTGTATGCATGTTTTATTGTATGCGTATTGTATGCATGTTTTATTGCATGCGTATTGTATGCATGTTTTATTGTACGCGTATTGTATGCATGTTTTATTGTATGCGTATTGTATGCATGTTTTATTGTACGCGTATTGTATGCATGTTTTATTGTATGCGTATTGTATGCATGTTTTATTGTACGCGTATTGTATGCATGTTTTATTGTACGCGTATTGTATGCATGTTTTATTGTATGCGTATTGTATGCATGTTTTATTGTATGCGTATTGTATGCATGTTTTATTGTACGCGTATTGTATGCATGTTTTATTGTATGCGTATTGTATGCATGTTTTATTGCATGCGTATTGTATGCATGTTTTATTGCATGCGTATTGTATGCATGTTTTATTGCATGCGTATTGTATGCATGTTTTATTGTATGCGTATTGTATGCATGTTTTATTGTATGCATATTGTATGCATGTTTTATTGCATGCGTATTGTATGCATGTTTTATTGTACGCGTATTGTATGCATGTTTTATTGTATGCGTATTGTATGCATGTTTTATTGTATGCGTATTGTATGCATGTTTTATTGCATGCGTATTGTATGCATGTTTTATTGCATGCGTATTGTATGCATGTTTTATTGTACGCTTATTGTATGCATGTTTTATTGTATGCGTATCGTATGCATGTTTTATTGTATGCGTATCGTATGCATGTTTTATTGTACGCGTATTGTATGCATGTTTTATTGTATGCGTATTGTATGCATGTTTTATTGTATGAGTATTTTATGCCCGATTTATTGTATGAGTATTTTATGTGTGTATTGTACAAGTGTTTTTCTATGTGACGCACAAGATTGGTGGGTTGGGAATTACACACATCCAGAAAGCGGTAACTATAATTCACAACAAGTCACTGAGATAAATGCAGAAATCGGATTTCTGATCGTCTGTCTTGACTTGTCTGTCAATCATCGCTATGGGCTTTTTCTTGCATTTAAGCAAAGTGCCAGCTTCTGTTGAGAGGTTATAACTGCTTTGACCGATCACGGTTGAGCGTGGGAGTCAATTTGGCCAGCTGTGCACTACTAGACTAGTCCGTCTCTACACAAGCTTCATTAGAATGAAGATTTGTCCTTTTTCCTCTACTTTAAAACATTGCAGGCTGGGAGGAATTAGAGTAGTGCCATCAGTAGTGAGTGTGGCGTCATTGATTCTGAGGGTGGACTTGTTGATTCTGCTGAGGGTGACTTGTTGATTCTGAGGGTTGACTTGTTGATTCTGCTGAGGGGGGACTTGTTGATTCTGCTGAGGGTGACTTGTTGATTCTGCTGAGGGTGACTTGTTGATTCTGAGGGTGACTTGTTGATTCTGCTGAGGGTGGACTAGTTGATTCTGAGGGTGACTTGTTGATTCTGCTGAGGGTGGACTAGTTGATTCTGAGGGTGACTTGTTGATTCTGCTGAGGGTGACTTGTTGATTCTGAGGGTTGACTTGTTGATTCTGCTGAGGGTGGACTTGTTGATTCTGCTGAGGGTGGACTTGTTGATTCTGCTGAGGGTGACTAGTTGATTCTGCTGAGGGTGACTTGTTGATTCTGAGGGTGGACTTGTTGATTCTGAGGGTGGACTTGTTGATTCTGAGGGTGACTTGTTGATTCTGAGGGTGGACTTGTTGATTCTGCTGAGGGTGGACTTGTTGATTCTGAGGGTGGACTTGTTGATTCTGAGGGTGACTTGTTGATTCTGAGGGTGGACTTGTTGATTCTGAGGGTGACTTGTTGATTCTGAGGGTGGACTTGTTGATTCTGCTGAGGGTGGACTTGTTGATTCTGCTGAGGGTGGACTTGTTGATTCTGCTGAGGGGGGACTTGTTGATTCTGCTGAGGGTGGACTTGTTGATTCTGCTGAGGGTGACTTGTTGATTCTGCTGAGGGTGACTTGTTGATTCTGCTGAGGGTGACTTGTTGATTCTGCTGAGGGTGACTTGTTGATTCTGCTGAGGGTGACTTGTTGATTCTGCTGAGGGTGGACTTGTTGATTCTGCTGAGGGTGGACTTGTTGATTCTGCTGAGGGTGGACTTGTTGATTCTGCTGAGGGTGACTTGAAGCTAATGAGGAGGAGTTCAGTTTTGCCACTGTTGAGTTTGAGGACATTTGATCGCATCCAGACTTTTATTTTGCGGAGAGGCAGGAGTCAATGTAGGAGAGGGGTGGGTTGTGGGGGAATATGGTGCTGGGGTATACCTGAGTGTCATCGGCATAGCAGTGAACGTCCAGGTTGAAATGACAGATAATCTGACAGAGAGGGAGGATTATTGACCCACCCTCCTTGTTGTGAATATACCTAGGCAAGTCATGTACATCTCCTGAATGCCCCAGGTCTCTAGTTTGTAGTTGGGGGCGACAGTGGCTCAGTGGCTCAGGAGGTTCCCGGTTCGATTCCCGCTCCTCCCGGGCAGCGTGTCGGTGTGTCCTTTCAGAAAGACACTTAACCCCTAACTGCTCCCGGTGAGCAGGTTGGCACCTTGCATGGTTGCCTCCGCCGTCAGCAGTGATGCCAGTAACGCGTTACTAAGTAACGCGTTATTGTAATCTGATTACTTTTCCCCGAAAATAGTAATCTAACGCGTTAATCTTTAAAAGCCAGTAATCTGATTGCAGTTACTTGTCCAAGTGGCTGTGCGTTACTATTTCGTTACTATCTCATCATAAATTCATAATGCAGGCGGAATGCAGTATTTTATTTCGTTTTCGACAGTCAAAAATACATTTTGAGCTGTTTTTCTTATTTGGGAGTGACGTCGTGTGGCAGTGAAACGGTTAAATACACAATGTGTCCCGCGGCGTGACTGGACACTCTGTCTGTGAGTGACTCTGCTTTGGTCCAATCACATTCCCCATCCACAGTCTGCGAATCAGAGGCAGAGTAGGGCGGGTCTTCACAGCACGTCATGTGACATATGCGCCAATCGTGTGACAGCAGGGCTCCGTCGTTACAGCATCGTCTGCATGGAGAATTCCACCCCAAAACGCTCGTCAGTCACTACTTCACGTTTGTGTCAGCTAAGCCGGGTGAAAAAAACATTCATATGCGGAGGAAACAAAATACTGTCTACCGCTAAAAATAGCACATCCAATTGCATTGAAAGCATCTGGAATCACAACACTAGCCGACGCTTCGACTAGGTACAGGAGGACTCGGAGGCCAGCCAAACACCAAAAGAGAGAGATTGTTTCTTTCCCTTTTGATTAATGTATATTTGATGGTGGCAGAGCAAAAGCTCTTATTTGCCAGATTTACAGTTAATTTACATGTTAAAGAGAGACTGATTGTATGTTTATAGAGAGACATTTATAAAAACAATTTAATAGTTACAGTTGATATAATTGAATAGTTCAGCCTGCATTTGTTAGATGTGATACACTGGTTTTGTAAAACCACTGGCTGGCTGCTCTAATGCTGTGAGCATCATAGACTGTTGCTTTACCATACTTGATGGTACAGAAGCTGAAGCACTAGTTTAACAATTTACGTTATGTGCAGAGAAACAAGTTAAAAACAATTTATGCACTTTCAATAAAGCGTTTAAAAAAACTGTTGGGGGAACGACGACGACTTCGTAACCTAGTTACTTTCAAAGTAACTAAGTTACTCTGATAATCAAGTAATCAGTAAAGTAACTTAGATTACTTTTTAAAGGAGTAATCAGTAATCAGTAATCAGATTACTTTTACAAGTAATCTGTGGCATCACTGGCCGTCAGTGTGTCAATGTGTGAGTGAATGGGTAAAATGTGAGGAACAAATTGTAAAGCACTTTGGATAAAAGCTGTTATATAAATGCAGCCATTTACCATTGTGGTTGTAACATTTCACGAGGCTGTTCTTCTAGTGGTCATAATTTGTCATTTTATAGGTCAAGTGTGTAAAAGAAAATGGTCTCCAATTTAAAGGAAATCGTCAAGAGCCTGTGAAATTCAACGATGCGTTAGGGGCAGGTATGACTGACACTTCAGCTGAGACAGTAGGAGGGGGGAGGTGATTCACACAGAGAGCAGCTGCACGTTATCATCTCTATATGACATAACGGTGGTGAGTCCCGCCGCCCACATGAGACCTGAGAGGAGGCATTCTGCGTGGGTGAAACTAGGCTTCCCTCATTCAAACACGACCCACTGCACACGAGGAAAGTAAGCAAATTGTCTGATTTTGACCTTGGATGGGCATCATTTACAACATCTTGCATAATGCACTTAATGGTTTGTTGTTTGTTTGTTTTATCTTATCAAAACAAAAAACCCACCATGAAATCCAAAATAAAATGCAAAATAAATGAATGCAACACTCCCAAACATACCCCACGCGATAGGAAAAAAGCACCACAGGCAATGTGGAGGAGAGAAACCTTAGAAGGGCCGTTCAAGGGGGGATCTCCCTTCTTAGATGTCGGTGATAGTAGTGTTGCAATAAAACAGGCGAAAGAATCCATCTCACAGTGTTTTGGCATGTTGTACGCCGAGAGCAAACATCGACCGCTGGTCATCTCTGCTGACCGGTACCAGCAGGTCAGAGACGGCAGATGACCACTGATAAATATAGAAAGATGACCACTGAATATAGAAAGATGACCACTGATAAATATAGAAAGATGACAACTGTGTAAACAGCGACTCCTACAGGTCGGTCAGGGCGCCTGCACAGCAAGGACAGGAGATGGCGAGGGCAGTGTGAGCCTCCACACACGTTACACGTCGCCAACGAGAGTCCGCGCTGGCAGGTGAAAATATGTGGCTGGCTGACTCCGCATGTATCCGAGGGGACATGGGATAGATTCTTCAACCCTCCCTACGACCGACCAGTGGGGGGCACATGCGAGCAACGATCAAGACAGGGGAGGGGGGCATTGGCACGACTAAAATTGGGATGGGAGAAAAACAGAAAAAGAAGGAGAAAAATTGGATAAAAAAGAAAGGAAGATGACCACTGATAAATATAGAAAGATGACCACTGATAAATATAGAAAGATGACCACTGATAAATATAGAAAGATGACCACTGATAAATATAGAAAGATGACCACTGATAAATATAGAAAGATGACCACTGATAAATATAGAAAGATGACCACTGATAAATATAGAAAGATGACCATTGATAAATATAGAAAGATGACCACTGATAAATATAGAAAGATGACCACTGATAAATATAGAAAGATGACCACTGATAAATATAGAAAAATGACCACTGATAAATATAGAAAAATGACCACTGATAAATATAGAAGGGTGACCACTGATAAATATAGAAAAATGACCACTGATAAATATAGAAAAATGACCACTGATAAATATAGGCAGTGATTTGAATTCCGTTTGTGACCCTGTATCAGATTGATCTAGTCCCCCCCGCCATCCCAAACAGATATCCGTTGCTAGGAGAGAGTTTCAATCTGAGCTTTGGCGTAACAGATGTGAGTCGCCTATATAATCGACCCAGATGCACTGTGTGTGTAAGCCGCTCTTTATGCTCAGGCTCATAACTCATAATAGATTACATTTCCATGTCTTCAGACCTGCTTTCAAAATGTTCTCGAGATCAAGATAAACAGTGATTTAGACATTGACAAACAAATTACAACTAAGGACAATGAAGGACAACAACGAATACACATGACATGGGAAAGGGGGGCGGGGGGGCAGAGAGGGGAGTAAGTAAAGTAGGGGGTGAGGAGGGGGATTGAGAGAAGGGTGGGTTGTGGAGTGGATGAGGAGGGGGATTGAGCGAAGGGTGGGTTGTGGAGTGGATGAGGAGGGGGATTGAGAGAAGGGTGGGTTGTGGAGTGGATGAGGAGGGGGATTGAGAGAAGGGTGGGTTGTGGAGTGGATGAGGAGGGGGATTGAGAGAAGGGTGGGTTGTGGAGTGGATGGCTCACAGGTCAATCTCATGTGATTAGGAGCCTAGATTATCCACAAGCAATTCCCAGATGCTATTAAATTGTGAGACTTCGATGTGATCCATGGTTGAGATTGTTTCCTGTGATATGTAATTTGAGAGAAGGCCCAACCACATGCTGCACACGCTCACACTCAACGGTCACTTACACAATGAAAAGGTCACTTTAAAAAATAAAAAAGAACAGGAGTGGTTCTTGTATAGTAAATAGATGGATATAGCAAGATAGCATAAGGATATAACTGTAGACTGTATAGTATAGCATTGTATAGTAGGCATCAGTGTACATAAGACCCAGTCCCTCATCCGTAGCTAACATTGTATTGCAGGACCTTAGCATGTCTTACCGTGCTTTTTGTAAACTTTATGTACATTATACCTGTTATGTCTTATTCTTATTACTTGTATTATTGCACAAATGTCTTATTCTCATTCCTATTCTTATTACTTGTATTATTGCACAATCGCCGCGGGCATGACCTCCCGCATTTCACTGTATGATTGTATGCCGTGACAAATAAAACTCTTGACTTGACCATTGCCCAGTATTTACGTTTTCTCTTGTCTTCCAGTTTTCTTGGCGACAGCTAGGGAAACGAGCAGGGGTTTGGTGTTCTGGACTAATAAAGGGATAGCAGTAGTATCCCTGAGTAGGCAGATGGAGGGGGGACAGAGGAATGCTGCAGCACGTGTGTTTTTGATTTATCTGTAAACAAAGACCAAAAATAAAACTATTCATTCATATTCATTCAGTTAAGTAAAGGAACTGTGTACTTCCTCCACCACTGACCATAACGTGTATTTGATTTCCCCAGAAGGCTCAGGTAGGATTTCTGACAAGGACACTGGTATGTCTGGATCTTGTGTAAATAGTAATAAAAAAGACGCTTAGAGGCTTTAGAGGTTATTATTATATACCGAATTTCTGGCGACTTAGTGCAGAAGTGGCTGATATTATATCAAAAATAAGGTCACACGGCAGACACATCCAGGGACAGATATAGACACACGGATACATCATGTGGCAAAGTGATGACAGTCATCTGATTGTGTTGAATAAATCAAAATTCTCTGCACACCAAGAGTGGGCGGGGGGGGGAGTAAGACCTCATGTACGCAGAGAGGCAATTGCATTCATTATGTGTGGTCATTTATGGATGGAGTGGTTTGTCCATCAATCAAAAATATCTTTGCAATTGTCCTATTTTACTAGTATGTCCCCATGGAAACAGAACATATTGCCGTGTTGTGGTGTCAGAGGCGGGTCAGTGTCACTCGCTCTCACTGAAAACAACCTACCTTTGTACAATTTTCACCCCTGTCTGTTTGTTTGTCGGTTTGTCTGTCTCTCTGTCTCTCTAGTATCTTGAAAAGGTATTGCCAGATTGCCATACAACTTACTGTGAACATTCATGACCCTTAGAGGAAGAAACCTATTGATTTTGCCAAACATCAGGCCACATTTAAAATATCGCTGCTGGCGGGACAAAACCTCATAACTCCATTTTTTTTTTTTATATAAATCAGCTCCGTAGAATCATCCTCCATATGTGTGTGTGGGTTTTACAAAGTTTAAACAATGGGAAAGCATTAAAACGATCATCTGTCTAAACCTCCTAACTCTATTCACCCTCAAATCTGTGTTCGTTTTTTTCATCTGCTGAAAAGTTGGGTTTTTGGAGTTATGAGGTTTTGTCCCGCCAGCAGCGATATTCTAATTGTATTGAATATAACCCATTTTTGTATACACCTCCAGAGTGTATGACCCGTTTGTTGCACAGTCGCAAAAAAAACAATGCACCAAACATGACAAAATATGGTTGTCGTACGACTGATATCACCCTCGTTGATACCTAAACATGGATTTACTGTTCTGAAGTCTGTTGAGTGTTGTTTGCCGGATTGTTATCATAGGACTGAAGAAAAATTAAGCAAACCAAGTTCGTCTTCACGTGTGTCTGTCTGACTCACTCCCACCTAAACAGACTACAACATGGTATAACGTATGACGTCGTATATCACGCCATACTTACGTATAGGGATGCTCGATATTGGCTTTTTTACCGATACCGATATACCGATATTGTCCAACTCTTAATTTCCGATACCGATATAAACCGATATCAACCGATACCCATATATGCAGGGTTTCCCCCCCCCCCCCCCCCCCCCCCCCCCCCCCCCGAAAAATTGAATAATTTCAGGTAATTAACATTACATATCTCTTGTTGTGGAATTAACACAACATTATGCATACTTTTGACAATAAATAAAATCTGAATTTGTTCTTACTTACTTGCCTGGGTAAATAAAGGTTATAGAAATGTAAAAAAAGAAGAAAAAAAAGAAGAAAAAAATCCGATACCGATATTTTCCGATATCACATTTTAATGCCGATATCGGCCGATAATATCGGTAGGCCGATATCGGACATCCCTACTTACGTACCTTATGAATACTGCACCTGTTACTGTATACGTACTTATTCATAGTATATATTTTAGATTCTAGTGTTTATTGTAACCATATTGTAATGTATAATATAACTGAGGGGGCACACAGACCCTCATCTGCACCTTTGATCACACTGCCTACTTGCTCAGATGTATATTCAGTGTTAATTATATTGTTTACACTGCCTATTTTTACTATTTCTACTGTACTAATTGTATTGCCTTTATTATGTCTTCTACTATTACCCTGCCCATACCTGTCCCCCCCCCCCCCCCATGCTGCTATGATGCCATGAATTTCCCCCAAGGGCATCAATAAAGGAATATCTTATCTTACATTTACATTTACATTTAGTCATTTAGCTGAAACGCTTTTATCCAAAGCGACTTACAAGTTCTGTACCACAAGTCATCAGGAAGGAAGGGCACAACTCTATCAGCTGAGTAACAATGTTCATCAAAGTGTTGAGTGCTACAGTGTAGGTTAGTTTATTAGGACAAGTGCATGACAGTAAGGTTAGTTAGATACTTATCTTATCTTATCTCCCCCTCAACATCAAGTCTGCCAACACCGTACAGACATTCAAGGCCCTCGCTTAAAACCCACCTTTTCACTCTGGATGATCACTGAGTTGCTGTTGTGTTGTGTGTCTGAGGTGTTCTCATGTTCTCTGTCTGTCCGTCTGCCTGGTTCCCTGTTTCCATTGTCTTGTCCATTTATTAATATTCTTTTCCCCCCCCCCGGGCTGCGCTCTGGACCGATGTAAAAATGGATGGGGGGGGGCACATTATAAATGAAAATATCATATCATATCATCATATCATCTTATGTGTGAATGGGTGTTAAGCCATACTGTATATGTTGCTCAACCTTTTCTCGAGTCAAGGTCGTTCCTCTCACCTGTGAGATGGGGATGGGGGAGGGGCCTGTCTCTCACCTGTGAGATGGGGGAGGGGCCTGGCTCTCACCTGTGAGATGGGGATGGGGGAGGGGCCAGGCTCTCACCCGTGAGATGGGGATGGGGGAGGGGCCTGGCTCTCACCTGTGAGATGGGGATGGGGGAGGGGCCTGTCTCTCACCTGTGAGATGGGGGAGGGGCCTGGCTCTCACCTGTGAGATGGGGATGGGGGAGGGGCCAGGCTCTCACCTGTGAGATGGGGATGGGGGAGGGGCCAGGCTCTCACCTGTGAGATGGGGATGGGGGAGGGGCCTGTCTCTCACCTGTGAGATGGGGATGGGGGAGGGGCCTGGCTCTCACCTGTGAGATGGGGCTGGGGGAGGGGCCTGTCTCTCACCTGTGAGATGGGGAGGGGCCTGGCTCTCACCTGTGAGATGGGGAGGGGCCTGGCTCTCACCTGTGAGATGGGGATGGGGGAGGGGCCTGTCTCTCACCTGTGAGATGGGGATGGGTTAGGGGCCTGGCTCTCACCTGTGAGATGGGGATGGGGGAGGGGCCTGGCTCTCACCTGTGAGATGGGGATGGGGGAGGGGCCTGGCTCTCACCTGTGAGATGGGGATGGGGCTGGGGCCTGGCTCTCACCTGTGAGATGGGGGAGGGGCCTGGCTCTCACCTGTGAGATGGGGATGGGGGAGGGGCCTGGCTCTCACCTGTGAGATGGGGATGGGGCCTGGCTCTCACCTGTGAGATGGGGATGGGGGAGGGGCCTGGCTCTCACCTGTGAGATGGGGATGGGGCCTGGCTCTCACCTGTGAGATGGGGATGGGGGAGGGGCCTGGCTCTCACCTGTGAGATGGGGATGGGCCTGGCTCTCACCTGTGAGATGGGGATGGGGGAGGGGCCTGGCACTCACCTGTGAGATGGGGATGGGTTAGGGGCCTGGCTCTCACCTGTGAGATGGGGATGGGGGAGGGGCCTGGCTCTCACCTGTGAGATGGGGATGGGGGAGGGGCCTGGCTCTAACCTGTGAGATGGGGATGGGGTAGGGGCCCGGCAGGTTCTCCTGTAGCCGTACAGGATCGGGGGAGGCCCAGGTGTTGCCCGTCACCTCCACCGTCACGACGCCGGTGGAGAAGAAAGCGTTGGACTTCCCGGCCATGTCCTTCACCATCACCGACAGCTTGTAGCGGCCGCACATCTCCGGGTCCAGAGTCGAGGCGCCTGCAGGGTCGTCACAGTGGGATGTATATGGAAAGGAAAACATTGAGACTAGGGATGTTCGATGTTGGCTTTTTTACCGATATCCGATATACCGATATTGTCCAACTCGAACACTTTGAATGCCGACGACGTATATTCTCGTCTTATCAGACCCCCCGTTGAGTGCCGACGACGTGTATTGTCGTTTGATTTTTTTATTAGCGATCTGAATTCATATTTCATCAACCGAGTCTCCCGTTGGTACAGCAGACCCTCTAGGAGCTCAGATGGGGAAAAAACCGCCCCCTATCGTCTATCCCTGTGTAACTGCAGGTCAGTCGATTATACTGGGAGATCCCTGTGGGGGTGGCCAACTGGCTCCATTGTGCTGGCGAGCCGTCTGATGATGAGGGATCTGATTGCGAGTTGGAAAGCAGCCTGGAATATATATTTACAGCAGCCAATAATCAATCAATAAACGCAATCGATATTTGGAATGGCGATCAGGAATTGGAATAATCTTTTTGGAGAACATCTGATCTAAGGTAAGGAGTCTATGTTACCAGTTTTAGGATAATCAGACCTGTATTCACTGAGATATCAGCATGTGCCGTGTGTGTGTATGTGTGTGTGTGTGTGATCTTGAGGAAATGGATAATAGATTTCTCAGCTCGCTTCTATAGCATGCATAAGTACACATATACTATCGATAATCTAGCGGTTATTTGAAAACGATTCATAAATAGGCCGACAAATGACAACGTGTCTAGTGTATTTGAGAATATTCCAAAAAATGCAGTTTATGGGGGAATCTTACAATTTTCCAAAAGTTTTCGAGAGAACGATAGCTTTTCGAAATGCTATAAAAAGGATATGAACTGATTAAAAAACAATCCGTTTCGACAATGTTGACTGCAAACAAGTCATTGATAAGCGACGGGCAGATTAGACACACAGGTAATTAACATTACATATCTCTTGTCCTGGAATTAACACAACATTATGCATACTTTTGACAATAAATAAAATAAGAATTTGTTCTTACTTGCTTGCCTGGGTAAATAAAGATTAAATAAATGTAAAAAAAGAAAAGAAAACAATTTAAAACCGATACCGATCATTTCTGATATTACATTTGAATGCCAATATCGGTAGGCTGATAATATCGGACATCCCTAATTGAGACATCATGCATTTGTTTCTGATCAATCTAAGACCTTCGTGATGCTCTTGGTGGTTAAGCCATAACGACATTCCTATGCCTCACCAGGGTGCTTTGTTTACTATTGTAATGTACTCTTCTGCACGTTAGCAAGGGGGGGGGATAAAGAAAATACACAGCTACTGCAAAAAGAGGTTGCGTTGGACACAGGCAGCTTGTAGGGTGGATGGAAACTGTGAGGGGGATCTAACCGCTGCCAAGTGGGAACAAAGGGCAGCTCCATGAGTCCAGGAATAGCAGCATAACCCTCGAGTAAGTTTGTGTTTGTGTTTTGTAGTATGCATATACAGTGTGTGTGTGTGTGTGCGTGTGTGTGCGTGCGTGCGTGCGTGCGTGTGTGTGCGTGCGTGTGTGTGTGCGTGCGTGCGTGGGTGCGTGCGTGCGTGTGCGTGTGCTCGTGTAGGCAATACTGTATGTATTGTAGCTAATGAGCAAAATTTACAAAACAGCTTTGTAGGCCTACTATTAAATTGACTACGAGTCCTACTACTAAATGGGATGGGATGGGATGGGATGGGATGGGATGGGATGGGATGGGATGGGACGGGATGGGACGGGATGGGACGGGACGGGATGGGACGGGATGGGATGGAATGGAATGGGATGGGATGGGATGGGATGGGATGGGATGGGATGGGATGGGATGGGATGGGATGGGATGGGATGGGATGGGATGGGATGGGATGGGATGGGACGGGATGGGACGGGATGGGATGGGATGGGATGGGATGGGATGGGATGGGATGGGATGGGATGGGATGGGATGGGATGGGATGGGATGGGATGGGACGGGACGGGATGGGTCAAGGACAGAGACGAAATTTCATCGGCGACCCAAACATTGCATGTGTGTGTTCCTGTGTGTGTGTGTGCCGCCCATCGCATGTGTGTGTGTGTCGCTGCATGAAGACATTGGCACGATGTGTGCGATGAATAAAGACTTTTTCAAAAAGTCCAGTTTAATCTTGTCTGTTGATGATCTGTTCATTATTATTACTATATATACAGTATTTTATTTTATTTATTCCTTACATTATTCAAGTTCAAGTTTCAAGTTTCAAGTTTTTTTACATCTTTACATTATGTATTATTGTGTTATGGTACGTCTTGTTATATGTTGCTATATCTTATAATGTGACATAAAACAAGATAAAAAAAAAGAAAAAAAAAGTCTAGTTTAATCTTTAACATTCTGTATTGTCGCGGTGGAAAAGGGTTAACCCTTTGGTAGTGTGTGTGGCGGTGAAAGGGTTAAAATGTGAGACTGACCGTCCTCGGTGAGCGACACCTCGGCCGTGACGGAGTTGACGGAGAACATGTGGCTGGAGGGGATGCGTGGCGTCTGCTCCATCAGGCTGAAGCGCAGCTCCGCATGGGGCGTGTTGCGGTCGTCACGGTCCGACGCCTCCACCTGCATGAAGGGGATCCCTGACGACAGAGGGCGTGTGGAGGGGAAACATGTATGATGATGATGATAATAATAATAATAATAATTAGGGCTGTCAGTTTATCACGTTAATTAGATTAATTAATTACACAGCAAATTATCGCGTTATGAAAATTAACTAAAAATGTATAACAAAAAAATATATATATATTTAAATAGCATTTTTTTTTATCTCATTCATTCCATAAGACCGTAGAAATAGAATACACATTTACAGATTTTTTTTTATATGGTCCATTTGCATGTTCTTGGTATCTGATTCTAGGGACATCCATGGATCTCAGGTAATGTATTCCCAGTGTCAGAAATACTGTGTCTGTTACTAGGTTTGAGTAAATTGTAATGAACCAAATGAGAATATCAATACATTTTTTTTAATCTTTGACTGTGAATAAAACCATGCTCAAATTGACCTGACCTGAAAAATCTAAGCAAATTAATAGATGATTAAACAGAAGGTTTTGTAGATACAGTACTGAATTCTGCCATCCGGACACATGCAATTTTAAATATGATTATAGAATATAGAATATCAGGCCTAAAATGGTTATGCGATTAAAATGCGATTAATTTGATTAATTAATTACAAATCCTGTAATTAATTAGATTCTTTTTTTTAATCGCCTGACAGCACTAATAATAATACATAAAAGGTGTAACGTGTGGTGTCTTCTATACCTTTGAGCAGCCCCAGCTGCACGCTGCCTCTCATGCTCTGCTCCGTGAAGCTCGGCACGTTGTCGTTCTTGTCGATGACGCACACTTCCACGTTGAAGCTTTGACGATGCACCGACGCTTTGTAGGACACCTGCAAAACACACGCACATGTACGCGCTGTTACGAATGAGAGGAATAAAATTGTTAAAGGTGCTGTAAGTGGTATTTTTTTGGTTAAAATATGTTTTAAATAGCTCTACAATTCCGACAGCCATCACTGATATAGATTGTCTGGTCAGTATAGTAACATGGGTCGTCTGTCTCCCAGTCCCTCCGCTCTGCAGTAAACAGAAGATACATGTTCTGGTATCCCTTCCAACTTTATCCAATCAGGAGAGAGAACTCTAGATATTTCTACTTATTTCAAGAAATCTCGCTGTGCCAAATTTGCTTACTGCACTAGTAGATTATGCAAGGGCACATTTGCTTAAAACTAGTTTTTCTACTTTTCATTTTTTGTTTTGGAGTTCTCTCTCCTGATTGGATAAAGTGGGAACGGGATGCCAGAAAATGTATTTTGTGTTTATAATTTATTTAACCTTTATTTAACCAGGCAAGCAAGTAAGAACAAATTCTTATTTTATTTATTGTCAAAAGTATGCATAATGTTGTGTTAATTCCACGACAAGAGATATGTATGTAATGTTAATTACCTGAAATTATTCCGTTTTTTTTGGGGGGGGGTAACCCGGCATATATCGGTATCGGTTGATATCGGTATCGGAAATTAAGAGTTGGACAATATCGGTATATCGGATATCGGTAAAAAAGCCAACATCGAACATCCCTATTTAGAGCGTATACAGGAAGTAGCCTCACCTGGAGGGAGTAAGAAGGTTGCTTCTCTCTGTCCAGGGGCTTCAGAGCGTCGTACAGGAAGCCTCACCTGGAGGGAGTAAGAAGGTTGCTTCTCTCTGTCCAGGGGCTTCAGAGCGTATACAGGAAGCCTCACCTGGAGGGAGTAAGAAGGTTGCTTCTCTCTGTCCAGGGGCTTCAGAGCGTCGTACAGGAAGTAGCCTCACCTGGAGGGAGTAAGAAGGTTGCTTCTCTCTGTCCAGGGGCTTCAGAGCGTCGTACAGGAAGTAGCCTCACCTGGAGGGAGTAAGAAGGTTGCTTCTCTCTGTCCAGGGGCTTCAGAGCGTCGTACAGGGAGCCTCACCTGGAGGGAGTAAGAAGGTTGCTTCTCTCTGTCCAGGGGCTTCAGAGCGTCGTACAGGTAGCCTCACCTGGAGGGAGTAAGAAGGTTGCTTCTCTCTGTCCAGGGGCTTCAGAGCGTACAGGAAGTAGCCTCACCTGGAGGGAGTAAGAAGGTTGCTTCTCTCTGTCCAGGGGCTTCAGAGCGTACAGGAAGTAGCCTCACCTGGAGGGAGTAAGAAGGTTGCTTCTCTCTGTCCAGGGGCTTCAGAGCGTCGTACAGGAAGCCTCACCTGGAGGGAGTAAGAAGGTTGCTTCTCTCTGTCCAGGGGCTTCAGAGCGTCGTACAGGAAGCCTCACCTGGAGGGAGTAAGAAGGTTGCTTCTCTCTGTCCAGGGGCTTCAGAGCGTACAGGAAGTAGCCTCACCTGGAGGGAGTAAGAAGATTGCTTCTCTCTGTCCAGGGGCTTCAGAGCGAACAGGGAGCCTCACCTGGAGGGAGTAAGAAGGTTGCTTCTCTCTGTCCAGGGGCTTCAGAGCGTCGTACAGGGAGCCTCACCTGGAGGGAGTAAGAAGGTTGCTTCTCTCTGTCCAGGGGCTTCAGAGCGTACAGGAAGCCTCACCTGGAGGGAGTAAGAAGGTTGCTTCTCTCTGTCCAGGGGCTTCAGAGCGTCGTACAGGGAGCCTTACCTGGAGGGAGTAAGAAGGTTGCTTCTCTCTGTCCAGGGGCTTCAGAGCGTCGTACAGGGAGCCTCACCTGGAGGGAGTAAGAAGGTTGCTTCTCTCTGTCCAGGGGCTTCAGAGCGTCGTACAGGGAGCCTCACCTGGAGGGAGTAAGAAGGTTGCTTCTCTCTGTCCAGGGGCTTCAGAGCGTCGTACAGGGAGCCTCACCTGGAGGGAGTAAGAAGGTTGCTTCTCTCTGTCCAGGGGCTTCAGAGCGTACAGGAAGTAGCCTCACCTGGAGGGAGTAAGAAGGTTGCTTCTCTCTGTCCAGGGGCTTCAGAGCGTACAGGAAGCCGGCCTCCACTCCAAATATGCCCTCGTCGTCGCCCCCCACCACCAGCTCGCTGTAGTTCGCCGGGAGGCTCTGGAGCTGTGCAGAGGAGAACATGTTTTACTACAACGACACGCTGTGTTTCCAATCCAAAGGTAAAGTCTACACACTATATATGAATGAACTATAATAAAAACGTGTATTTCTTTCATACGCACCAATTAGTAGAACATTCATTCATCAATAATATTCATCAATAATATATTTTTGTGGAAAAGCAATACTTTCTAAAAGCTCTGTGGATGTGTTTTTTTTTTTATTGTATGTATGATTACTCTACATAAACATTTGATCTATAGCACCTTTAAGTTTAAATAACTCAAAAGGTAAGAAAACATTTTTGTAATCTAGAAGATCAATGCTGTGCTGCATGTCTGTCAGTCTGAACAAGTCAAGTGCTCAGCTATCCAGCTTTACTTACATCTGTAGCATTCAGAATACAAACAGAGGTTCCTCTGTTTATCGGTATAATGTTATATTTAAATTATATTCATATTTAAGTTATGTTTAAATAGTGGAAGAACATAGTACCTCAGATCGTTATTCAAAATCTTTTCCCAATATCGAGGTATTTTGTAGTCGACCTACGGCCTCCCAGGGTATCACATGTACCTCACCTGTCTGTCACTGTCTAAAGACAACGTCGCACTCTGTAATATTCCATTAAAGATGGAGGTTACCATGGTTACCGTGTTTTAATTTTTTTTGTTTGTTATTGAAATTCATCAATTACGCAAGCTTGGCACACTGTCGTATACATGATCCAACCAATGATGGATACAGATGCCAGACAAACAATGGTGTGACGTACATGGGTACGTGGGTTGGTCATTATCATTATTACTGTATTTGAAACACCATGTGAACATCAGGGCCCTGTTTCTTGTACCTGGATAACTGAGTTAGCCGGATAACTTTAGCTGGATAACTGGGTTAGCCGGACTTTCCGATTTCATGTACCTGGATTTTCCAAATCACCATGACAACATATCCAAAAGTTTGAGCCTGGTCGAAAGCAGAGTTCAAGTTCAAGTTAGCCTGAACTATCGCCACGCCCCCGCAAAGAAGTGACAGCCCGTTTCCTGAAACTATTCCCACAGTCTACGATCTGCATTATACCATTCTGAATTACGTTTTTGTGCTCCATTCTTCCAGAGGGGGCTTTTGAAATGTAAAATAGACCCAAAATGCTGATATTAAATTCACTTTGTCCTAAATAATGCACGTTATATATACCGTGGCGACGGTGGCGCTCGCTCGTGCGATGTACACATGATGTGGTTATTTTAATTGTAACTGGGATTAAGATGTCTGATGAGATGCGCTGTTTGACGGATTTGAGAAATTGAATGAGCCGTTGACGTCACATTAATGAATGAGGATAAAGAGATAAACTTCATTCAAAACAAAGGATATTCTAAACACGGGTCTCTCGTTCATTAATGTATAAACAATGAATTTATCCCATCTGGCCCAGTGGCCCAGCGGTAGTGCTCAAGCCTCCCAATCCACCGACCGGGGTTCAAATCCCCGTGTTTCCAATATGATTTTTTTGAATATAATATTAATGATTATACGCCAAAGTAGCCTGGTTTTAAGTTAAAATATTATAAATCTACATGCATTGAGGATGTCATTCTTTATATAGCTCTCAACGTGCACCAAATTGAATTATTCCTATATTGCAAAAAGAAGGACCCCGGTCTTGAACCCGGGTCGTCCATGTGGAAGTCAGAAGAACAACCCGTTGGACCACATTGGAGATAAGTTAAATATTGACTATACATCAATCAATGGGCAAGAAAGCCGTCTCGTAATTCTGTATAACAGTTAACTAGTTATTTTCGCTAGCAAGATCTCATTTGATTATTCAATCCAGCAGGCAAGTTTAAAGAAATATAATCTGATTGATTGAGGTAATGAGGGACTTAGAATTAGCCTATAGATAACGCATTTAACTTGTCGGCGAGGCGATTGAGCCTATTGCAATCTGTCAATAAAGTCTTAAATCAATTAATCAATCAATGCCGTTGAGAATCAGGGTCTCTGCCATCGATACGTGCTGGCTTTCCACCTAAAACGGGAGCGCGCATCTAGCCTGACTTGAGCCTGACTCTCAAGTCTGGCTTGAGTTAACGAGACTGAATCCTCCTTTGTGAAACAGGAAAATCCCGGCTTTGAACATCGGGTTAACTGAAGCTGGATAATGGACATGTTGATCGACTTAGTTGAACCACGTACATGAAACAGGGCCCAGGTTAGTATAGCTCATGTTATGTTTTGTATGTAATATGGGTTATGCTTGGTATGTGTGTGTGTCATGGTACTAATGCCTGTCCATTTCTCTCTTTGTCAGGTGCCGCCCGTCCCTACACTGAAGAGTGCTGATTGCCTGATGAGTGGCAGCTGACGGCAATCACTTCGAGGGGCGGGTGGATAAAACCTGACAAGCCCACACACATCCTGGCGCCTACTCTGTGTCAGTTGCCACTTGCCAGTGACCAGAGCTTGGAGGTTGCCTTTGTTTGCCACTGTGTGTGGATTAACCATTGTATCAGAATATATATAATTGTTGTGGGCCTCAGAGCCATTTGCCACTTTTTAAGTGGAAATATATCTGTATTGTCTTATGGCTGGGTGGTTCCCAGTGCCAACCTAGTTGGCTGGTGTCCTGCGACACTGCTAGTGCTCTGGTGCTCAACTTTATTATAATTATCTTGTTTGTTCTCCCCTTACCCTTTTCCCTGTTTGTTTATTTGTTGTGGGTTTTATTTCCCTTCCTTATATTCTATAATAAATATTTACTATTTTGGAAAAACGCATTTGTTTGTTTCTTACCTGCCGGGACCTGTGCTTAACGCACCTACTGGACGGGCTGGTTTCATGTACAGCCCGCTCCAGCTATATTCCACATGGTCATCAGACCTTTGTACATGACAAATGGTGATAATCATGTTTCAACTCTAGTGTTAAGTTCGGACTGATGCTTTATCAAAGCTAGCATTCACAGTAAAGGTCACAGCTGACTAAAATAGCTCTATACTCCCTATCTTGTCAGGGCAGACCTTCCAAGACACACCGTGGTGTCTTTAAAAACATTAAAACCATGAGATTAAAATGGCTATTGTACCTCAGAACAGTCTGCAAGTTGTAATGTCAAAGGAAATCAATGTCTGTCAAAAAGAAAGAACAAACCTCTCCGAACTTTAATACGAGCAATCACGATGTCCTTTCTACTCTGACTCACACAAAGTGGGGCTATTATCCGCCTCCTTCATACCGGCCATTACCTTGATCTGACGTGTGCTTGCAACAGACGGCGGGGTGAAAATTGGACTGTGATTCAAACTAAATGTGATCGCTTGGCTTCATAATTCCACAAATTACAGCGCCACGGAAAGACGCAGGCTGTGTAGGACAATGCTGATGGTGTCTGAGTGTCATCGAGGAACAAAAGTAAACAGGAAAGACCGCCCGCCTCCCTCACCACCACCACCACCACCACCACCACCACGCACGCAGAGGCCGGATCTGACGCCCCACGAGGCTCGTGCGCGCACTCCATTCAAATTCAAGTGGCGACCGCGGTGAGCGAGCTCATTATGTCCTGTGAGCCTTGAGTGCAGACAGAGTGAATAGAGACATTGCTCAATGGAGTTCCATTCTTATTATTTCCCATTAATTTTCTGTGTAGGGCGGCATTAGCCCTGCATGACCGGGGTTTGACTCATCGCCACGCAGACTAACAAACATACCATTTCCAATTCCACCCCTAAGACAGATTTCTCCTGAAAACCAACCGAACCGAATCAAAGCTTGACGGCTCTTGATACTTTAAAAAAAGTCCCATAATTTTAGTCATTGCTTTCTGTCACAAAATCAAAGCCAGTCTTTCCTGCCACTCACTTGAAATGTTGGTTTGTGAAATTAATGGATGAATGAGTTTTTTTTTCTCACAATATTATGATTGAAAGGTTGGAGGTGCAATATGCAAATCTAAGGTTTTCACAACTCAGAATATTGCCTATTTCACTCTTACGTGATACTGTAACGTTTTTTGAAGTTGTAAACGTTATTCACGACTCTCGAGCGGCAGATGTATTTCTCAGTCTTTGGTTTATTCAACACGTGGTACAGGCTGCAGTACACGAGCGACTCATCTCTATACATTCCCGTGCCTCAAGAGAGCGCACGCTGGGTGCCACACCCTCGTACATAGATATATATAGAACACTAGATAGCTTGCCCGCACTGCCGGCCAATGGAGAGCGACGTCACTGAACCGCCGCCATCTTGCTCCAGTTAGCCTTGAGTGAGAGTGAGTGAGCTGCACAGACAAAAATACTCATAACTCGCTGAAATATTGACGGATTTACAAACGGTTTGGTTTATTACAAGCATTATTAACACTTTGGTTGCCTTGGGTTAAATTAATGATATACCATAGGTTGCCGGCTCTATTTGTCTATGGAGAAGTACCCCTTCTTTGCATGGCTATAACTTTTTAAATTCTATTGCTACATTGCCATTATTAGGGCCCATTCAAAGTCCTATATGTATTGTTCATTGTGTAGCAACGTTAAACTTTTTCATTCACATATTCATAGTAAAGTATGGTCTAATGTATAAGTATGTTTTCATCTCTTTCTGCAGCTTTCTCCAGAACGTGATCTATAGCCCCAAATGCATTATATTGATGATGCAATACAGTTTTATGGCAATCAGCGCGATATAAAAAATTCCAACTAGACGTACTTCTAGAAGTTACTACACGTCATCTGATGTTGACCGGATGGGCTAGGGGGCGTTTATAATTCCGTGGGCAGCGTTATACCAATCATCTAATGTGGGTCAAATGTTGATAATAGCAGTTAGTATCGAAGACGGTAACGTTACACGCTGAAACTCACCCCAGTCTCCGCGCGCTGTTGGGCGATCATCGTCGAGTTGAAATCTTATCATTATGGGATGTAAATTTACCCGGTCCATCTCCAGCTTGTATAATGGTATATACGTCCAAATCATGTTGTTTATCGAGTTATTGGCAATCGATCACTGTGTAGTGTGACGAGCCAGAGTCGCGGGACCTATAGCGAGCGCCGGAAGTACTACGGTCGTCTAGGACAACCTCTATTCAACATCCTGTTTGGCGATTGCGCCGATCGGCCACCAGATGGCGCTCCTGAACCGCCAGAGAGCTCAGTGGGTCCTGCTGGTGGATCTCAGGCCAGCGGAGGGGACATATGAATCCGATCGCAGATTTTTGAAATATTGATATAAGGACGCTGTACAGCGTCCCCTGGCAACTTGAGCATGGCCAGCAATGACGTGAAAAGACGTTTCATGGCAGTCAAAGTGTTAACGTGGCTATGATTCAAGCGGTTTGTAAAAAAAAAACATCTTTAAAAAAAATTTGCAGTATCATAACTACATCTTTGATGTTTATAGCAAACCAACCCGTTTGTAAATCCGTCAATATTTCAGCGAGTTATGAGTATTTTTGTCTGTGCAGCTCACTCACTCTCACTCAAGGCTAACTGGAGCAAGATGGCGGCGGTTCAGTGACGTCGCTCTCCATTGGCCGGCAGCGCGGGGCCGTAGTCGACTCTAAACCTCTTAGTCGAATATAATAAAAAAATATATATATATTTTTTTATTTTTTTATTTTTTTAATCATTCTTTCCAAAAGAAAAGAGGCCTAGAAGCGTGGCTAACGCTAATGGCACGCATACCAGAGGCTAACTGCCTAAGAAAACAGGCACAGAGGCACTGAAAGAGGATTTCACCCATCTAATGAACACACTATACTAGACAAATATCAAGATGTATCCATCAGTTGACCAATTGCATGCTTTTGCAGAGGACAAGAAGCCTTCAGTCGACTCCTTCAGACATTAAGCACCCCCCACAGCCTAAATGGAATGATAACAAACAAACAAAAAAAAAATTATACGTTTTTTTTTTTTTTTTTTTTTTTTTTTTAAGTCGACCAATAGTCGACTAACGGCAAATTTTGGCCAATCCTAGTTGACCATCCAAATCCTTAGTCGGGGACAGCCCTAGACAATAGTGGTAATGTTTCAACTCTAGTGTTAAGCTTGGACTGATGCTTCTCATTGACTTCGGGTCATTCAGAAGCGCTATATAAATTAAATGAATTATTATTATTATTATTATTATTATTATTATTATTATTATTATTATTATTATTATTATTATTATTATTATTATTATTATTATTATTATTATTATTATTATTATTATCAAAGCTGGACATTCACAGTATAGGTGTACTGTATAGGTGTATAGGTGTATACTCCCTATCTTGTCAGGGCAGACCTTCCAAGACACACCATGGTGTCTTTAAAAACAAGAGCTATTGTACGTCAGAAGAGTCTGCAGGTTGTAATGTCAAAGAAATACATTGTTGAACTCAAACTACAAATAAACAGACTAAGAAACGATGTAAACACCATAATCAAATCTGCAAAAAAGAATTTCATCAATGACTAAACTGAGGAAAACAAAAATAAACCCTGTGAACTTTTGGAAATTACTCAATAATCAACTAGGATGCAGTAAAAAAAAACTTAAAACCAGATTTTCAAACATAAACATAAAGACAGAAAACACGCTCAGCACAGACAAGCTGCATGTGGCCAATTATTTTAACATTTTATTCACAAACATAGCCACAACACTGGTAAATAAACTACCCTCCCACTCAGGGCATTTTGGGGTAGAACACATCATAGCTTACTACAATAACCTATAGGGGTCCGCAAAGACGACTTCAAACTCAAAATGGTAACAACAGCTGAGGTACACAAAAAACTGAGCGCCCTCCAACCTAACCCTGGTGGTTCTTAGTTGTTAAGTAATGTTGTGAATTTGAATCCTAGCCATGTTTCTTCAACTAGTGTACCACTGAGTTCATCTGACCAGTCCAGGCTCTCCAGTTCAAGGTTAAAGGCCTCGCTAGAGTAGGTCCCTAGATGTGAGTCCCTTTCTACTCTGACTCACACAAAGTGGGGCTATTATCTGCCTCCTTCATACCTGCTGCCATTAACTTCATCTGACGTGTGCTTGGAAATATAACTGTGAAAATTGCTTCATAATTGACAGGGAAACACAAGGGAAACACGCCTGCTTCCGTTCTGCCACGAATGCAGAGGCCGGACCTAATGCCCACCATTTTGTGCACGCTCTCCATTTTAAACACACCTTCACACACCTTCACACCTTCACACACACGCATGCGCGCACACACACACACACACACACACACACACACACACACACACACACACACACACACACACACACACACACACGTACACACACACACACACATACACACACACACACACACACACACACACACACACACACACACACACACACACACACACACACACACACACACACACACCTTCACACACAAAGACTTGACCACCATGCCAAGTTCCAGCCTCCTAGGGGCAAAGCCTGTGACTGCTAGACAGTGGAAAGGTTTTGTGGGCCAACCGAACCAACAGAGTGGTACATTATTGCATATGTATTGCATATTTAGACTCACAAGACTTGGGAGATTATGAATAGCACATACGAAGCACTGTGCATTGCTTGAAATAAGGAGGCAAGGAGTCTGAGAAGTATAGCTACTGTATAACCAAACTATAACCGTAAAATGTAAATGTCTTACCTTGGACAGGTACCATGGGAAAATGCCATCGTAGTTTTCAGGGACACCTATTTTGACGTTCGCCCCTGAACATGGCACAAGTATGTGGGATATCACCAACTGTGAAATAAAACGACATGCTTTCAGTTGCATTGCTCGTGCAATGTTTCATATACTCAATACATAAATCAAATCAATTGTAAATGTTTTATGGTGACTATTTAAAAAAAATATATATTATCTCACTGTGAGAGCCAAGATGGACATGGGCATAGCTCCTCTGCCTGCCATGTGCCCCTGTAAATGTACACGGTATATTCATCAGATTTCACATGCATGAGGATCGTCTTCAGACTGACAACTGGTATCATTTCTGTCTCGTTACTGATTGACTAACGCTACTGTGGCTTTCTATCACACACACTGAGATCTAGAGGCCTTTCTGCAAGCCTACATTTAGAAGTCTAATCACATTCACAGGAAATGTAAGCAAATCCTTTTAGAAGCTGCCTTGTTAATGACACACAAAAAAGCAATACAAACTTGTTCTGCTAGAAATGTGTGTCAAATAGAGTTGGACATGAAAATGTATATTCTTTTAAATTACTGTATGCTGGCTTATTTTTGGTTACTTTTTGAATATCTGACATGAATTGTATAAGGCCCAAATTAAATGGACATTATCAACTCCAGAGGCCAGAATGTGGGACCTATAAACACCTTTACTATCCAATAGCATTGTGAGGCTGAACAACAGGACCCACTGACTATGTAAATGTGCTCAAGAAACAAAAAATAAACATTTAAATACTTAATTTAAATAGCTAAAAGTTAAAAGTGATGTTGTAATTTTGCAACCGAGGGTGTTAACAGTAGTTATAGCCTAAAACATCAGAGTGTCTTACAAAGAATTACATCATATATATATAGAGTCAGCAAAGAAACCTCCTCAAATCTTGATTATTCAATTTCAATATCCACTAATACTTTACAAACAGTGTTGAAAAGTCGCTAGACTTTGCAATAACAAAGCGTTGGGCTCTGATAGTGGTTGAATAATTGATCCTTGTTTTCCTGTTCTACCCTTTACACGAGCCACACGTTTCTGTGGTGACCCATTTAGAAAGCCCAGTACAAGCCCAGCAGCAGCAGAAATAAGAAGAATAAGAATTAAAAAAAAAAAAAACACCCACATAGACAGTGACAAAAAAAGCATAACCATTCAAACACATCAAAAGCTATTCCAATTACCAAAATGTGTCTCTTCTTTTTGTATCTTACCTTCTCTGGATGATGTGCGTGCTCCTGTCTAAGAGGTGTGAGAACGGTTTATATCGTGTGGAAAGAAATGTGTGCACTTGTACTCTCTCAGCGGATTAATGGTTAACACTTTCACACAGCCATTCTTAACTACCTCGTTTCCTCCCTGTAAAACCACTGGCCTATGAGGTGCCATTTCACTGATACAATCTAATCAATGAATATTCAACGAGGACATAAATTGCTCAAAAAAGTCTTGTCTACTAACTATTCCATAGTAACTTTTTTTAATCCTGGAAAAGGAAAACCAAGAGAGGCAAAGGAGTTAGATTTCGAGTTTTATTGAAAAAAGAAAACAATCAAATGTAAACATATAACAACTTCAAAATAATGTCAAAAGGTCAGAGGTCAAACATAATTTATTGCTTTTACCGTTCATTCACAACCTGGCTTGAATGCTATGGAACAACACAGAATACAATGTATTCCTCTCAGCTCCGCAACCGTGCTTAACCCAGTCCTCCGTCACCGTGGTTACCCAGTCCTCAGTCACCGTGGTTACCCAGTCCTCAGTCACCGTGGTTACCCAGTCCCCCGTCACCACGGTTACCCAGTCCTCCGTCACCGTGGTTACCCAGTCCCCCATCACCGTGGTTACCCAGTCCTCAGTCACCGTGGTTACCCAGTCCTCCGTCACCGTGGTTACCCAGTCCTCCGTCACCGTGGTTACCCAGTCCTCCGTCACCGTGGTTACCCAGTCCTCAGTCACCGTGGTTACCCAGTCCTCAGTCACCGTGGTTACCCAGTCCTCAGTCACCGTGGTTACCCAGTCCTCAGTCACCGTGGTTACCCAGTCCTCAGTCACCGTGGTTACCCAGTCCTCCGTCACCGTGGTTACCCAGTCCTCCATCACCGTGGTTACCCAGTCCCCCGTCACCGTGGTTACCCAGTCCTCCGTCACCGTGGTTACCCAGTCCTCCGTCACTTGGCACGAGAACGAACCTGCATACTCATAGTTTCGAGTAAATATGACTCCAGATAACATAAAACGGTGAGGTATTTTGTAGCGCCTTGCAGAACCATTGCTTTGTTCGGGGGCCAGTGAGATGTATGTTGCATCATCGTCACTCAGGCTACAGTATATAAACACAGCAGTTCCCCCGGACAGAGGAGCAGAATCCTAACCCACGAGCAAGGCACCCTTTACAATTCCCTGTTGAAACATATGGTAATAACAAGCCTTTGTGGATGTGTCATACATAGCCTACACAACAACAAATATCAATGGTAACACATTTAAGGCAAGACAGGGAGGATGACTTCATAATAAAAATCTTAACTATGAAAAACTTCATGCAGATTATCAACATTGGACTTGATGTGACTCAAACGATGAATAATGTCAGTCGTGTTACATTTTTTAATTTGTGCCTTTCTATCTTTCCGTTATGGCAATTCCCTTCCTGGTCATTGCACGCATTGCCCTACTGTCGGTCTGGGGAGGGTGTGTAGACTATCACATGCTGCCCTACTAAACTAACCTGCACTGTAGCAGGCAACACTTTGATGAACAGTGTTAGAGTTGTGCCCTTCATGATGACTTGTCGTACAGAACTTGTAAGTCGATTTGGATAAAAGTGTCAGCTAAATGACTAAATGTAAATGTAAATGTACTGTCGGTCTGGGGAGGGTGTGTAGACTACCACATGCTGCCCTACCGTCGGTCTGGGGAGGGTGTGTAGACTACCACATGCTGCCCTACTGTCAGTCTGGGGAGGGTGTAGACTATCACATGCTGCCCTACTGTCGGTCTGGGGAGGGTGTAGACTATCACATGCTGCCCTACTGTCGGTCTGGGGAGGGTATAGACTACCACATGCTGCCCTACTGTCAGTCTGGGGAGGGTGTAGACTACCACATGCTGCCCTACTGTCGGTCTGGAGAGGGTGTAGACTACCACATGCTGCCCTACCGTCGGTCTGGGGAGGGTGTAGACTACCACAGCTGCCCTACTGTCGGTCTGGGGAGGGTGTAGACTATCACATGCTGCCCTACTGTCAGTCTGGGGAGGGTGTAGACTATCACATGCTGCCCTACTGTCAGTCTGGGGAGGGCGTAGACTATCACATGCTGCCCTACTGTCGGTCTGGGGAGGGTGTGTAGACTATCACATGCTGCCCTACTGTCGGTCTGGGGAGGGTGTAGACTACCACATGCTGCCCTACTGTCGGTCTGGGGAGGGTGTAGACTATCACATGCTGCCCTACTGTCAGTCTGGGGAGGGTGTAGACTACCACATGCTGCCCTACTGTCGGTCTGGGGAGGGTGTAGACTACCACATGCTGCCCTACTGTCAGTCTGGGGAGGGTGTAGACTACCACATGCTGCCCTACTGTCAGTCTGGGGAGGGTGTAGACTACCACATGCTGCCCTACCGTCGGTCTGGGGAGGGTGTAGACTATCACATGCCTCCTCCGATACATGTGGAGTCGCCAGTTGCTTCTGTTCACCTGACAGCGAGGAGTCTCCTAGGGGAACATAACGTGCACGGAGGTTCGCGCTATTTCCCCCAGATCCCCTCCCTGCTGAACAGGCGCCCCGACTGACCAGTAGGAGTCGCTGTTTGCAATGACCAGGACTCATATACCCCCACCGGCTTCCCACCCGCTAACACTGTCAATTGTGTTCGTAGGGACGACTGACCAAGCCGGAGGTACCGCTGACAGCTGGATTCGAACCCAGAGTCTCTGCGGTGGTATATGAGTGCCCTCTACCCATCTACACTACCCAGCCGCCCACCAGTCATGTTTAATGTACTGAATCCTTTTAGCATTTTTTTTTTTATTTTTTTTTTTTTCATACAAAATTAAATATAAAGCATTTCTGTACAGCTCCGTTAGTCCTTTAGGGTTAGTGTTAAAACACACACAGCTCCTGGTCTTCAGAGGCCAAAGAAAGAATGTCAGTTCCCCCCCGCCGTTCCCGTTTCTCAGAGAACCGACAGGTCGTGGCAGGACTTGGACTTCTGCCTGAAGGCCATCTTCTTATTTTTGCGCGCCACCATGCGACCCAGGAAGCGCTTGGCCTTCTTGCCGATGCTCTCCCGCCGCTTGCAGTTGGCCATGCGCCGCGCGTTCTCCTCCTTGCTGTCTCTCCGCAGGCGGATCTGACGCACGATGCCCTCGAACAGGTCGTGCACGTTGTGGTGGAGCGACGCCGACGTCTCGATGAACTTACAGTCGAACACCACGGCACAGGCGCTTCCCTCTGCAGGACCGCGAGGAGAGAGAGGAGAAACAATGAGTCAGTCAGTCAGTCACACTGTCAAACAGTGACCTAGGGCTAATTATATATATAATATATAATATAACCAATGAGAGAGGAGAAACAACGAGTCAGTCAGTCACACTACTAGTAGTAGTCAGTGCTAGGCTAACACTCCCAATATGTAGCACTGAACGGCACAGGAAGTCCTTCATTCCGACAGCCATCAGACTTTACAACGCATCACTGTGCCTCACTGCATCACTGAGCACAGAGTGACAGAGTGACAGTTACCATCTTCCTGGACTCTTACATTTAAGTGTCAATATTACACTTACTGTACACTTAATGTAGATCTCTGTATTTTTTTACTGTATATTTTATATTAGATTGTAAATACATGCCAGAGGAAATGTGAATGTTTAATGTGAATCCTGGACCGTAGTTATTATGTTATGTTTAGGCCTACTGTGAGTGATTTGTAGTGGTAGCCAAATTTCCCTCGGGATGATTCAAGTATTTCTATTCTATTCTATTCTATTCTATTCTATTCTATTCTATTCTATTCTATTCTATTCTATTCTATTCTATTCTATTCTATTCTATTCTATTCTATTCTATTCTATTCTATTCTACTATCAAACAGTGACCTAACGGGGACTGAACATCAAAAGAGACGTGGAAGGAAGACGACCTGCACAAAGAAGTGTTTGAACTAGATTTTGACTCAAGTTTGAAAAGTCAAGCCCTACCACTGGGTGAACAACAAAATAACCTGTAAAAGCACCAAATTGGTCCAAAAAAGTCATATCTTTTTTGAGAGCCCAACTATGGCTCATCGTTTCATTTTATTTCATGTATTATTCCTAAACACCAATCGGAACAAATTAAGTAAGACGATTGGCCCGACTCAACCCAAATAACTTGGGTCCAGTTTTGTCCCGTTTTCAGGCTTGTTTTCCACGCTCAAGTGGCACAGCAGCTAAAACACTTCTTGTTCCTGAGATTCAAACCTTTCAGAGGCCGTGATAGAGACAGTGCTGGAGACAGAGGCCCTAATACACACAGAGGCCTAAGACAGAGGCCCTAATACACACAGAGGCCTAAGACAGAGGCCCTAATACACACAGAGGCCTAAGACAGAGGCCCTAATACACACAGAGGCCTAAGACAGAGGCCCTAATACACACAGAGGACCTAAGACAGAGGCCCTAATACACACAGAGGCCTAAGTCAGAGGCCCTAATACACACAGAGGCCTAAGACAGAGGCCCTAACACACACAGAGGCCTAAGACAGAGGCCCTAATACACACAGAGGACTAAGACAGAGGCCCTAACACACACAGATGCCTAAGACAGAGGCCCTAATACACACAGAGGACTAAGACAGAGGCCCTAATACACACAGAGGCCTAAGACAGAGGCCCTAATACACACAGAGGACCTAAGACAGAGGCCCTAACACACACAGAGGCCTAAGACAGAGGCCCTAATACACACAGAGGACCTAAGACAGAGGCCCTAATACACACAGAGGCCTAAGACAGAGGCCCTAATACACACAGAGGCCTAAGACAGAGGCCCTAACACACACAGAGGCCCTAAGACAGAGGCCCTAACACACACAGAGGCCTAAGACAGAGGCCCTAACACACACAGAGGCCTAAGACAGAGGCCCTAACACACACAGAGGACTAAGACAGAGGCCCTAACACACACAGAGGCCTAAGACAGAGGCCCTAACACACACAGAGGCCTAAGACAGAGGCCCTAACACACACAGAGGCCTAAGACAGAGGCCCTAACACACACAGAGGCCTAAGACAGGGGCCCTAACACACACAGAGGCCTAAGACAGAGGCCCTAACACACACAGAGGCCTAAGACAGAGGCCCTAACACACACAGATGCCTAAGACAGGGGCCCTAACACACACAGAGGACTAAGACAGGGGCCCTAACACACACAGAGGCCTAAGACAGAGGCCCTAACACACACAGAGGACTAAGACAGAGGCCCTAACACACACAGAGGCCTAAGACAGAGGCCCTAACACACACAGAGGACTAAGACAGAGGCCCTAACACACACAGAGGCCTAAGACAGAGGCCCTAACACACACAGAGGCCTAAGACAGAGGCCCTAATACACACAGAGGCCTAAGACAGAGGCCCTAATACACACAGAGGCCTAAGACAGAGGCCCTAACACACACAGAGGCCTAAGACAGAGGCCCTAATACACACAGAGGCCTAAGACAGAGGCCCTAACACACACAGAGGCCTAAGACAGAGGCCCTAACACACACAGATGCCTAAGACAGGGGCCCTAACACACACAGAGGACTAAGACAGAGGCCCTAACACACACAGAGGCCTAAGACAGAGGCCCTAACACACACAGAGGCCTAAGACAGAGGCCCTAACACACACAGATGCCTAAGACAGGGGCCCTAACACACACAGAGGACTAAGACAGAGGCCCTAACACACACAGAGGCCTAAGACAGAGGCCCTAATACACACAGATGCCTAAGACAGGGGCCCTAATACACACAGAGGACTAAGACAGGGGCCCTAATACACACAGAGGCCTAAGACAGAGGCCCTAACACACACAGAGGCCTAAGACAGAGGCCCTAACACACACAGAGGACTAAGACAGAGGCCCTAACACACACAGAGGCCTAAGACAGAGGCCCTAACACACACAGAGGCCTAAGACAGAGGCCCTAACACACACAGAGGCCTAAGACAGAGGCCCTAACACACACAGAGGCCTAAGACAGAGGCCCTAACACACACAGAGGCCTAAGACAGAGGCCCTAACACACACAGAGGCCTAAGACAGAGGCCCTAATACACACAGAGGACCTAAGACAGAGGCCCTAATACACACAGAGGCCTAAGACAGAGGCCCTAATACACACAGAGGCCTAAGACAGAGGCCCTAATACACACAGAGGACCTAAGACAGAGGCCCTAATACACACAGAGGCCTAAGACAGGGGCCCTAACACACACAGAGGCCTAAGACAGAGGCCCTAACACACACAGTGCTGGAGGCACGTGGGGCCACAACAAACCGTGTCGTCATCCATTCACAGTGGTGTACTTCTAGATTTTTAGATTATATATATTAGATTAGATTTATATTATTAGATTATATATTGTAACTAGGGATGTCCGATATTATCGGCCTACCGATATTATCGGCCGATATCGGCATTAAAATGTGATATCGGAAAATATCGGTATCGGTTTTCAAAAAATAAATAAAAATAAAAATAATTACATTTCTATAACCTTTATTTACCCAGGCAAGTAAGAACAAATTCTGATTTTATTTATTGTCAAAAGTATGCATAATGTTGTGTTAATTCCATAACAAGAGATATGTAATGTTAATTACCTGAAATTATAAAACATTTTGGGGGGGGGAAACCCTGCATATATCGGTATCAGTTGATATCGGTTGATATCGGTATCGGAAATTAAGAGTTGGACAATATCGGTATATCGGTATCGGTAAAAAAAGCCAATATCGAGCATCCCTAATTGTAACTATATTTATTGTAGGGCAAATATAACTGAGAGGGCATTACATGCCCTCAGCTCGCACCTTGTTGCCCATATGCGCATGTCCAGAGTTAATTATATTGTTATATTGTTTACATTGCCTTTTTATTCTATTTAAATGTTTACTTCTCCACTGTACTATAATTCTATGACCTGTGCCATGTCTTCTACTACCTGTCCCCTCCCCTCCCCCCTCCCCCCCATGCTGCTATGAGGCCTGAATAATTTCCCCAAGGGGATCAATAAAGGAATGTCTTATCTTATCTTATTACATGGCGTTTACACATTCGCCGAAATGCTTGCTTGTGATTGGTCAATAGCCCCCGACAGCGGTGAATTATTTTTCGATAACCACCGGTGATTATTGTTTTTCGCAGCTGGAGTAATCAAGCCCCACTGACACACACTGTTTCAGTGCAGCCAATCAGACACACCTGCCGGGCTGCCCGCGATAATAATAATCACTTTATTTGGGCTGACAGAGCCACAGAACAACTGCGATTTGTCAAATGAATTAGGTATATTGTTAGTAAGTTAGCCATGTAATAAGTGGGATAATGTATAGCTATACTCGGTCATCATCGCAAAATAATTGACCTTCACTGACGTTTAAAACACCTCGCCGAGGCGGCTCTGTATTTTAAACTCCGTGTCGGTCAATTATTTTGCGACAATGACCTCGTAGCTATACATTATCCCTTATCTTATGTTATCTCCGAGACTCACCGTCCACGGACACCTCTCGGGAGCGCACCAGGTCGCTCTTGTTGCCCACCAGGATGATGGGGATGTTCTCAGACTGCCGCGCCCGACGCAGCTGTATGCGCAGCTCCGACGCCTTCTCGAAGCTGGACCTGTCCGTCACCGAGTAGACGATGAGGTAGGCGTCGCCCATCCTCATGCACTGCTCCTTCAGCCACTGGCTGTTGTCCTGAAGACACACAAAACGGAGAGCGTGGTTACTTAACACTGTCTTGTAGGGCTGACCCCTATTAGTCGAATAGTCGATCGAAAGGAGCCGTAGTCAACTGCCAACCTCTTAGTCGAATGCAAAAAAAATTTTATATACTTTTTTTTTTTTTATCATTCTTTCCAAAAGAAAAGAGGCCTAGAAGCGTGGCTAACGCTAATGGCACGCATACCAGAGGCCAACTGCCTACGAAAACAGGCACAGAGGCACTGAAAGAGGATTTCACCCGTCTAATGAACACACTAGACAAATATCAAGATGTATCCATCAGTGGACCAATTGCATGCTTTTGCAGAGGACAACAAGCCTTCAGTCGACTCCTTCAGACATTAAGCACCCCCACAGCCCAAATGGAATGATACAAAAAAATAAAAAAATTATACTTTTTTCCTTTTCATAGTCGACTAATAGTCGACTATCGGCTAATTTCGGCCAATCAAAGTCGACTATCCAAATCCTTAGTCGGGGACAGCCCTACCGTCTTGACTGCGGCTACACTCTTACAGAGAGAGCAGGTCACTTAACCCTTTCACTGCCACACCACATAAGGTTAACCCTTTACTATCACACTACCGATAGTGAAGAGTTAACCTTATATGTAGTGCGGTAGTGAAAGGGTTAACCCTTTGCCGCGCGCGGCAGTGAGAGGGTTAACCTTCTGTATTGTCGCTGTGAAAGGGTTAACCGTTTGGTAGTGCGGTAGTGAAAGGGTTGACACTGTCTTGACCGCTGCTCTACACTCTGACAGGAGTAACAGTTTGCATGTTGTTACTGTAGTACTGTAGTATCTTTGCTGCATGTGGTACATAATGTCTCACCTGTTCCCAGATGTCGTACAGCAAGATGGACGCATCGTCCTCGTCTACCAAGAGGGATCTGTCGTATGTGTTTCCTGGAAAAAACAAAACAAAGATGTATGTTGTTACACACTGTGGAGGTTGTGAAGGATAGCAGAGAGCAAACCAACTATACCAAACAAGCCTTTTTAGTCCCTTTTGTTTGTGCCATTTTTTTTAGCACCGCTGTCCAGTATACCAGGTGAAATGACTGTATGTTATGAATAAATGAATGAATGAAAACTTTATTTAACAGATTGCAGAATGGGTACAATACAGTACGGCTCAATAAGATGTTCTGTTCAGGTAATGCCATATAGGCCCCTGATTGATTGATTGAAAACTTTATTTAACAGATTGCAGAATGGGTACAATACACAGTACGGCTCAATACACACAATTGTTAAGGGGATGCAGACCAGAGAAAGACTTTCGTCTTGTTTACATCAGGGTCCCCCACTTTCAATTCACCGTGACTCATTGGGCTTCCCTCCATACTGCGACAGCTGCAGCGCTGAGGGTATGGACGGTGCCTCAATATATATTCTGGATGGAAATAACTAGAATCAATGTAGAATTATCCTATGAGATAAGCCTTGCATGTTTTCTTTTTAAATCCATCAGTTAAACTTTATATGATGTATAAAGATGGTATGAACGAAGCAACTGTACTCTCTCTTGGGAAAAGTATATCTTGTTCAAAGCCTATAGCCATTTAACCTCAAATTTCACGTAATAGATCATCACCATCACCATCGTCATCATCGTCATCATCATCATCATCATCATCATCATCATCATCATCATCATCATCATCATCATCATCATCATCACCACCCACCAACATCACTCATATTTTCTTGATGATGATCAACCAGCCCCACCACCCACATCACTCATATCTTCATCATGTCTCCTGTCCTCTCCTTATACCCCCTCCTCTTATACCCCCTCTCCTCTCCTTATACCCCCTCTCCTCTCCTCCCCTCTCCTCTCTTATCCTCTCATACCCACTCTCCTCTCCTCCCCTCCCCTCTCCTCTCACCCCCCTCCTCTCCTCTCACCCCCCTCCTCTCCTCCCATCTCCTCTTCTCTCCTCTCTCCTCCCCTCTCCTCTCTTATCCTCTCATACCCCCTCTCCTCCCCTGAAATTTCGTTGTATACTTGTGTGCAATGACAATTAAAAGTCTATTCTATTAAAAGTCTATTCTCTCCTCTCCTCTCCTTATACCCCCCTCCTCTCATACCCCCTCTCCTCCTCTCCTCTCCTCTCCTCTCCTCTCCTCTCCTCTCCTCTCCTCTCCTCTCCTCTCCTCTCCTCTCCTTCCCTCCCCTCTCCTCTCCTCTCCTCCCCTCTCCTCTCCACCATCCTCTCCTACCCTCTCCCCTCCTCCTCTCCTCTCCTCTCCTCTCCTCCTCTCCTCTCCCCTCCTCCCATCTCCTCTCCTCTCATCTCTCCTCCTCTCCTCTCCTCTCCTCCTCTCCTCCCATCTCCTCTCCTCTCTCCTCCCCTCTCCTCTCCTACATAATATACATGTAAATGCACTTGTCCTAATAAACTAACCTACCTAGAACATTGTTACTCAGCTGATAGAGTTGTGCCCTCTTCCTGATGACTTGTCGTACAGACCTTTGTAAGTCGCTTTGGATAAAAGCGTCAGCTATAAATGACAAAATGTAAATGATGATCAACCATAACCACCACCCACATCACTCATATCTTCTTGATGATCATCATCAACCATAACCAGCCCCCCACCACCCACCAGCATCACGATTCACGACCAGCCAGGCTGATGGTGATGATGACTCACACACTGTCTGTCTGTCAGAACGAAGACGTGATTGACTCACCGGTTTCATCCCAGTCGTGACGCTCCTCCACGCCGCCGAAGATGCGCGCCAGGCTGGACTTGCCCACGCCGTGCTCGCCCAGGAGGACCACCTTGTACACCGGCCCGCCCTCGGAGTCACTGTCGCCGGACGAGATGACCGAGTCCGAGGAGTCATCGCCGGACACGCAGCCCTCCCCCTCCCGCTCCCGGTGCCGTCGGTCCCGGTGCCCTGGCTCGCCGGGAGAGTAGGAGGTGCAGCGCAGGAGCTTAGACAGCTCCCGGTCTCCGGTTTGCCCCCCGCCGGGTGGCATCAGATCGCGGTCGTCCACCGGCATGCTCCTCCGGTGGACGTTGTTCGGTAGATGGACGGGGAACGGCATGCTGCCTCGCCGTCTGTCCATGTTGCGTAGTTTATCACCCTTGTTCAAAGTCATGATGACGGCGGTAATAATAACAACCTGCGATTATAATAATAATAAAGTGATATGAGTTATTATTAATAATAAGACTGATGTATTACTACAACTAAATCCAAACCAAACTCAACTCTGAAATACAATCGAACAAGACACACACACACACACACACACACACACACACACACACACATAATAATAAAACAATAATGTAAACGCCCCAGTGCGCAAAACTTACTTGATATTGTGCCTGTGATGCTAAATATTCCAGTTATTAAAACGGCGTCGGTAACTAGTCTATAATATACTCCACCGGTAAATACTCCTCTCTTTGCTCTTATTATTAATGCAACTCGGTGAATTGAAACGTCTGTCTCGTGTCTCGTGTGGTGATGAATATGAATATTGCTGCTCATCGCTTCGTTTATATAGCTCTCTAGTACGAGGAGCGCCTGTGACGTCAGAGGGGGATTCGCCCCGCACAAAGCGCGTGTCCGCGCTCTGCTGTGTGGATGATGCGTGCGTGCGTGCCGAGCGCGTGCACGTGGCCGGCTGGGAACACTCACTGTGTGGGCGGCAGAGGAATCTCCCCGTGCGCGCGCACTGCTGCCAGCCTGCCACATTATTAAGCACGTTGCATCAACTCAATACCCACCTACCGCTTCACTGTCTATCTACCCATATACTCTGTAGCATGTATACTACAACATGTATATGCCGCATGCATATTTACATTTATATCTTTATATTACATATACGTACCCATATTTATCTGAATATACCTGCATATAAAACCTCATATACTTGCTTGTACACCTGCACATAACCATTAGCTCTGTATGATAATAACCTAATAAACCTATAATGCTGTATACTACATTTATTCACATCACACCTCTGTCTGTATACCTTGAACATATCCACTATATCTATATCTGTACATATCACCTGTACATTGTATATTGTTGTTGCACTTTACTGTTACATTTGCACTCTATAGTTGGATGCCAAACTTATTTATGTTGTGCTGTACTTGTGCTGCATAATGACAATCTAATCTAATCTAATCTAATCTAATCTAATCTAATCTAATCTAATCTAATCTAATGTAGTTATTGTCAATAGCCTATAGTCCAAACAACCGCATGCTAAATGTTATGATGAATTGAAAATGGGGGACCCTGATGTAAACAAGACTGTCTTTCCCTGGTCTGCATCCCCTCAACAATTGTGTGTATTGAGCCGTACTGTATTGTACCCATTCTGCAATCTGTTCATAAAGTTTTCAATCAATCAATCAATCAATCAATCAATCAATCAATCAATCAATCAATCAATCAATCAATCAATCAATCAATCCTGTTAAAAGAATGGATTATCGTTTTAGGAAAACGGATGCCAGTCAAATAGAGCAATTCTCACAATGTGGCCAGGATATGAAACGATTTCTCAGTAGAATATAGATCATTTCTATTCGATTATGTAGCAGCCTATTCGCCTATCACTGAATACATTGCCTTGGTGGTGAATCACACTGTACCAGTCTCCACCTCGTTTCACTCCACCAGTGAAACATTGCATCACTTTGTAATTACAGCCTACAGTCATTAGCCTACGTCCTAAAAACCCATGTTGATGCATGTGTCCGAGCTATAATACAAATGTGGATTCACTAATATAGTGACGTCATTCTCAAATCTGGTGATTTATATTCACCATGCATGCAGCTCTGAAGAATTGGTTTAGACCTCTGCGGTTGTATCTCTATATGAATTTAAAATGGGGGACCCTGATGTAAACAAGACGAAAGTCTTTCTCTGGTCTGTATTCCCTTATTGTGTATTGAGCTGTACTGTACTCTACCCATTCTGCAATCTGTTAAATAAAGTTTTCATTCATTCATTCATTCATTCGATTACAAAGGACAGCTTCGCACCCATCACTGAAAATCCCTGCAAAAAGAGGCAGACACAGAAAGTGCAAAAACACTAAGAGTTTTAGACCCACTCTCATCAGGACTGTGGGAAATCTGAAAATCCGCCCAAAAGGAAAATAAATATATATATAAGCAAATTTCATTGGATTTATTTTATTCATTCCAAATATTTATTTGTATCCATAATTCAGTTGAATGTTTTTATTTTATTAGATACATTTTAGATACTGTATAGGTCTATATATTTTGTGTTTTGAGCCTTGCATTGTAACCTTTAAACATTAATGTTATTATAGAACAGAATATGATACCACAAAATAGAATACAATACAATATTTCCTCTGTTCAACTGTTTTCAAAGAGAGTAAATGGTGTTTTCCTGCCCCCGTGTGGCTTCGTCTGCGGCCTACACTGTTGTAGAAATCAACTCACTTAAGTGTGTGTGTGTGTGTGTGTGTGTGTGTGTGTGTGTGTGTGTGTGTGTGTGTGTGTGTGTGTGTGTGTGTGTGTGTGTGTGTGTGTGTGCGTGTGTGTGTGCGTGTGTGTGTGTGTGTGTGTGTGTGTGTGTGTGTGACTGTGTGTGTGTGTGTGTGTGTGTGTGTACACAATCTCAACCCATTATGTTTCAAACTCAGTAGGAGCTACTGTTAACTTCACCTATATTTAAGTAATAAGGAAGGACCGCACAGTTACACATCGAGTTTAAGGACAAATCCACCCTAAAACATAATTTACTGTTGCGCTGTTCCAATAACCTTGGACAGTTCGGGTCAATAATAATATCTATAACAATTTGTCTCCATAAACTTGAAATGGGAGCATCAAGGATTTGTGACGCCGCCAAGTGACATGTGATGGAGTTGGTCCGTGTTGACAATGAATCATGTGACCGACTTTGTGGGCTCTTCATTTTTTAGTGTATCAGAATTGGTTGTATTTAAATTGAGTGCTTACTACAGCTCTGAACCGGAATGCACCCATATATAGAATAATAATTAATAACCATAGGTACACACAATTGTTAAGGGGATGCAGACCAGAGAAAGACTTTCGTCTTGTTTACATCAGGGTCCCCCATTTTCAATTCATCAGGACATTTATGACATACAGATAGACAGATAAACAGTGTTACATCCAGATATTTATGACATACCAGATATACAAATAATATATAGTAGAGACAGAGTTTCTAAAAGAGAGTATATACATTTGAGGGGGAAGAAAATGTACATTGGAGGGGGGGGGGGGGGTTGGACATTTACAGGGGCCAGTTTTGAATTGCAGCCTCCCGTAGGTGCTTTGAAGGTGGGTAGGGATTCACATTCCTTTACAGCTGTGGGTAGGGCGTTCCACATTGATGTGGCATAATTACGAAACATGTTTAGTCCCTTGTTTGAGCCGAATCTGGGTTGGACATGATTGTGGCACTCCCTCTGGTGTTGTATTCACTGACCTTTGGGAAGTACCTCGACATGTACATGGGTACCTGAGTGGTGTAGTGTATCTTGTAGACCAGGCCCATTGCAAGTTGCTGTACTCTGTCGTCTACTCTAAGCCATCCTAGGTTGTCAAAGTGGGCAGGGGTGAGGTGGGTTCTAGGAGTAAGGCCAAGCAGTAGTCTGACCTGAATGAGTGCTCCTGCCAGAGTCTTCAGGGTATTCTTGTTTACCAGAGAGGAGATCCGGTACAAGAATCTAGTTTGTTGGTTGCACTGCTCTGTTGTTCTATAAAGAATTGAACTTTGTAAAGAAACTCAAAGTGTTAAGAGCGATGCACTGCTCTGTTGTTCTATAAAGTGTTAAGAGCGATGCACTGCTCTGTTGATTATTGTATTATAAATGAGGGCTATTTTATTGCACTGCAGTACTGCATCATTTTACTGTCTATTCTATTTGACTAACTATTTTATTGCACTATTTTACTCTGTCTATTCTATTTTAGTCTTTTTATTACAGTCTATTTTAAAACTGAATCAAACCGTAAACAAACTCTATTGGGATGTTATATCCTAATGTGAACAACTGTGATTTGCCTCACCTTGTCCACTTTGCTGCTATCTATTTTATGCTCTGTCTTATATGTCTGCACTTTATGCATTGCTCATTTTATGCCTGTCTTTTGTACGGCTGTGAAGCACTTTGAGCTGCGGTTTTTGTATGAAAGGTGCTATACAAATAAAGTGTATTATTATTATTATCGTTCAATTATATCAGTTGATTAATGTTATTTTATTTGGATAAATAACAACATGGACATGCTGTACTGTATGTCTACTGAGAATAATGGATCATCGCTCGATTTCTTTAGAGGATTTAATTAATGGTTAAGTTCAGAATTTTGGTCCCTGTTTTCCAACCTATTAATCATGTAGTCAATCTGTAGAGTTCAGCAGCACAATCTTTCTTCATACTGGATACCTGCAGCTCTGACTAGTTACAAAATCAATGTAAATGAAACGGGGCTAAATATATGCTCTGATGAAGTGAGTATACAGTATACACATAAGGTGCAGAAGAGTAGGAGAAGGAGAGTACATGGAGATGTCACTGATGTCTTATCGTGCAGCTTAGCATAATGAATGGAAGCGGACATGACCCGTTAGCCTAGGCTTTGTCCAACGAACCTCTCCCGAAGGCTAACCGGTCATGTCCACTTCCATTCATTGTGCTAAGCTAGGCTAACCTGAAAGACAAGATAGCATTCTACTGAACGCACAGAGAGGAAACTGGTATCCATCTTCTTGTCTCTCTCTGGAGAAGACAGTAAGCTAATTTCCCTAAATGTTGGCGTGTTCCTTTAAGGAGAAAATCACATCCAGGTTCCTAGAAAGAGCAGTTTGTTGTATTTGTCTTAGTAATGCATTGAGGTTTTATATACTGTCATAGGTGACTGGTATCAGGTTAGCTCTAGGTCTTTTTTGTAATTGTGTATTTGTTTAATTATTATTATATTATAAAAAAAATAAAAAATAAGTCCCAATACATTCTTGTGGTATCCTTGACACTAAGAACGCAGGTCGTTTATTTATTCTTGTATTACTCTTGCTTTTTTAATGTCAAATAAACTAAAATGGGGGGGGGGGGGGGGGGGGATATTTATAGAGGAACAAAGAACTCTCACAAACAGTCTTGCCCAACTTGCCATTAAAACATATTTATTGAGAACAATGTTTCAGTACAAGGACCTTTGTCAGGTTATCTTACAAGACAAGTGACACTTTTCCATATACAACGGTTCACCCAATATGGATGTAAGCCGAGAGTCCGCACTTTAACATTATATTCATTGTTCCATTTCAAATCCAATGTGCAACAACAAAACGTTCACTGGACTCAGACTTACAGACCGTGCACTCTACATACAAGATCCTATGGACATCGTCTTATTTCTTCTTCCAGAACTGGCTGTAGTCATCAGCCTTAAAGTCATCTTCATAGTGGTCGCTTCTCTCCGCCATGGTCTTCTTCACAACCTTCTTCTTCTGCCGCGCTCGGCGCTCCTCCTCAGACAAGGTGGACAGATCCACCGGCATCTTGAGAGGGAGGGAGGGAGGGAGGGAGAGGGAGGGAGGGAGAGGGAGAGGGAGAGAGAGAGGGAGAGAGAGGGAGGGGCACGTCAACATCAGCATTATGTTTGCATTCACAGAGCCAGGACTGCATAATGTTTTCCACTCAAAGTAATCCTAGTGAAATAGAGACACTATTTAGAGATAGAGATACAGCAGAACAGAGCGGGGGATGAGAGCAGAGTAGAACAATCATTATCTGAAATGAAAAAAAAAATGGAAAAAAAAGATTGAACCCTAACTAACCTTACTGTCATGCACTTGTCCTAATAAACTAACCTACACTGTAGCACTCAACACTTTGATGAACATTGTTACTCAGCTGATAGAGTTGTGCCCTTCCTGATGACTTGTCGTACAGAACTTGTAAGTCTCTTTGGATAAAAGCGTTTCAGCTAAATGACTAAATGTAAATGTAGAACAGAACAGAGATGAGCAGTAGGGTTGGGCACCGAGAACCGGTTCTAATAGGAACCGGTTACTAACTTCCGGTTCTGGAACCGGAAGTAACATGCTTGCATTTCGATTCTTACAAAAAAAATTTACTTTGTTAATTAATACCCTAGTTACCAAATTAAACTGTATCAAGTCAACTGACAATGTGAATAGTATGACATTTTTTTAAGATTTTTCAAAAAAATATAAAAATCTCCTGCGAAATAAGCTGTGACCAGTTTTGACCTGCACCTCAAAGAATCGGAATCGAGAATCGTTTAGAACAAGGAATCGAAATGGAGATTCGGAATCGGAACCGGAATCGTTCAAATCCAAACGACGCCCATAACCCTAATGAGCACAGAATACCAGACATTACAATACAGTAGAGCAGAACAGCGCCGGTGCCGGTACTACTAACCATGAGCATCCGCCTGGGTTCCCTGTATCTGATGTTGACCGTAGAGCCGTCCGGCCTGACCAGTAAGACGGGATAGAGTCTCTCGTATTTCTGTCTGCTGCAGCGAACGACGGACGTCTTGTTGGACCCGAGCAGAGGCACGTGCGTGTGGACCGCGGAGGCGGGGACCAGGAGGACGGGGCGCCTCGGCGGGCCCAGGGGCCGAGGCGTGTGTGTGGCCGCCGGGGACAGACCGGAGAGGGGTCCGCGGAAACACCTGGAAGTAAAAACACATTTAAAAACACAGTGAGTCACGGCTTAAACAGTTACACAGACAAATATCACATGTCCATTTAACCCTTTCACTACCAAAGGGTTAACCCTTTCACTGCCACACGACAAAGGGTTAACCCTTTCACAACCACACTACAGAAGGTTAACCGTCTGTAGTGTGGTAGTGAAAGGTTAACCGTCTGTAGAGTGTTAGTGAAAGGGTTAAACACACAGTTTTAAAACAAACACGCACACATCACTCCATTTTAAATAGACACAGACAAATTGTGGAGAACATATCAAATGTTGTGTAAAGATTCTGCTGGGTTTAGTCTTATTGAAATTAAATCACCGTTAGGCTGATTGATTTATTGATTGATTGAAAACTTTATTAACAGATTGCAGAATGGGTACAATACAGTACGGCTCAATACACTCGATGGAAGGGATTTTAATCGGGTTGAGAATGAGAGGGGAGGTGTAAACCTTTTGATAATCTGTTCAATAGGAAAACATTAGCGCCTAATAATAACCATGTAAGCGCTTGAGTCGATCGTTTCTCTCTCTGGTTGGAAATTAATATATTCTTTCTTTTAAGCTCCTTGATGTCGTGAACTGAAGTGACATGATCATGGAGTTTCCTGGGAAATTCCAAAACGAAAAGTTTTTCCGTGGCCGTCTTTATCGGAAGCTTAGCGTTAGCTAAAAGGATCGTTGAATTCCTTGATTGTCAGTCCGTGTAGTGTAGTGGATGTCCAACTTCTTCTTCTATCACGTTATCCAAATGAACATGTAAAAAATAGTCAGTTTGACCATTTATCGTTTTCTCTCTGACTTGGACACGGACCATGGTGGAAAGCCTACCTTTTCGCTCTAGAGCAGGGGTCAGCAACCTTTTTGACATGGAGTGCCTGTTTGAAATATAGTTGTAACTAGTGTGCCTCAACAATATTCCATGCATCGAAATTATTTTTCTCATAATCAGGTATTTTTAATGAAAATTTTTACATTATTACATCATTATTGTTATTGTTATTATTAACAATATTATTATGATGGTTGTATCAACCCTAAATCTGAGTTGGTGGGGGGGGGGGGGGGGGGGGGTGCAATGCAGACAAACAGCTGCATACAGTGTGACCATTTCACTCACATTTGCCCATTCATTTTTGGACACATCACACACCATCAGTGTGTGTACTGTACGTGTGCTGTCATAGCTCCACCTACAGGCCTAATGGAGAACACCAGGATGTGAATGGAGGGTGAATGTGAGGTATATCGTGTAAATACGTTTTGATTGATCGCAAGACTACACTGTAAAAAAAAAAATTATAATAAGTTACCAGAACTGAAAAATATTGAGTTCAGTTACTGTGCATTAAGGTTTTCAGTTTTCAATCCATAATAAGTTAACATAAAAATAAGTACACAACCACATTATTTCAACCTAATAAAACTAGAGATGTTCCGATACCATTTTTTCCTTTCCGATCCGATACCTAAGCTTTGGGTATCGGCCAATACCGATACTGATCCGATACCAGTGCATACATTAAAAAAAATTTAAATTTAAAAATAATTATATAGATTATATATATTTATTTTTTATTTTTTTTTATATACAGCTACTGTTTTATATATACTGTTTTTTAGTAATAACTAGAAAGTAATGGTATTTATTCAACAACAGGTGATTGTATAGATTTGTATTAGTATCATTAATCAATGAGTGGGGCTGCAGCACTGCAGATATACCCTATACCCGGACATTATTAGTTGCTGCACTTGCTACCAGAAGGCTCCGGTTCAGTTAGTAGTAGAGGCTCTGTTGTGATTTTTGCACAATAAATATTCAACATTCTCTTTTGAGACTCCGCCTCAGACTCTTATCATTTGGCACTAAAAGCTAAACATTGTCACCGATATGGCTGTCCGCAACATGTCATTAATTGTGTACGCGAGGTGGTTCAGTGACGACGCTAACATGAGCTGGGTTAGCTAGCATGAGCTACCGGCAGATGGAAAGACTAACGTTACTGGTGAAAATGTGATTTACGTTGGAATACTACTTTGCCAACTTGCTGTACTTTGCTTGCAGGTCTGCAGCCATTATTGCTGGATTATGAATAGCCCCAACTTTAGCCAAGGTAACGTTATGGCTAAACCTTTAACGTTAGTTACCGCTAGCTTTCGGTTAGCTGTTCAATGCTAATAACACCACCAAGCGAACCCATCTGAGCTCCCCGTCAACACCGCTCTGTCGGGAGGATGGCATTTAACACTTTGGCTGCCATGGGTTAAATTAATGATATACCATAGATTGCCAGCGCTATTTGTCTATGGAGAACGTCCCCTTCTTTGCAGGGCTATAACTTTTTAAATTCTATTGCTACATTGCCATTATTAGGGCCCATTCAAAGTCCTATATGTATTGTTCATTGTGTAGCAACGTTAAACTTTTTCATTCACATATTCATAGTAAAGTATGGTCTAATGTATAAGTATGTTTTCATCTCTTTCTGCAACTTTCTCCAGAACGTGATATATAGCCCCAAATGCATTATATTGATGATGAAATACAGTTTGATGGCAATCAGCGCGATATAAAAATTCCAACTAGACGTACTTCTAGAAGTTACTACACGTCATCTGATGTTGACCGGATGGGCGAGGGGCGTTTATAATTCCGTGGGCAGCGTTATACCAATCATCTAATGTGGGTCAAATGTTGATAAAAGCAGTTAGTATCGAAGATGGTAACGTTACACGCTGAAACTCACCCCAGTCTCCGCGCGCCGTTGGGCGATCATCGTCGAGTAGAAATTTTATCATTATGGGATATATTATTACCCGGTCCATCTCCAGCTTGTATAATGGTATATACGTCCAAATCATGTTGTTTATCGAGTTATTGGCAATCGATCGCTATGTAGAGTGACGAGCTAGAGTGCCGGAACCTATCCCGAGTGGCCGGAAGCAATAGGGCCGACCAGCAAAACCTCTACTGCGCTTCCTGTTAAGCAGTTGCGCCGATCGGCCACCAGATGGCGCTCCTGAACCGCCAGAGAGCTCAGTGGGTCCTGCTGGTGAATCTCAGGCCAGCGGAGGGGGAATATGAATCCGATTCCAGATTTTTGAAATATTGATATAAGGACGCTGTACAGCGTCCCCCGGCAACTTTAGCATCGCCAGCAAAGACGTTGTAAATCGTTTTTAGGCAGTCAAAGTGTTAAGGAAGTATCTGCTGTTAAAATGACAAACAGCATTGACACTTTAATTCACGGTCGGTTAAACACACGTTTGTTTTATAATGCTCACTCAACAGACCGCAGTGTTGTTGATAAATTACGTGGTATCGGAGCGCAGCATTAGAGGGTACTCGCCGATACCGATACCAGCATTTTAGGCAGTATCGGCGGCATTTCCGATACTGGTATCGGAACAACTCTAAATAAAACTATGTTTATTGTCATTGTTTTAAAAACACAAGTTGACTTGGTAATACTCACATTTTGAGTAAAAAAATGGCTTTTAACATGTGCAATGTTCAATGAAATAGAGAAATAAATAATAAAATGTGTTGATTAATCCCACTGGTCACAATGGTGACCGTAATAATGTTTGTTATAAGGCTCTGCAAATGTTACTGAATGATGTAGCAATGCATTTCCAGCTAAATTGAAATAATAAACAAATAAAGGGTCTCAATTAAATATGTGGTAGTAAAAAGAACCTGTGGGAGGATTTCAACAAGATAAATGCGACAACAGTGCCAAATATTTCACTATAATATTTAAAAGCAAATTTTTTAAATTTTTTTTAATGCTGCCCCCTGTGCCTATGAAAATGTCCCCGCGTGCCTATGCAGGCACGCGTGCCTAGGGTTGCCTACCCCTGCTCTAGAGGATCATTTGAGTTACTTTGCTGTTGTGTTGTGTGTCTGAGGTGTACTTATGTTCTCTGTCTGTCCGTCTGCCTGGTTCCCTGTCTCCATTGTCCTGTCTATTTATTCTTTTTTCCCCCCGGTCTGCGCCCCGGAAAATTGGCTGGGGGGGTGCATTATAAATGAATACAGTTTCTTCCCCCTCGAATGTATATATATATTTTTTATATAATATCTTTCTCTTAAACAGTACTGTATATTTGTATGTCGTGTATGTCATAAATGTCATGATGAATTGAAAATGGGGGACACTGGTGTAAACAAGACGAAAGTCTTTCTCTGGTCTGCATCCCCTTAACAATTGTTTGTATTGAGCCGTACTGTATTGTACCCATTCTGCAATCTGTTAATAAAGTTTTCAAACAATCAATCAAAACACACAATTGTTAAGGGGATGCAGACCAGAGAAAGACTTTCGTCTTGTTTACATCACGGACCCCCATTTTCAATTCATCATAACATTATTATTATAATTTTTTTAATCCTCTCTTTCTCTGATTTTTCTGTTTTCGCCCGTTCCAATTTAGTCGTTGTGCCAATTCCCCCCCTCCCCTACCTGGTTGTTGTGCGCATGTTCTCCTACTGGTCGGTACAAGGGAACCCTGAAGTCATCCGCACGCTTCCTCCGACACATGTGGAGACAGCCAGTGGCTCTCTTTTCACCTGGCAGCGAGGACGCTCATTGGTGAAGTGTAGCGCGTGGGAGGTCACGCTGCCTTCCTCAAGTCCTGCCTCCGCTGAGCAAGCGCCCAGACCTGACCTGTAGGCGTCGCTGTCCACAACGCCAGATTACCACCCACGACTTGCCCTCCCCCTAACTCAGCCAAACAGGTTAGTATAGCGATCAGCCCAAGCCTCAAGCAATGCTGACTCCGGGAGTCGAGACCGCAGCCTCTTGCATTGGTGACGAGCGCAATCTCAGCTACGCCACCTGACCGCACCATCATAACATTTATGACATACCGATATACAGTACTGTTACATCCAGACATTTATGACATTTTAAGTAGCACTGTAACGATCTCAGTGAATTCTGAATCCATTTTATGTACATGTTACATTCAATACAGATTATCCTTCTCTCGTTTTCTTTCATAGGTCTGCATTTTTTTCTCTCTCTCCCAGTTGAACTGGTTGGTATGGCTATTGCTATTCATATCATTAAATGACAATCGTGGCGAATGAGCTGCATGGCATTTGCATGGAGCCAAACCAAGATGTATATAGCCTGTATAATAATATAATCTAAACTAATCGTGAGTGACTTCAAAATCTAAATTCGTATGAAATGTATTCAGAATTTCTTACCACTAGCCCTAATGATGTTGTGTGTGATCGGTCATTTCGAGACCGTTCTCAGCACAACCCAAGCCCCCCTCCTACCTACCTCCTCCAATGTACAGTTTCTTCGTCAAATGTATATACTCTCTTTTTTATACTCTTCTTGTATCACAAACAGTACTGCATTTGTAAATCTGGTATGTCATAAATGTCTAGATGTAGCAGTACTGTCTGTCATATGATGAATTGAAAATGGGGGACCCTGATGTAAACAAGACGAAAGCCTTTCTCTGGTCTGCATCCCCTTAACAATTGAGCTGTACTGTATTGTACCCATTCTGCAATCTGTTAATAAAATGTTTAATCAATCAATTCAATCAATCCTCTATGTATCTGTCCTCCTCCTAAGCATCACCGTCGCAGATTTCCTCCCAAAATTAAAATAATGAAAACCCTTAGGCATGACGTTTGCATAGATAGCTGAAGAGAGAAACGTTATTATCAACTGAATGCCATCTTCGATGATCATTTTATTTTTTAAATCACATTTACACTGAGAGCAGCAGCCTCTCTTCACTTTGCAAAAAGCAGCTTCAGAAAGTGAACTTACCTGATCAACCTAACACTAACCAAGGACATTGTCGGCGCTGCTCTCTCTCCTCTTGCCTTGTTCAGAGTGGGTCGCTCACGACTGACGTCATCACGCTGCACCGTCATCATCACGCCGCACGTCATCACGCCGCCCGTCATCACGCTACACGTCATCACGCTGTACACACGGCTTCACAGGGTCACTCAGTCTCACACAGTGCTTGGTTCACCTGACTGACCGACACCGTCTCACCAGCAGCAACATGTACTCCTGTGCTAAGTTCCTCTCCACGCCCTCACTGGTGAGTTGACTCAATGAAACATTTCATGAAATAATAATAACATTTAATAACAACAACGTCTATTACATGCTGGTGGTGACCGACACGACAACCAGCTCTTATATAAACCAACACAGTGTTGCAGCTGCAGGCCTGCTCTGCTCTTACAACCGTTATGTTAAGTTAGCTCATATTGCTTGACTCTCTTTGGCTGTAATGTTCGTGAGTTATTAATAATAATGTTGGCTTGTCCGATAACAAATACATTAAGCTATATAACTGTTAGCTCAACAACTATCTAACGTTTGTTCCTGGCTTTGTGTTGTGTAGTACTCTCTGCTAACGTTAGCTAGCCTCAGTGATGGCTGTCAAGGGCAAGACGAGGCACCAGCTCTGCTCTCTCTGGATCTTTAGTTATTAATAACGTTTAGATGGTTATCTGGGTTATTAATATTAATATCTTGTAAAGAAGTCTCACGATGCACCCAATGCAAGTTTTGCCAACAGATTTTAATCGAGCCTATGATTTTTAGAGGATGTTACCACTGCATGCAGTTGACGGTGACCCTAACAGTGATTGAATGATTGAAAACTTTATGAACAGATTGCAGAATGGGTAGTGGTACAGTACGGCTCAATACACACAATTGTTAAGGGGATGCAGACCAGAGAAAGACTTTCGTCTTGTTTACATCAGGGTCCCCCATTTTCTATTCATCATAACATACATGACATACAGATAGACACAGTACTGCTACATCTATACATTTATGACATACACCAGATTTACAAATACAGTGACTGTTTAACAAAGATGGTATCATCCTAAATATAGGTCCGTGCTGGATCCAGGGCTCTGAGACCACTGTCGGTGTTGCCTGGGCCCAATGGCAGGACTGCAGAGGTGAGTATCTGACAGTGAGTGTGAAGGGAGTTTACAGTGCAATTATGTTTATTATCCGACTTGTGTGGGCTGTTCAGGCGACATTTCAGAGTCAGAAACTCATTTATCTGATAAACCCAATATATCACGGGATGCTCGATATTGGCTTTTTTACCGATACCGATATTGTCCAACTCTTAATTTCCGAAACCGATATCAACCGATACCGATATATGCAGGGTTCCCCCTCCCAAAAATGGAATAATTTCAGGTAATTAACATTACATATATCTTGTTGTGGAATTAACACAACATTATGTATACTTTTGACAATAAATAAAATCAGAATTTGTTCTTACTTGTTTGCCTGGGTAACTAAAGGTTATAGAAATGTAAAAAAAAAATAAAGAATTACCGATATCGATATTTTCCGATATCAAATTTTAATGCCGATATCGGCCGATAATATCGGTAGGCCGATACTATCGGACATCCCTACGTGAAACCATTCATTTACAAACAGAGTCGTGCTGTATACTGTTGATTCTGTGTTTTACCTTGTAGTATCGCCACTGTCAATCAATCAATCAAATGTTTTTATATAGCACGTTGAAACATGACGCTTGTCAACCAAAGTGCTTCACATAGCTAAGCTAAGAACAAAGAAAAGTATAAAATAAACAGAAAAAAAAACAATCAACGGATAGACAAAGGAAAAACAGAACAACGCGTCAACAAGTACGGCAAGAGTCAGAGTGAGTCAGGGAAGGCCAGGCGATATAGGTGGGTTTTGAGTTTTGATTTAAAAGACTCGATGGAGGGGGCAGATTTGTCCCCCCCCCCCCCCTAGACTTGAAGTTAGACCTACGGGTGGTTAGGAGACCCTTATCAGCCGATCTGAGGGCCCTGGCGTTGGTATAGGGGGTGAGGAGGTCTGCTAGGTAAGCAGGGGCCTTACCATTTAGGGCTTTGTAAACCAATAAAAGGACCTTGAAGTCTATTCTAAAGCGCACCGGGAGCCAGTGGAGGGAGGCAAGTACAGCGGTGATGTGATCCCAACTAGTGAAAATGCCGTGCTGCATAAAGGGGCTGGTCCAGACAGTATTTGTCCAGACTCTACCGTTATGTGCAAAACATGCCTACAGGAACTGGCAAGGCGCGGCAGACTGGTGCTTGCATAGGAACGGCAGTCTGGACTTTAAAATTTGTATTTATTTGTCTTCATTTATTTGTTTCTGTCTCTCAGACTACTTCAATCCTGGAACCACAAAGCATTGTGGCCTCCTACCAGCAGATGGCACTGCGGGGATTCCAGACTAGTGCTGTGAGCCGTGACATTGACACTGCGGCCAAATTCATCGGAGCAGGTGCTGCCACTGTGGGGGTGGCGGGCTCCGGAGCGGGCATTGGCACGGTGTTCGGCAGCCTGATCATTGGATATGCTAGGTAAGCATCAGACCTCGTCGTAATGTTATTGTGAGGATAGTTTAGACTTTATTTGAACCGGGACAACACACATTAATGAACATTACTGTAGATGTGTGAGAGTCAGACAGTGTTAGCCAAAGCAAAATGTCAACTGTTGTCCCTTGGCCTGGTGTTGAAAAGCAGCTAAAAAAGAAAGCATAATATATATATATATATATATATATATATATAGCATGCAAACAGTTCATTAAGAATAGGTCATCAGGGGACCCTGATGTAAACAAGACGAAAGTCTTTCTCTGGTCTGCATCCCCTTAACAATTGTATGTATTGAGCTGTACTGTACTGTACCCATTCTGCAATCTGTTAATACAATTTTCAATCAATCAAAGTCAAAAACACCATATACAATTTACCTAAAGAGCACATTGACGGACATATGTCAGCAGACATGTACAAACATAAGCACAAATACACTGTATGCTATGCAGACAAACGGACATGAGAGCTATGTATGGCAGCACATATGTACAAACAATGATAAGTCGTATTAGGTACACACGATCATACATGTAGGCCAGCAAGCAGACAGGGTTAGGGTTCTGAAGGGCTGTTATGTGTAATAATTTCTCAACCATGTTTTGAGATTATGCTTTAATGGCCGAGGATGATTTTGGGTGAGACACGTCCTGAGTGTCTTTTTTTATTTTTTATTCATTCATTCAAACCATTATTTATTCTCAAAGACAATTGAGGTCACCCTCATTTTCAATGTCGTCGAGACTTTACAGACATTTCAATGCACACATTTCTACAATATAACAATAATAAATATTAGTAACTATCTATAATATAGTACTTTTCACACATGGACCGCAGTCCAGAGTGCCGCATAGCAATTAGTATATAAAATGAACATAGGCATAAAATCGGCACACAATTGACGGAATAAAAAAACAATGCATTAATTGCAGACCTAAGGATAGGAGTGTCTTGTGAGTGTCTTAACCCTTTCACTGCCACACTACAGAAGGTTAACCCTTTACTATCACACTACTGACGCTGTGTATTGTCGCTAAGGCTGTCCCCGAAGCCTGTTTTTGGGATTCGAACTTCGTCAGGGTTTTTCCGAACTAACGTTTTTTTTTTTCTTTTTTAAATATCCTCAAACTAAATCCTCTATTTGAATAAAGTGATTAATCTGATTAAATGGGTCTTTTTTATTTTATTAAATCAACTTTCCAGCCCCAGACCCAGCCCAGGGAGTAGCCCCAGCCCAACTAAATCAATTAAATCAACTTTCTAGTGAATATAACTCATCAGTTTCTTTTAATACTATAATATTAGTGTAGCCTAATCTTGATCTGCAACTGTGAAGAAAAAACCCATTGGTTTAAACAGAATTAATAGAAAAATAAATAAATGTGTGTATTTTATTATTATAAAAAATTAGAATGTTGATTTAGAATTTGAATGCCAACGTAACGAACGAACGTTTGGGCTCAGCCCTAATTGTCGCAGTGAACGGGTTAACCGTTTGGTAGTGCGGCAGTGAAAGGGTTAACAGCTTCTACCCCTCCTGCCGTCTCCTCAGGAACCCGTCTCTGAAGCAGCAGTTGTTCTCCTACGCCATCCTGGGCTTCGCTCTGTCCGAGGCCATGGGTCTGTTCTGTCTGATGGTGGCCTTCCTCATCCTGTTCGCCATGTAAACCGCCACGGCACTCGCTGCTGCCGAGGGGAACGTCGTCGTCATCATCGTCGCTGCTGACCGGCCTGCAGGTGGAACGGAGCGGGTGGCCTTCTCGGGCCATGGAGTGGTTGTATAAAAGTAGCTGGCCGGGTCACCTGCTTCTCCTCCGGGGTTGTACCGTTGTATGACTGGAGGTCACGGTTGTTGTTGTGACCCCCACTCATGAGACTGTACAGGAAATACTGACAAAAGGTTTTTTTGTCGTGAAATTGTATATTTCTCTTTGTTTGTTGACAAAGAGTAGACAAACTTGTATTGTAATAAAAATGTTGACAAATGACGATTTTTAGACTACTACGATTTTGTTCAGGGTACATTATGGACATTTTGGTTATTTTTAAAATGTCAAATGTGTTTTTAAAATAAGTGCAATTATGTAACCTTCCTCCCATTTAACCGGGTATGTTGACAAAGTTGACACACTTTTTATTTACTGTTATTTGTGATATAATGGCAGTGTTACAAATACAAACACTATAGCTGGGAGTTCACCAGCACAGCTTTTGTTATAGAAACCTCTTCGGTGGTAGTGGAGTTTCACACTCACCCCCCCTACCCTCTAATGGGCTTGGAATAGCCTTGAGTACGGTGAATGTGCAAAATGAGGCAGGAGGGGACTGAGATGGAGCCATTATTTTTGCCTCGTCTGTACCCCCCACCAGTGTTGCAGTGGCAAATTGACAGTAGGTCAAACGCTCCACGTGCGCGCGCATGTGCGCGCGCATGCACAGTTTTTTTTGGCACAGATTTTTTTTTTTTTTTTGCCTTGAAATAGAGAAGCTGAAAAAGGTAGCAGCGTATGAAACTTTTGTATCACAAACAGTACTGTATTTGCAAATCTGGTATGTCATAAATGTATAGATGTAGCAGTACTGTCTATCTGTATGTCATATATGTTATGATGAATTGAAAATGGGGGACCCTGATGTAAACAAGACGAAAGTCTTTCTCTGGTCTGCATCCCCTTAACAATTGTATGTATTTAGCTGTACTGTACCCATTCTGCAATCTGTTAATAAAGTTTTCAATCAATCAATCAATCCCGCAGTGCAATACTCCAATTCAGCCATTGGGTGGGACGGTCATGTGACCCAAATCAGCCAATGGAAGCGAGGGTCCTAGAGTGTTGGTGCTCTCGTCCTGCAGCTGGATACTATTGCCTCACAGCGCGGCTCTCCAATAGTATCCAGCTGCAGCCGTTCAGACCAGCGCTTACAAGCCCCGCACATAGCAACCCCTCGCTTCCATTGGCTGATTTTGGTCACGTGATTTTGGGTCACGTTGCACGTTGCACTGCGGGATTGATTGATTGATTGAAAACTTTATTAACAGATTGCCGTATGATTTGGGTCACGTTGCACTGCGGGATTGATTCATTGATTGATTGATTCATTGATTGATTGATTGAAAATTTTATTAACAGATTGATTGATTGAAAACTTTATTAACAGATTGCCGAATGGGTACACGTGACCACAGGCCCTGATTGATTGATTGAAAACTTTATTAACAGATTGTAGAATGGGTACACGTGACCTGACCGATTGATTGATTGATTGAAAACTTTATTAACAGATTGCAGAATGGGTACAGTGACCGATTGATTGATTGATTGATTGATTGATTGATTGAAAACTTTATTAACAGATTGCAGAATGCAGTACAGCTCAATACACACAATTGTTAAGGGGATGCAGACCATGCAGTACTGTTACATTTGTGACATACAGTAAATATATACAAGGGGGAGGGAACTACATTTATGATGAATTGAAAATGGGGGACCCTGATGTAAACAAGACGGAAGTCTTTCTCTGGTCTGCATCCCCTTAACAATTGTGTGTATTGAGCTGTACTGCAGATATATTTCAATTGCCTTACTTATTTACATAAGTATTATAGGCCTACAGCAGTATTGTACAGACAGTCTGTGTGAAGTCTGTGTGGTTATCCAGCTGCACAAAGGCAGAGCAAGAGGCTCTACAGAGGGTGGTGAAGGCGGCAGGCAGGATTGTCGGGACTCCTCTATCAAACATCACCTCCGTCTTCACCTCCCGCTGCCTCCACCGCTCCAAGTGTATCATCAAGGACCAGTCTCACCCAGCACATCACCTCTTTCAGCTCCTTCCCTCAGGGAGGAGATACCGGTCCATACATGCCTTCCATATCTTTGGACATAGTCCCACTTGTATACATCTATTAATAATATGACACTGGACTTGCTATGATCGTAGCAGTAATTCTCAATAATTTACTATCCAAGTTGTCTGTGCCAGCTAACTTGCTGTCAGGTAGAGCCTGGAGTAACCGTGCTTTTGTTATGTAAAAACGGTGGCCGCGGCCCGGGCCGAGCCGGTACTTAGTTACAACGAATGGGAACAGCGGATTTTTGTGTGCGTGACTGCGCGTACACGCGGGAACATTTCCGTGCGCGATTGCGCGTACTTCAGCCTCAGTGAGCGAGGTATAACGCCGTTATACCGAGTTATACCAGCACTGCAATACTGCCCCCCACGGTATCGCTTTTTTCAGTATGGAGGTTCAGTGGTCTTTTCAACCTTTTGACGGTTGAGTAGTAGGGGTGTAACGGTACACAAAAACCACGGTTCGGTACGTACCTCGGTTTTGAAGTTGCAGGTTTTCGGTACAGTGGGGGAAAATTTGGCTTTCCATGTTCCACTCAGGGGTGATGTAGTGTGCAGTAACTAATTGTACTTGTATGGCTGTCAACGAATATTCTATATTGAAATGAATAATCGAGTTTTGAATTCTATTCTGCACCTTTACACCCCTATTGAGTAGGCATTTTTGGGGGGGTTTCAGTAATCTTACTGTCTTTCAGGTTTTATTGAGTATACTTAGCATACTTTACTCCCAAAGATAACAGGCAATAACAATAAAAGGCATGGCTTCACTCATGTACTCGAACCAAAACAATGACGGAAGTGGTACATTTTAAACCTCCCATGCCGATAATGCGCCCTTCAAGTGTAAGTAGATGATAAATGGACTAATGAACCGTACGTTTGTCTGTTCATCACAAATGATGTAACACCCACCCACTTCCTACATTGAATTTTGTGTGTCTGTCTACCATGTTTGTTGTTGTTTTTTTGCCCTATGTAAAGCGACCTTGGGTTTTATGAAAGGTGCTATACAAAACCAATTTATTATTTATTATTTATTATTATTATTATTATTATTATTATTATTATTATTATTATTATTATTATTATTATTATTATTATTATTATTATTATTATTATTATTATTATTATACCAAAGATGCTCAGCCACTCCTGCTCACGCAGTAAAAATGGCAAAGTGAGGAAATATTTAATGTAAAAATTCAATATTTCAAAAACAGGAGGCGTAAAAGAACATGTGTAGTTTTAGCACAACCTGGTGGCGTGTATTTGTGGGTTCTCTGAGCAATGAAAGAGTGGACAAATTAAATAAGCCAAACATGCTATTAGAAAAGAAAACAGACACCCATATTTTCTCAAATCTAAAAGAAGGAGCATTTTATGGAAGGAAATAAAGAGTGGCACTGGGATCGGGAAGTGAGAGTAACAAAGAATACAAAGTAGAGTGGGTGCTGGGAGAAGCAGTAGTAGAGGACATAGAAGAGAAGAGGTGGTGGTGACAAGATTACAAATAGGACACAATAACCTGAACTCTCCACATTATGGGAAAATATGAAACTGGACTTTGTGCATTTGCAGACACCAGACAGTAGAACACGTGATTAGTGACTGTAGGAAATATAGAATGAAATATAGAATTTATTAACCCATTCTGCAATCTGTTAATACAATTGTCAATCAATCAATGAATAGGGCAGCGCTAGGTATAAAGGACATACTAGACTAGAGTGTGAAAAAAAACTGGCGATGCCGTAATTGAATAGTGTCGCAAGGTGGCAGTAGTGCAACACTCTGGATGCAAGCTGCCATTAAACACCAAAGAAGAAGAACCTGTCGGTGGTAGGGGGCGGGGGCGCTGGCAATAATTATGTAAATAAGGAAACGTACAGTACTGCTAGTTGCATGTCAATATAACATTATTCTCAAGAGGACTGGCACAGCCAGGCGAACAGCAAGCAAGTGGATGTTGAACCGAGCGCTTTCAACAGCGTTGCTTCGCAGCAGGTGGAGTCTAAAATCAAAATGTGCCGCAACTGAAACTGAAAAACGGAAATGCCTCCGCTGGCTGTGTTCGTGCAACTCGAATAATCGTCCTCCTCCGGAGAAACAAGGAGGTCATCCGATTAGCAGCCAGGTAATAAACACCGGGGGACACGAACCCCCAGCTCTCTCTGGTCACCTGGTTACTAGCTAACAGTTAAATTAATCTACGAAGAGTAACGTTATAGGTTACTTTTCGGCGGCGGCTGAATTGGCTACTACCCAATTGAACTTGTTCTGAGTTAGTTGGGTCGCTCACGCATCACGCCGCACGTCATCACGCCACACTTCATAAAAGTCAGACTAAGCTTTCCAAAAGCTCAAACAGTGAACTCCAAGCCCACGTGGTTGAACTAAAAATCCAAAGAAACAGACTAAGAAATGACGTAAACACCATGATCAGAACCGCAAAAAGAAATTTCATCAACGACAAAACTGAGGAAAACAAAAACAAACCCCGCGAACTTTGGAAATTACTCAATAATCAACTAGGCTGCAGTAAAAAACTTAAAACCAGATTCTCAAACATAAACATAAAGACGGACAACACGCTCATCACAGACAAGCTGGATGTAGCCAATTACTTAAACATCTTCTTCACAAACATAGCCACAACACTGGTAAACAAACTACCCTCCCACTCAGGGCATTATGGGGTAGAACACATAGTAGCATACTACAAAAACCTAGGGGTCCACAAAGACGACTTCAAACTTGAAATGGTAACAACCGATGAGGTACTCAAAAAATTGAGCGCCCTCCAACCTAACAAGGCCACTGGCCATGACAACATCCCCTCCAAATTCCTCAGAGACGCAGCAGCCGCCATCACCCCAGTCATCACACACATAATAAACCTCTCTATAAAACAGGGGCACGTCCCCAAGGACTTCAAAATTGCGAGAGTGACCCCTCTACACAAAAAGGGCAGCAAATTAGACCCAGGCAACTACCGCCCTGTTTCTATTCTTACCTCCATCTCGAAAGTCATGGAGAAAATAGTCTACGAACAGGTCGAAAAGTACCTGGCGGAAAAAAACCTAATCTACGAATTCCAATCTGGCTTCAGAACGTCCCACTCCACTGACACATGCCTCCTCTATTTGAACGACCACATCAAAAGGTGGACGCTGGCAAATACTGCGGCATGGTCATGCTGGACCTACAAAAGGCCTTCGACACTGTCAATCACTCCATTCTAATGGACAAGCTAAAAGCAATTGGTTTTGATAGCCTATCAGTGAGCTGGATGCAATCCTACCTGGAGGGGAGAGAACAGATGGTAGAGGTAAACGGTACTCTACCCCCCCCCCCTCACAGTGAGCTGTGGTGTTCCACAAGGAAGCATACTAGGACCGCTACTCTTCCTAATTTATGCAAATGACATGTCGTCAGCCTGTGACTGCAACTTGTTCCTGTTTGCGGACGACTCAGCCCTGCTGGTCTCTGACAAGAACAAATTGCAGGTTGAAAAAACCCTCAGCACGGAACTAGGCAAAATCTGCATATGGCTCGCTGATAACAAACTATCATTACACATGGGCAAAACAGAGTCCATTCTCTTCGGTTCAAATAACAAACTCAGCAAGACCGACGGCTTCTCAGTTACAGTGGGTGACAATATTGTCACAAGGAAAGACGAAATTACCTACCTGGGTTCCATCCTAGAGGCAAATCTTTCCTGTGACAAAATGGCATCCAATGTAATAAAAAAAGTCAACCAACGAACTAGATTCTTGTACCGGATCTCCTCTCTGGTAAACAAGAATACCCTGAGGACTCTGGCAGGAGCACTCATTCAAGGGTACTATGACTATGCGTGCACCTCATGGTACCAAAGCACCTCAAAGGCGCTTAAAACAAAATTACAAACATCACAAAACAAACTGGTCAGACTACTACTTGACCTGAACCCCAGAACCCACCTCACCCCTGCCCACTTTGCCAACCTAGGATGGCTTAGAGTAGACGACAGAGTACAGCAACTTGCAATGGGCCTGGTCTACAAGATACACTATACGACCGGGGTGCCCATGTACATGTCAAAATACTTCCCAAAGGTCAGTGAATACCACAACCACTACACCAGAGGAAGCTCAACAAATCATATTAAACCCAGATTCGGCTCAAACAAGGGACTAAACACGTTTCGCAATTATGCCACAACAATGTGGAACGCCCTACCCAAAGCTGTAAAGGAATGTGAATCCCTGCCCACATTCAAAACCGCCCTTAAAGAGCACCTACGGGAGGCTGCAATTCGAAACTGGCCACCGTAAATGCCCAAAACCCCCACCACCTCCTAATAGACAGTCTCCTCCCCACCGCATGTATATATTCCCTCCCCGCCGTATGTATATTCCCCTCCCACCCACCCACCCCCTCCTAATGTACAGTCCCCTCCCCATCATATGTATATACTCTGTCAGGATCTAGGGGTAACAGTACTGTATATTTGAATACCGCCTATGTCACAAATGTATCAGTACTAAATACCTATATGTCCCTATGCCATAAATGTCATGTATGTTATGTATGTCATAAATGTCTATATGAATTGAAAATGGGGGACCCTGATGGAAACAAGACAAACGTCTTTCTCAGGTCTGCATCCCCTTAACAATTGTATGTATTGAGCCGTACTGATTCATTCATTCATTCACGCTGTACACGGCTTCACAGCGATAGCGTCAGTCTTATACAATTCTCGAAGACACTCTGACGTCAAGAGACCGTCGCCATCTTGGTATTGGGGGGAAACAAACGGATTTACGATAAAATGTCTTGATTGATTGATTGATTGAAAACTTTATTAACAGATTGCAGAATGGGTACAGTACAGTACGGCTCAATACACACAATTGTTAAGGGGATTCTTTCAAAAACACTCTCAAAAAACACCTACGTGAGACTGCAATTCGAAACTGGCCCCTACAAATGTCCTAACCTAGTTGTACAGTAAATTACCAAGTAAGGCTTTGTCAGTATTCCAATGTACAGTGTAAAATGTGTGTGTCCCCCCTACCCAACCCCCCCCCCCCACCTCCAATGTACAGCCCTCACCCACCCAACCCCACCCCACCCACCCAACCTCCTCCAATGTACAGTTTCTACGCCAAATGTATATACACTCTTTTTCTGGACACTTCTGTATCACAAACAGTACTGTATTTGCAAATCTGATATGTCATAAATGTATAGATGTAGCAGTACTGTCTATCTGTATGTCATGTATGTCATATATGTTATGATGAATTGAAAATGGGGGACCCTGATGTAAACAAGACGAAAGTCTTTCTCTGGTCTGCATCCCCGTAACAATTGTATACTGAGCTGTACTGTACTGTACCCATTCTGCAATCTGTTAATAAACTTTTCAATCAATCAATCAATCATGCAGACCAGAGAAAGTATTTCGTCTTGTTTACATCAGGGTCCCCCATTTTCAATTCATCAGGATTCAGGACATAATGACATACAGATAGACAGTACTAGGCTACTACTCAGTCTGCGTTGAGCTCCGTTTTTATTACATATTTGATCACATTCTTGTTCATTTCATAACCTTTTTATATAATTTGTTTTGAAAATATTAAGGCCAACATGGCATATCACTATTTCGAACGTTTTTCTGCTGATTCTAAGTGCATGTTTCCCCCCCAAGCCATAGACATGCACTTAGACAGAAAGTTAAAAAGACAGGAAGTTGACTTCGACAATGTGTACCATTATACAAATAGGTACAAATATGACATATTCAAACCATGTAAACTACGTTGTCAGCTCGCAGAAAAATAAACATCTTGGCAGCCCAAGTCGTGTGTACATTAACCAGCCTGTTCAGCACCATGGAGAGCAGCCCCTTCAACAGAGTTCAACCTGCAGCATTCTGCTCCTGTTACGTCACTCACACCCTTGATTGATTGATTGATTGATTGATTTATTGAAAACTTTATTAACAGATTGCAGAATGGGTACAGTACAGTACGGCTCAATACACACAATTGTTAAGGGGATGCAGACCAGAGAAAGACTTTCGTCTTGTTTACATCAGGGTCCCCCATTTTCAATTCATCATAACATACATGACATACAGATAGACAGTACTGCTACATCTATACATTTATGACGTACCAGATTTACAAATACAGTACTGTTTGTGATACAAAAAGAGTCCAGAAAAGAAAGTATATACATTTGAGGGGGAAGAAACTGTACATTGGAGGGGGTTCATACTGGAGCCTTCATAGTTGGGCATGTATAGCGTGAACAACATGAGCGACCCAACTGAAATAAGGACCAGTCATATTGGCTTTTGCTTCAATAAAGGCTTACAGTTACAGCCCCCCTAAGCTCACAGTTTTTAATGTCTAACTCTTGTGTGCTGAACTTGTCACCAGAGCGCCTTTTACACATTCCTCCCCCGGAGGTTGTGAAATATTGCAACATTTCTTCTGGCTACTGGAGTGGGAGAGCTTCTCTGTATTTCCCCTCAAATCCGAGTTGCATGTATATGATGCCACTAGTAGGTCGAACACATAGAACTATTATAAAACCGGTTGAAACTCCTGGTCCAATAGTGGTAACTTGACACATTTAACGTCAGGATTACACAGAAAGTTGAGTAACATTAGGTATTCAATAGGGATGTCCGATATTGACATTAAAATGTGATATCGGAAAATTTTACATTTCTATAACTCTATTTACCCAGGCAGGCAAGCAAGTAAGAACAAATTCTGATTTTATTTATTGTCAAAAGTATACATAATGTGTTAATTCCACAACAAGAGATATGTAATGTTAATTACCTGAAATTATTCCGTTTTTTTTGGGGGGGGGGGGGACCCTGCATATATTGGTATCGGTTGATATTGGTATCGGAAATTAAGAGTTGGACAATATCGGTATATCGGTATCGGTAAAAAAGCCAATATCGAGCATCCCTAGTATTCAATATAGAAATATATATTTTAAGGTGCATTTGGAGGGGGAACTTTAACGCCTAACCACACAAACACAATGACAGGTATTTCTGTAACAGGTAACAACAGCTAAAAGCAAGAAATCGACATGTCGACCCGTACTGGAGCATTTTGACCGACAATACAGTAATGAACTCGGAACCCTATGGCCATCTGCAAGGTAAGTAGGGCTGCAACTAACGATTATTTTGGTAATCGACTAATCTGTCTATAATTTTTCCGATTAGTCGACTAATCTAACGATTATTTTTGTCATTCGATTAGTCGACTAATCTAACGATTATTATTGTCACACCCTCAATCTCTGCTTCCTGTGGGCATGGCTCCTTCTCCAATGCATGTTTTACCTCACATGCTCAAGTCTGCACACCTGTGAATGTCACCCTGTTGTCCAGTCCCTCTGCCTTAACAGTTAACTTAACATAACATGATGATCCCATAGCAAATTAAAATAATGACTCATGAAACATTTGAATTTGGATCTTAAGCAACTTTCAATCAAAATGTATTTGAACAATACAACAATCACTCATAACAAGATAAATAAATAAAATAATACAAAGTGGAAGTGTTTAAATAACAAAAAAAAATATATAGCAGACTTCTTAGCTTAACATCCCAGGGAACTAATGGGATAACTGGGGATGTTGTTTGCTTTTGACAAGAGTCTCAAAGTCTGGGGTGACGGTAGACAAAGCAACTCTGAGGTCATGCTCAATGTCCAATCTGTTCCTCTGCTCTGTCTTCAGCTGGACCAGAGCTGAGAAGCCACTTTCACAAAGATAGGTAGTAAAAAAAAATGTATAATATTTTTTTTATGACAAATCGATGCAAACATTCTGCGTCGACGAGTTTTTATGATCGACGTCGTCGATTATGTCGACTAATCGTTGCAGCCCTAAAGGTGAGCATACAGTTTTGACAGTCTCTCTCTCTCTCTCTCTCTCTCTCTCTCTCTCTCTCTCTCTGTCTCTGTCTCTGTCTCTCTGTCTCTCTGTCTCTCTATAAAAATAAACAACATCACATTTGATTATTTTCTCTGTTTGTTTTGTAGTTCTCATAGTTTAGCTTTCTTTATATTGTGTTGTGTGTCCTCATTATATAGACTGTCTCTGGTGCAGCCACAAGAATAGTTAGGAAGGGACTCTCTCTCTTTCTCTCTCTCTCTCTCTCCCTCTCTCATTATATAGACTGTCTCTGGTGCAGCCACAAGAATAGTTAGGAAGGGACTCTCTCTTTCTCTCTCTCTCTCTCTCTCTCCCTCTCATTATATAGACTGTCTCTGGTGCAGCCACAAGAATAGTTAGGAAGGGACTCTCTCTTTCTCTCTCTCTCTCTCTCCCTCTCATTATATAGACTGTCTCTGGTGCAGCCACAAGAATAGTTAGGAAGGGAAAGATGGACAGGCACCTCTGTCTCTCTCTCTCTCTCTCTCTCTCTCTCTGTCTCTCTCTCTCTCTCTCTCTCTCTCATTGTCTTCATGTTTGCAGATCTGTGCTCCTGGACCCCGCCTCCTGGCAGTACGGGGTGATGCTCAACCGCTTCGCCAACCTGACGGACGTCCCAGATGTCCTCCAATCACAGGGCTTCTCCAGCCTACTTCCTCAAACGGCCGCCTCCCCCTTATCTCGCACTGACCCGCCTTCCATCCAGCGGGCCGAGAACAGCTTGATTTCTCCACCGTCCTCCTCCGTCATCGAGGAGGAGGAGCCTCCCGAGTCACACGCCTCACCACGCCTCTCCGGAGACGACGCCACCTATCTGGACCCCCCCCACGCAGTAGAGCCCCCCTCTCCTCCCCCTCCCCCCTCGCTACAGTGTTACATCCACCCGTTTGCGGCGCGTCTCCCCTCCCAGCCCCACCGGCCCGGGCAGCTGAAGCAGTACTACCTCCTGAACGCCGCCTCCCTCCTGCCGGTGCTGGCCCTGCGGGTCGGAGACGGGGAGAAGGTGCTGGACCTCTGCGCGGCGCCCGGGGGCAAGGCTCTGGCCCTGATGCAGACGTGCAGCCCAGGTAGAGAGCCAGCGCTGCTGTGATGGAGTGGTCAGTGGTCACCCACTGCAAGGTGTACGCTGCTGTGATGGAGTGGTCAGTGGTCACCCACTGCAAGGTGTACGCTGCTGTGATGGAGTGGTCACTCACTGGTCACCCACTGCAAGGTGTACGCTGCTGTGATGGAGTGGTCACTCACTGGTCACCCACTGCAAGGTGTACGCTGCTGTGATGGAGTGGTCACCACCAGGGGTGTAAAAAGTACCCAGAAATGATAGTTTTATTATGATTTTTGACCCTCAAAATATGGGTCTCTAGACAACCTACTTGTTCAGTTATTTGCAATATTGGCTGAAATAGTGACATACATTTTTTGACGATGGCGTCATTAATTTGCATATAAATGGTACATGGGACACTCTGACAGATCTTTAACATAGTCTATCATTTTCTACACACACTGGTTAACAATATATTTCCAGGGGGTGCATGATAGTATTCGCTTTCCTACTCAACTAATTGGTAACATTTTTATTATTTTGTATTGACGGCACAGATTTGCATAGGCTACTTACATAGAAACATGTGATTACTCTAGGGATAGTGTTATTGTGATCTTTGACCCTCGAAACATGGGTCTAGACACCTCATTTGTTCAGTTATCTGCAATATTGGATAGATCTTCTTGCGATTTCTTGATAAATAATTTGCATATAAATGATACATGGGACACTGACAACTTGTTAACATAACCTATCATTTTTTTCAAATTTTCTTTCAATCTAGAAAGTCTGGTTACAAGTATATTTCCGGGGGGTGCATGATACCCCTCTCTTCCTACTAGACTATTATACTTAAGTGAAAGTATGGGTACCGTCTCAAAATGTTACTCAAGTAAAAGTCAGAGTATCTGGCTAGAAACACACTTGAGTAAAAGTAAAAAAAAGTTTCGACTTTTTAATGTACTAAAAAGTAAAAGTAAAAACCTTTTTTCTGACTGTCTCTTCTTCTGATAGCAGCTGTTTAATCAAAGATCCCTGCTTTCTAGTCTTGCACAAGGACCAATCAGCATGGGTATGGGCGGGTTCATATTCCATTGATGGGGATTTGATTGGCTGTTTTTAAATAAAGCGCGGCCGCAGGATTAATAAAGTTTTTTTTTTTATCCACTTTTTCTCCCATTTTCTATATTTTCTCCCATCCCAATTTCGTATCATCCAATTCAACCCTCCCCTGTCACGAACGCTGTTTCTTGCCTCCCACAAGCCGGCTGCAATGTGGACTAAGTCATACATAGCACAAGTCCCCTCCGGTACTTAAGGTAACAGCAGTCGCATCTTTTCACCTGCGCAGCTCGATCTCAGTGGTGAGGAGTAACGCGTGGGAGGCTCACGCTGCCCCCGACACTTCCTGATTCCACTGCGCAGGCGCACCAACCGACCTGTAGGAGTCGCTGTCCACAACGCCCGATCCCCACCCATCAGTTTCCCACCCCCTAATACGGCCAATGTGTATTAGTACGGACGACCAGCTAAACTGAAAGCAAATGTGGAGCGCTGGGCTCGAACAGGCGAGCCCAGCGTCTCCAGATTTTGTGGCGAGCGCCTTGCCCACTACGCCACGTAGCCGCCCGACAGGATTAATAACGTTAATGTTAGTTCGGCCAGAGAAACAAATATACTATTTAAAATTGTCGGACCTGCGAGATTTGTGCTTTGTACTTTGTAGGTCTGCATTTTAAATGTAAGGAGTAAAAGGTATGTTTTTTTTCCCCCTCTGAAATGTAATTGAGTAAAAGTACAAGTATACAAACCTAATAATACTTGAGTAAAGTACAAATCCCCCCAAAACAGTACTTAAGTATTGTACTAACAAAGTTAAATTACTCAAGTACTTTACACCCCTGGTGGTCACCCACTGCAAGCTGCACGCTGCCGGTGATGTTGATGTGGCTTCAGTACATTTTTATATGGAAAGGTGGTTTAGATGGAGCTGATTTAAGTTAATGAATGAATTAATTCTTCTCTAGGAAGAAGCAAGATGCTTATCGGGGTCCTACCCCCTTATTACAATAAACCCTTAATGAAATTTGTTTTCAGTCTTTCGTCCTTTCCATATATCAACCACTTCATCATTAGGCCTGAGATACATAACCAAGTTTCAAGTTCAAGTTTCTTTAATAGTTGTCATACAGAAGTACAGAATACTTTTATACAAAATGCTTCTTACTGTTTCGCTCCAGATACTGTGTTAGACAAGATAGTATGAAATAAAATAGTATAGCATGTAAAATAGAAGTAAAAATAGAGGTCACAGTGTTCAGTATAGACATATGTACAATGTTCGATGCAGAATAGAAGTAACTGAGTTACCATACAATATACTATGCAATGTACTAATATACAATACTATATAGTGCAGAGCAGAAATGGGATGAGGTACAATTTAGGTACAATTTACAGTAAGGTGTGCGAGTTGTAGTGCAAATCCTTTACCAATAAATATAAAGTGTAAAGTGTGTTTAGGTGTACCAAGTACAACCAAGTACACCGTCAAACAAAATCACTCGACGATCAAGCAATCGATCACAGTTCATATACAATCGTTAATGTTAATGAATGACAGTTATTGTACAATCAATAGCCCACTGTCCACCCAGTTTCTTTAGAAAGCAAAAGGTATATGCTGACTAGATCAGAACAAAAAGACATATCTTACAATATTTTAGTCAATTGCATGTTAATAAATGTAAAGGAAATGTCAAACAATGGTCAAACAAGTATTTCTGATCGATCGAATCGTAAGATGTTCAACGTCATTCAAAAATATATTATTTCATGTAAAATCTCGATCTCAAGGAATAACTTGCCAAACCTGACCTTAATCGGGAACGTCTCTGTGTGTCAGTCATGAATATTCTATCTCTGTATAGGTGGGTTCGGCGGTCGTTGATATATCTGTTGTGCTTCTCTGTGTTTCAGCGTTGCTCTGCTGTAATGAGATAAACCTTCACAGGCGGAACTGGCTGGCCAAGACCCTGGAGTCCTTCCTCCCGCAGGCACTGAGCGACCGAGTGATTATATCCCATCAGGACGGCCGGACCTTTGGGCAGAGTGAACCCGGAACGTACGATAAGGTGGGGGATAGAGACGTGGTGGCCATGTTGTTTATAGTTTTGGCAGCAGCACTAAACAGTGCAGTTTGTCATTTTTTTAACATTCAAAGCTTCTATTGAAGTATTCAAAACGAAGCTTCGAATGTCTGTCGTCATATTTTATGACACAATCCAAAAGAAAAATATTTTTTTTATATACATATCCTCAAATTAAATCCTCAATTTGAATAACGTGATTCAGCTGATTAAATGAGTCTTTAAAAAAAAATTAAATCAACTTTCGTTAATGAATATAACTCGTCAGTTTCGTCGACATAAATAATCCAATCAGGGCACGGTTGGTACGAAAGTGATGGTGACGTCTTGATGGAGCGCCGAGCGGATGCAGATGTGCTACATCATTTATGATAAATGTTTTATAAAATCTTTTATGACGCGTCATATACTATAATAGTATAATACTATAATATTAGTGTAGCCCCATTGGTTTAAACAGAATGAATAGACACATAAAAAATATATATTATATAAAAAAAAAATATACAATAATAATAATGCATTTTATTTATAAGGCGCCTTTCAGGACACTCAAGGTCGCTGTACAAAAATTAAAAACGGGTCATTAACAATCACAATCAATTTAAAAAATATAAATACAATCAATTTATACAATAAATAAAAACAAAGTAACCACTACACCTCCCTATAGACCAGGAAGTAACCACTACACCTCCCTATAGACCAGGAAGTAACCACTACACCTCCCTATAGACCAGGAAATTACCACTACACCTCCCTATAGACCAGGAAGTAACCACTACACTTCCCTATAGACCAGGAAGTAACCACTACACCTCCCTATAGACCAGGAAGTAACCACTACACCTCCCTATAGACCAGGAAGTAACCACTACACCTCCCTATAAGTAGACAGCCCAAGTCTCCCATTATCTCTCCTGTTTTACCAAAAAAAGAAAATCCCCAAATCCCAACCACTCTATCCAATGCATTCCAATACAGACCGGCAAATCCGGGTACTTTAGCCTTTTCTATTGATCGCCAAAACTGTCAGCAGGACACTTACATTGTTTGAAACGTTTGTTTTGTTAGTGCTTCATGTTAAGTCACACTGGCCACCATTGAGTGTTTCACACCGTTGTGAAAAGTAAGGTTTGATCTGTCTTCAGGCTCCTTCAGTCTCCCCCTGTGGTGTTTCCCCATTGAGCTGCAGGATACCTCCCTACCGGGATATTTCATATTATGCTTATTTTTTGTTTTTGTTTTTGTTTAACCTTTATTTAACCAGGAAGTCCCATTGAGATACGAGATCTCTTTTGCAAGGGAGACCTGGCCAAGATAACAGCAATAACATTTGCAATATATCAGACAGCAATAAAATGTGCGGTACATCACACCAGAACATAATAAAAGTGCATGTATACGAT
>NC_140166.1:59880863-59978363 GCF_963971535.1 Notolepis coatsorum | reverse complement strand
CAATATTCATAGCAATATCAATACCAATAACAATGTAAATATTAATACCAATACCAATACCAATACCAATATTAATACCAATACCAATACCAATATCAATACCAAAACCAATATTAATATCAATATCAATACCAAAACCAAAACCAAAACCAATACCAATACCAATATTAATATCAATATCAATACCAAAACCAATACCAATACCAATACCAACACCAATATTAATACTAATACCAATACCAATACCAATACCAATATTAATATCAATATCAATATCAATACCAATACCAACACCAATATTAATATCAATAGCAATATCAATATCAATACTAATTTCAATATTAATACCAATACCAATACGGATACTGATACCAATATCAATACCAATACCACACAGTCAATTTTGCAGAGTAAATTTTACTCAAACTGATACATTTTACTCAAACTTTACTCTGCGAAATGTACTGTGCAATACCAATAACAATGTCAATATTGATATCAATACTAATACCAATACCAATACCAATAACAATATCAATATTAATACCAATACCAATACCAATACCAATACCAACACCAATAACAATGTCAATATCAATACCAATAACAATACCAATACCAATACCCATACCAATACTAATATCAATACCAATACCAATACCAATGTCAATATTAATATCAATACCAATACTGATACCAATATCAATACCAATACCAATACCAATGACCATACCAATACCGATACCAATACCAATATACCAATACCAATACCAATGACCATACCAATACCGATACCAATACCAATACCAATACCAATACCAATACCAATACCAATATCAATATCAATACCAATACCAATACCAATACCAATATCAATACCAATATCAATACCAATACTGGCACCAAATGCTGTGGCGATACCAGTTTAAAGTTAATGATACACATAGGCAATATTTTCAGGCAATATCTATGAGAATTCTCCCAAATTATTATTATTATTAATTAAAGTATTTTCCTGCTACCTTTCTGTCTCTTATTCACAGTCTTCACAGTCACGCCAATGTTGTCTGTGTATCAGCAGCTCAACACATGGTCTCTGTGAGTGTCTCAGCTACAGTCATATCTAACAGCTAACATGCTATCAGATGGGGTCCCTGAGAGAACGTCTCATCAAATGGAGATGTGGGCAACTGGGCACTGGCCCACCCTGTGATATGATTGGCCCACAGCGTGCCCACCACCCAGTTCTCATTGGTTCTGAGTGGTGTCAATCAATGAATCAATGTGTTCGAGCCCAAAAAGTAAACGTCACTCACCGAAGAGGATAAACTAACGTTAACGTTAAGCCCAATGTGATTTGGGACTTCCCGTTAGAGAAAAGGAGTGATATTTAGCTAAACTGTGGAATAGCGGTCTTATATCGACGACGACAACAACTAGTAGCTGTTAGCTATTTCCTGGTTGATTCCGGACATGATGTCACACAAATGCCAGGCTGCTCAGCCAATAGACAATTCGTTTTTATTAGTGTGAACGTATAATTTTACAAATGATACACCAGTAGAAGTCATGTTATTTCCTCATTGTGACCTTGCTGTGTCGCCTGTCTGCCACCAAAAAAATTGGATTGAGGCGATATTTAGCCGCACGATTGTCGCTCGAAAATGTCCTGCAGTGTGGGTTCTTTCATTCATGGAAGCGATAACATTCTATCGATCGCCTGGCTTAAAAAATCGGTCGCCTGGCAAAAATCGCCCCACTGTGTGCATTGGACTTTACACTGCATCTGCATTCAAATGTGAGGTAAGAACACTAACGTTATTTTCTAGTTCTTAGGAATTTCATACATGTACATGAATTGCAACTATATTTCACAAACATCTCGGTTTTCATGGCAAAAAATATTAACGGTACGTAGGTTAACCTAAGCTGTTTGGCTGCTTAATTTAACATTGGCTAACTTGGCAATGTTACACCAAAAGACAAACGTTTGCATTTTCATGCTAATAATAATAATAATAATAATAATAATAATAATAATAATAATAATAATAATAATAATAATAATAATAATAATAATAATAATTCATTACATTTATATAGCACTTTTCTATAGACACTCAAAGTGCTCCCCACAATGTAGGGTGGAAATTGCCTCCTTCACCACCACTGGTAGCACGCAACCTTGGGCTACGCAGACTCAATGGCTGCCATACTGTACACTGGCACCAGGCTACACATCACACTACACAATGGCTGAACGGCTCAGGAGACAGGGATTGATATCAGCCAATTAAGGGGAAGGGATGATTAGGTGGCTTGACCAGGAACGTCGGGGAACCCCCTACTCTTTGCGATAGGTGTCCTGGGTTCTTTAACGACCGAGATTCAGCCAGGACCTCGGTTTAGTGTCTCATCCGAAGGACGGCACTCGTAGCTACAGTATGTGGTGTCCCTATCACCGTAACAGGGGTTTGCACTGCTTTGTAACTTGAAGTGCAAGACAGTACTTGTAATCAGGGGCGTAGCTGTAGATTCTGGGCCCCATGAAATAATCTATTTGTGGGCCCCCAATCAAAAAATCTGGGGCATTTATTTATTGATGAAAAGTAACGCATAATATGGTTTTTACCTATACATTCGGATCAGCAGTTCAGCACCTGAACTGTTGGTGGGTGAGCCTAGTAAAGGACGTCGCATTGCGTTCATCTTCAATGAACGGACCAATGCAATAGTCTACCAAAGAACCTTGAGTCGCACTAGCTAGGCATATATTTTCCCCTGCTCTTATGACAATGTTTTCTGATACTTAACTCAACATACAAAAGCTGTTACTTGTCCTGTCTCTCTGTAATCCCATCTCCAACACAAATAGTCTACTCAAGCTCACTATTGGGTTGACAGACGCTTACATTTTGATGTGCTCTGTAGTATACAATCGCTCATTCTGTCAAACAGAGTAACAAGCACCTGTTTGTTTCTTTTGTGACGTTTTTTTTAATATAGGCAATTATACTTTTGAGTCATCTACATTATCTTACTAAAGTTATTAATAAAACCATATTAATAACAAGATAATAATAGTGTTCTCTGGGCCCCCCCCAGTGCTTGGCCCTTGGAATCATCCAAACCTCTCCCCCCAGCTACTCCCCTGCTTGTAATTGCTTGTTGATAAAGTAATTGCTTGTTGTTTTAGAGTTGATAGTTCATGTAGTTATCCCAGCGTTATACATGCTAATATGTTAGCTAGCTATCTAGCTGACTGGAAAGTCTAGCTATGTTAGCTAACAAGAACGAATTAGCTAGCTAATGTAACGTTACATCAACGATGTGAAAAAATGGTACTGAGTGGTTTGTATGTGTTTTTTAAGCTAGACTCTAGCCAAGCCATGAAAAGGAAGCAGGACATCCAGGATTTCTTTGTGAAGAAAAAACCAGGTCAGAACAAGAACAGTGCAGGGCCCTGTTTCATGTACGTGGTTCAACTAAGTCGATCAACATGTCCATTATCCAGCTTCAGTTAACCCGATGTTCAAAGCCGGGATTTTCCTGTTTCACAAAGGAGGATTCAGTCTCGTTAACTCAAGCCAGACTTGAGAGTCAGGCTCAAGTCAGGCTAGATGCGCGCTCCCGTTTTAGGTGGAAAGCCAGCACGTATCGATGGCAGAGACCCTGATTCTCAACGGCATTGATTGATTAATTGATTTAAGACTTTATTGACAGATTGCAATAGGCTCAATCGCCTCGCCGACAAGTTAAATGCGTTATCTATAGGCTAATTCTAAGTCCCTCATTACCTCAATCAATCAGATTATATTTCTTTAAACTTGCCTGCTGGATTGAATAATCAAATGAGATCTTGCTAGCGAAAATAACTAGTTAACTGTTATACAGAATTACGAGACGGCTTTCTTGCCCATTGATTGATGTATAGTCAATGTTTAACTTATCTCCAATGTGGTCCAACGGGTTGTTCTTTTGACTTCCACACGGACGACCCGGGTTCAAGACCGGGGTCCTTCTTTTTGCAATATAGGAATAATTCAATTTGGTGCACGTTGAGAGCTATATAAAGAATGACATCCTCAATGCATGTAGATTTATAATATTTTAACTTAAAACCAGGCTACTTTGGCGTATAATCATTCATATTATATTCAAAAAAATCATATTGGAAAGACCGGGATTTGAACCCCGGTCGCTGGATTGGCAAGCTTGAGCACTACCGCTGGGCCACTGGGCCAGATGGGATAAATTCATTGTTTATACATGAATGAACGAGAGACCCGTGTTTAGAATATCCTTTGTTTTGAATGAAGTTTATCTCTTTATCCTCATTCATTAATGTGACGTCAACGGCTCATTCAATTTCTCAAATCCGTCAAACAGCGCATCTCATCAGACATCTTAATCCCAGTTACAATTAAAATAACCACATCATGTGTACATCGCACGAGCGAGCGCCACCGTCGCCACGGTATATATAACGTGCATTATTTAGGACAAAGTGAATTTAATATCAGCATTTTGGGTCTATTTTACATTTCAAAAGCCCCCTCTGGAAGAATGGAGCACAAAAACGTAATTCAGAATGGTATAATGCAGATCGTAGACTGTGGGAATAGTTTCAGGAAACGGGCTGTCACTTCTTTGCGGGGGCGTGGCGATAGTTCAGGCTAACTTGAACTTGAACTCTGCTTTCGACCAGGCTCAAACTTTTGGATATGTTGTCATGGTGATTTGGAAAATCCACGTACATGAAATCGGAAAGTCAGGCTAACCCAGTTATCCAGCTAAAGTTATCCGGCTAACTCAGTTATCCAGGTACAAGAAACAGGGCCCAGGTCAACAAGATGATAACTTTCAGAGCAGCCATGATGGCTAAATTACAAAATAGCCTTCTTTTTCTTACCAAGGTAAATGGATGGCATTGAGTTTTACAAAATGTGGTGGCTTAGTTTGTTAAACATCTCACTGCATCATTTACACTTAATAGGCTATATTTAAAAGTAAAATGTATATTTATGAAATATAGTTAAAGAAGTGTCAATTTATATTTATATCCAGGGGAGATACCTTATAGAGATGCATCCGTCAGCGGGCAGAATCAGGGCCAGACCAGCATCCATGAACCCCCAGTTGAATATTAATTCAATTATTTACCATATAGTCATATTCATGTGTTATTTCTGCACTTTACAAGTTTTATTTTAAAAGTATCATTTACATTTAAATAAAATATAGTTAATGAAGGGTTATATCTCTATCAATATTTTTAGATGTAGGCCTACCCAGGTGTTATGATTCCTGGAACGTTTCGTTGCATGTCGGTGGTAGAGATGAGTAGAACCCGGAATGCAGACTTAACACGAGGAGAGGTAGTGGAGGATGAAATAGATGAAGCACGAGTCGTGGATGAAATACGGAATACACTGGCAATACGGAGAAACATAAGGTTGACAGCACACAGGACGAGGGTAACATGAACAATGATCCAGCACAGGAAGGCAGGGCAGACAACACTAATATACACAGACTAATTGACACATGAGGGTGATTGGGAACAAGACACAGCTGCGTGGAAAAGACAGAACAACCTGGGGTAAAATACTGAAACATGACGACACTAAATAACACATAAATACAGACACAGGGGAGACATCACTAGACTAGACAATGGGGCACAACACAGACAGCAGATACACAGACAACAGATTAGTGAGTATGACAGAGACCAAATTAATAAACATAGACAGGCACAAATGCAATAGGGTATTGTTCATGAGTGGTGTTGAAAGTCCGATGGCCGGTCCAATAGGACCGGGGGGGTAACACCCAGGGAGGAGACCTTGGACCGAGCCCAGACCTCAGACAGCGACAGCAGTGACAGCAGCAGAAACCTCACAGTTCCCACCCTGCTGCTGTGCAAGGAACTACATGTGCTGTTCCTAAAGTTCCCCCAAGTAGAATACCTTTCAATTAAAAAAAGATTTACCCACTCTGTAGCAGCATGTGAATTGCTCTTTTGTAGTGCTTGCCTGCTGAAATGCATGTGTCTCTTAGTACATTTTGGGTGAAAACGGTAAAGCTTGAACACCACTGTATGTTATGTATTGCTTAACAACGACCTACACCTACATGGACCACGAGGATTAGTTACTCATTTTGAAACTCTTTGGGCGGGATCCACTAAGAATGGATTGCGCGGTGGTAATTTTGCACCCTTACTTACAATTCATTATTATCAAGGGGGACCCTGATGTAAACAAGACGAAAGTCTTTCTCTGGTCTGCATCCCCTTAACAATTGTGTGTATTGAGCCGTACTGTATTGTACCCATTCTGCAATCTGTTAATAAAATGTTCAATCAATCAATCACCCGCGCAGGGTTTGCACACGGATGTGTGTGTGTGTGTGTGTGTGTGTGTGTGTGTGTGTGTGTGTGTGTGTGTGTGTGTGTGTGTGTGTGTGTGTGTGTGTGTGTGTGTGTGTGTGTGTGTGTGTGTGTGTGTGTGTGTGTGTGTGTGTGTGTGTGTGTGTGTGTGTGAGAGACGGAGAGAGGGAGAGAGAGAGAGAGAAACGGGTTGTTTCATTCATAACAATGGAAGTAATACAACTGGCAAAAATCACCCGGCGTGTGCGTTGGACTATAGACACAAAATACTAATTAAGCAAGCTCTATACATTACGAAGTAAACTAAATACAATACGAAATGAACGGAATACTAATTACTGGTATTCTGTTCATTTCATATTGTATTTAGTTTACTTCGTAATGTATAGAGCTTGCTTAATTAGTATTTTCACGACACAGTGCGTCCTGTGTTTTTGTCACTATCTTTCGTCATTGCATATGTTTGTAATGTCCTATTCCAATTACATTCATCACATATAATTGTACTATATTCTATTGTGCTGTATTTGTTTATATCCCATTTAATTGCATTCAATCTCTTTATTAAAGCCCTGGCCTATATTTGATTTCACAATTATATTATATTGAAGGAGAGGAGTTCTTTTTCATTTAATAATAATAATAATAATAATAATAATAATAATAATAATAATAATAATAATAATAATAATAATAATAATAATAATAATAATAATAATAATAATAATAATAATAATAATAATAATAATAATAATAATAATAATAATAATAATAATAATAATAATAATAATAATAATAATAATAATAATAATAATAATAATAATAATAATAATAATAATAATAATAATAATAATAATAATAATAATAATAATAATAATAATAATAATAATAATAATAATAATAATAATAATAATAATAATAATAATAATAATAAAATAATAATAATAATAATAATCATGACGTTGCATTACTGCTGATCAGCACGCCTATCAGAAATAAAAGTTTTCAGAACCAAGCATTTGAAATGACCTGGTTTAGTGCTTATAGCCTTATTTTTCGAATAGTGTTCACTGCCAGACTTGGAGCAAATCACGCCACGTTGCGAAGGCTATCTCGGCACGTGGCTTTATATTTCTCGAACAAATCATATACTGTTCATAAGATCTATTTTCTGCTGTTCCAACGAAACCTCAATCAACAAAATCCGTCCATAGATTCTGGCTGCACAGGACGAAATGTATAGGATTGATTGAGCTGGTGGCAACCAACGTCTTTCGGTCTCAATTAAATAAAAAAGGTGATATTCTCCATCGAAATATAATTTCACGGGGGATGCCTGGCATCTGGCAACAGCGCTGGCAGTGACGCTCATGGCATGATGCCTCTTTACAGCGCTTAGGGATCTGCACTTTATTTACCACCACGTCTGTGAAGACGGCAGGTGCGTCGGGTTAACTGGTCGGTGCAATTGGCGGCGGCCATTGTGGATACAGAGCAGATTCCAGACGAAGCCATTTACATAGAAAGGGGACGTGTTTCGCCCCACATTACCTCATTTAAATCCGCGCCGATTGCACCGGATGCAATGCTGACGGAACGCGTAATTTGTATTTTGTGTCGTCTATGCCTCATTTCTGTCTTATCGCTCCACTTCCTGATATCAGCCAACAGCGTGTCAGAGTGCAGACTGCTCCGCGAGCCAGATGCACAGTGGGGAGAACTCCACACATAATGTCTGCGCTGGTATCTCATCGTGCAATGTCCTTTAGTAGTGGATAGCTCGCAAAAAGACGGAGCAAAATCCGAGCGCAAACCCCACGCAGGTAAGGGTGCAATTCCCACCGCGCAAATCATTCTTGGAAAAGCCTTATGGACCCAACTCTTTAGATGAGGGAACGGGTACATACGCACACAATACGCGACCACTAATAAAAACGTAACTACACTAACGTTATGAGAGCTAACATTGCTACCTACTGTACAAGTGCATTGGTTTAGTGCATTTCATACTTCCGGTTGCTACTGAACGGACATGTTTGTGCGGACCTGTTCTCCCAAACTGGTCAGCAAATGACTGTTTTCATTTTTACGTTATTATTATTATAATTTTTTTAAAACATTGATCTTAACTGATCACTGTGACTTTATTGCTTTTATCGTTATATATGCCTATGTTTGTGTACAGCACTTTGAGCTACATGACATGTATGAAAGGTGCTTTATAAATACTTACTTACTTACTTACTTACTTACTTACTTACTTACTTACTTACTTACTTACTTACTTACTTACTTACTTACTTACTTACTTACTTACTTACTTACTTACTTACTTACTTACTTACTTACTTACTTACTTACTTACTTACTTACTTAGTGGATCCCGCCCTGAGTATTTACAGACATTTCTCAGACAAGAGCTGCGGGCCCTGCACAACCTGTCCTAAAGAAGGTCTTCCCCAGAGGTCAGCAGGGACATGGTCAGAGGAGAGCCTTTAACCCCTCTGGTACAGGGGGCTTTACTTGGCTTGAGTCTCAAAGCCAGAATGCCCACACGTTGTTTTGTGTGCAGGCTTTTTCCACTGCCCTCTGCTCTGGAGACAACATTCTCCTCTCCGGTACTGGTTTTTCAAACTGGAAAGGGGCTTTAGAAAAATGGTGGAGGATTCCAGGAGCAAGCCAAGGCCGAGCATCATCTTAATGGACCTGTCTCAAACCCTGCCCTCTTTTCTTGATCCTCCAATCACAACTGTCGCTTACCTCGGACAAACTTGGTTTGTCCGAGGTAAGCGACAGTTGTGATTGGAGGATCAAGAAAAGGGGCAGGGTTTGAGACAGGTCTATTGCAATGGTGGCACATGGGCTGAGTTTAACACGGGTGTTGAGAACAACACATCCTGACTACAGGCAATGGACAAAGAATATAAACAAAAAGGTGGAAGAGAACGGAAAGTATGTCAAGACAGTCGCTGATGTGCTGCTGTGCACAGCAACACAACACATTGCACAGCATGGCACAACCACAAACATCACCTGCACTACACCACCATGAACAATACAATACCTTCATTTTAGTGGTTGCCTTTGGGCGCCCCCCCCCCCACCCCGCGTCTATACTTTCCGTAGCCGCATTTCTGGCAGACGTTTCTGGTCATGTGACATGTGCGCCCCAATAGCGTGACGAGCTGTGTCTTTGCCCGTTTCCACGTCAAACAGCCTGCAAACTACCTGGCGTTCTATCGCCGCCACGCTCTCTAAGACAAACTCTAACCTTAACCGACTTCGAAAGAGTGCCTATAAGCTTAACCGGTGTAGAAACTGACGTCGGCCAATCATCAGAGAGCGTCTGCCAGAAATGCGGCTTACGGAAAGAATACAGGCCCCCACCCCTATTTAACTGTTGGTCCTTCCTGTGCCCCCCCCCCCCCCCCCCCCTCCTCTGAAAATACTCTGGATCCGCCCCTGTGTGGAACGGCCTGATGTGTAACAGTGCAGGGGTCCTGATGTGTAACAGTGCAGGGGTCCTGATGTGTAACAGAGCAGGGGTCCTCCTGATGTGTAACAGTGCAGGGGTCCTGATGTGTAACAGAGCAGGGGTCCTCCTGATGTGTAACAGTGCAGGGGTCCTGATGTGTAACAGAGCAGGGGTCCTCCTGATGTGTAACAGTGCAGGGGTCCTCCTGATGTGTAACAGAGCAGGGGTCCTCCTGATGTGTAACAGTGCAGGGGTCCTCCTGATGTGTAACAGAGCAGGGGTCCTCCTGATGTGTAACAGTGCAGGGGTCCTCCTGATGTGTAACAGTGCAGGGGTCGTCCTGATGTGTAACAGTGCAGGGGTCCTGATGTGTAACAGTGCAGGGGTCGTCCTGATGTGTAACAGTGCAGGGGTCCTCCTGATGTGTAACAGTGCAGGGGTCCTGATGTGTAACAGTGCAGGGGTCCTGATGTGTAACAGAGCAGGGGTCCTGATGTGTAACAGTGCAGGGGTCCTGATGTGTAACAGTGCAGGGGGCCTCCTGATGTGTAACAGAGCAGGGGTCCTGGATGCGTCTATTCTTTTACCAACGGATTTCCAGTTCCGCGTTCTGCGATCTGATTGGCCACTGACGTTTCTGATGCGATCTGATTGGCCACTGACGTTTCTGGTCATGTGACATGTGCGCCCAATCGCGTGACGCGCCCAAACTACCTAGCAAACTACCTAACGCCTAGTTTATCACCGGTTAAGCTTATAGGCGACTCTTTCGAAGTTGGTTAAGGTTAGAGTTTGGAATCAGGGCTGGCGTTCTATCGCCCCCTGCTCTAAGACAAACTCTAACCTTAACCAACTTCGAAAGAGGCGCCTATAAGCTTAACCGGTGAAAGAAATAGGCGTCACACGATTGACGCGACCAGAAACGTCAGTGGCCAATCAGAGCGCAGAACGCGAACGCGGACCTGGAAATCCGTTGGTAAAAGTATTCAGGCGTCCCGGACGTGACGCGGCTGACGGCTGGCGGTACGGACCGCAGGAACGTGGGTAATAGACACGCCTCCAGCGGCGCAGAGGAGCCGCTCAAACGTTCAAAAAAACTCATCCATCCGTCTGTTATCTTCTCATCTTCTTTTTAATTCCTTTCATTCTTCCGCACTCCTCTTTTTTTTTTTTTTGGTAATTACTCTAATCTATAATCTTCTGTTGATATATTTCTCCTCAACCTCCAATTCTCCGGTGGTGATTATATGACTGACTGACAACTGGCCTCCTGTGACCAAAGACCAAACGCACTTCCCAGGCTCCTTCGGTGTAGCTTTGTTGTCCTCCGCGCGTCAGGGTAGGGGCAAAGGATGGAGAGATGACGGAGGGAGAGAGAGTAAAAGAAAGACAGATGGAGAAACAGAGAGAGAGAGAGAGGAATAGGAAAGAGAAAAGAAAGTTAGATTGAAAGAGAGAGGGTGTGTGTGTGTGAGAGAGAGAGAGGGATAGAGAGAGAGGGAGAGAGAGAGAGAGAGAGAGAGAGAGGGTGAATGGTGCTGAATGAGAGACAGAAATGGTTGTTGTAAAAAAAGGGCTTTTGAGAGATTATGAATTTACATATCTTAATAGAGGAATGCATGCCATGGCTCTCCACCAGAAAGAAAAAGCTGCATAGTTCATCTTTGGAATTACAGAAGGTGCGTGCCTCCTGTGTCTGTGTGTGTGTCTCCTCGTTTTCCTACCGTTGTGGGGACCAAATGTGCCAACAACTGATCGAAACAAGATTTCTGTTGTCGTTTAGGCGACATTGGCCAGATCCCACAGGAAAGAGCTATATAGGATTATCGTTAAGGTTCGGTTAAACAGACAGTTCACCCAGAATGCAGTGCTATCTATCAATCCAGATCGTTTCTGTGTAATTTGCCTAGTTTACCTAGTAGTATCTAAAATAGAGATATCTGCCATAGAGATATCTGCCATAGAGATATCTGCCATAGAGATATCTGCCATAGAGATATCTGCCATAGATATATATATGCCATAGAGATATCTGCCATAGATATATCTGCCATAGATATATATGCCATAGAGATATATGCCATAGAAATATCTGCCATAGAGATATCTGCCATCATTCCAATACAATCGAGCTTAATGGCCCTCGGTTTGTGGTGCTCAAAACAGCAGAATAAAAACGTGAATCATCACGAGATCATGACCCAGTTACTCAGGATAATGCACAGACCTTGTTATGAACAGTTTAATTTGAGAACTATTTGACTACCTACTGAAGTACACCCCCGTACTAGTAACGCATGGCAGGTGTACTTCAGTAGAAAATAGTTCCCAAATGAAACTGCTCACAACGTTAAGGTTTGCGGAAAATCTTGAGTAACCAGGTCATGACAGCCAGTGATGCCACTAACGCGTTACTAAGTAACGCGTTACTGCAATCTGATTACTTTTCCCCGAAAATAGTAATCTAACGCGTTAATCTTTACAAGCCAGTAATCTGATTGCAGTTACTTGTCCAAGTGGCTGTGCGTTACTATTTCGTTACTATCTCATCATAATGCAGTATTTTCTTTCGTTTTCGACAGTCAAAAATACGTTTGGAGCTGTTTTCCTAGTATTGGGAGTGACGTCACAGCACGCAACCTCACTTGTTGTACCATGCTGGTGGGCAGTGTTGTGCTAGTTACTGAAAAATAGTAACTCAGTTACTTTACTAGTTACTTCATTTCAAAGTAACTTCGTTACTGTATTAGTTACTTACACCCAAAAGTAATGAGTTACTTTGAAAAGTAACTATTTAGTTATTTAAAAAAAAAGATAAAAAAAAAAGATTGCTCCCGAGTCCCATGCCCTATAGTACTCAAAATCGGTTGATCAACTTGACAGTTTCCATTCACATCACCGAACTCTGCTAAGCAATGTGGTCTAGATACAAACACAAATCTGACACAAACAAATGTTGTCCCGAGTCATATAATAAGAAGTGCGCCGGTTGAAGGAACAGCCTTGATGCCGCCGGAGCGTTTCATTATAACCATTATAATTCAAGGGTACTACGACTATGCTTGCACCTCATGGTACCAAAGCACCTCAAAGGCGCTTAAAACAAAATTACAAACATCACAGTCAGACTACTACTTGACCTGGACCCCAGAACCCACCTCACCCCTGCCCACTTTGACAACCTAGGATGGCTTAGAGTAGACAACAGAGTACAGCAACTTGCAATGGGCCTGGTCTACAAGATACACTATACGACCGGGGTACCCATGTACATGTCAAAATACTTCCCAAAGGTCAGTGAATACCACAACCACTACACCAGAGGAAGCTCAACAAACCCAGATTCGGCTCAAACAAGGGACTAACGTTTCGCAATTATGCCACAACAATGTGGAACGCCCTACCCAAAGCTAGGGGTAACAGTACTGTATATTTGAATACCGCCTATGTCACAAATGTATCAGTACTAAATACCTATATGTCCCTATGCCATAAATGTCATGTATGTTATGTATGTCATAAATGTCTATATGAATTGAAAATGGGGGACCCTGATGGAAACAAGACAAACGTCTTTCTCAGGTCTGCATCCCCTTAACAATTGTATGTATTGAGCCGTACTGTATTGTACCCATTCTGCAATCTGTTAAATAAAGTTTTCATTCATTCATTCATTCACGCTGTACACGGCTTCACAGCGATAGCGTCAGTCTTATACAATTCTCGAAGACACTCTGACGTCAAGAGACCGTCGCCATCTTGGTATTGGGGGGAAACAAACGGATTTACGATAAAATGTCTTGATTGATTGATTGATTGAAAACTTTATTAACAGATTGCAGAATGGGTACAGTACAGTACGGCTCAATACACACAATTGTTAAGGGGATTCTTTCAAAAACACTCTCAAAAAACACCTACGTGAGACTGCAATTCGAAACTGGCCCCTACAAATGTCCTAACCTAGTTGTACAGTAAATTACCAAGTAAGGCTTTGTCAGTATTCCAATGTACAGTGTAAAATGTGTGTGTCCCCCCTACCCAACCCCCCCCCCCCACCTCCAATGTACAGCCCTCACCCACCCAACCCCACCCCACCCACCCAACCTCCTCCAATGTACAGTTTCTACGCCAAATGTATATACACTCTTTTTCTGGACACTTCTGTATCACAAACAGTACTGTATTTGCAAATCTGATATGTCATAAATGTATAGATGTAGCAGTACTGTCTATCTGTATGTCATGTATGTCATATATGTTATGATGAATTGAAAATGGGGGACCCTGATGTAAACAAGACGAAAGTCTTTCTCTGGTCTGCATCCCCGTAACAATTGTATACTGAGCTGTACTGTACTGTACCCATTCTGCAATCTGTTAATAAACTTTTCAATCAATCAATCAATCATGCAGACCAGAGAAAGTATTTCGTCTTGTTTACATCAGGGTCCCCCATTTTCAATTCATCAGGATTCAGGACATAATGACATACAGATAGACAGTACTAGGCTACTACTCAGTCTGCGTTGAGCTCCGTTTTTATTACATATTTGATCACATTCTTGTTCATTTCATAACCTTTTTATATAATTTGTTTTGAAAATATTAAGGCCAACATGGCATATCACTATTTCGAACGTTTTTCTGCTGATTCTAAGTGCATGTTTCCCCCCCAAGCCATAGACATGCACTTAGACAGAAAGTTAAAAAGACAGGAAGTTGACTTCGACAATGTGTACCATTATACAAATAGGTACAAATATGACATATTCAAACCATGTAAACTACGTTGTCAGCTCGCAGAAAAATAAACATCTTGGCAGCCCAAGTCGTGTGTACATTAACCAGCCTGTTCAGCACCATGGAGAGCAGCCCCTTCAACAGAGTTCAACCTGCAGCATTCTGCTCCTGTTACGTCACTCACACCCTTGATTGATTGATTGATTGATTGATTTATTGAAAACTTTATTAACAGATTGCAGAATGGGTACAGTACAGTACGGCTCAATACACACAATTGTTAAGGGGATGCAGACCAGAGAAAGACTTTCGTCTTGTTTACATCAGGGTCCCCCATTTTCAATTCATCATAACATACATGACATACAGATAGACAGTACTGCTACATCTATACATTTATGACGTACCAGATTTACAAATACAGTACTGTTTGTGATACAAAAAGAGTCCAGAAAAGAAAGTATATACATTTGAGGGGGAAGAAACTGTACATTGGAGGGGGTTCATACTGGAGCCTTCATAGTTGGGCATGTATAGCGTGAACAACATGAGCGACCCAACTGAAATAAGGACCAGTCATATTGGCTTTTGCTTCAATAAAGGCTTACAGTTACAGCCCCCCTAAGCTCACAGTTTTTAATGTCTAACTCTTGTGTGCTGAACTTGTCACCAGAGCGCCTTTTACACATTCCTCCCCCGGAGGTTGTGAAATATTGCAACATTTCTTCTGGCTACTGGAGTGGGAGAGCTTCTCTGTATTTCCCCTCAAATCCGAGTTGCATGTATATGATGCCACTAGTAGGTCGAACACATAGAACTATTATAAAACCGGTTGAAACTCCTGGTCCAATAGTGGTAACTTGACACATTTAACGTCAGGATTACACAGAAAGTTGAGTAACATTAGGTATTCAATAGGGATGTCCGATATTGACATTAAAATGTGATATCGGAAAATTTTACATTTCTATAACTCTATTTACCCAGGCAGGCAAGCAAGTAAGAACAAATTCTGATTTTATTTATTGTCAAAAGTATACATAATGTGTTAATTCCACAACAAGAGATATGTAATGTTAATTACCTGAAATTATTCCGTTTTTTTTGGGGGGGGGGGGGACCCTGCATATATTGGTATCGGTTGATATTGGTATCGGAAATTAAGAGTTGGACAATATCGGTATATCGGTATCGGTAAAAAAGCCAATATCGAGCATCCCTAGTATTCAATATAGAAATATATATTTTAAGGTGCATTTGGAGGGGGAACTTTAACGCCTAACCACACAAACACAATGACAGGTATTTCTGTAACAGGTAACAACAGCTAAAAGCAAGAAATCGACATGTCGACCCGTACTGGAGCATTTTGACCGACAATACAGTAATGAACTCGGAACCCTATGGCCATCTGCAAGGTAAGTAGGGCTGCAACTAACGATTATTTTGGTAATCGACTAATCTGTCTATAATTTTTCCGATTAGTCGACTAATCTAACGATTATTTTTGTCATTCGATTAGTCGACTAATCTAACGATTATTATTGTCACACCCTCAATCTCTGCTTCCTGTGGGCATGGCTCCTTCTCCAATGCATGTTTTACCTCACATGCTCAAGTCTGCACACCTGTGAATGTCACCCTGTTGTCCAGTCCCTCTGCCTTAACAGTTAACTTAACATAACATGATGATCCCATAGCAAATTAAAATAATGACTCATGAAACATTTGAATTTGGATCTTAAGCAACTTTCAATCAAAATGTATTTGAACAATACAACAATCACTCATAACAAGATAAATAAATAAAATAATACAAAGTGGAAGTGTTTAAATAACAAAAAAAAATATATAGCAGACTTCTTAGCTTAACATCCCAGGGAACTAATGGGATAACTGGGGATGTTGTTTGCTTTTGACAAGAGTCTCAAAGTCTGGGGTGACGGTAGACAAAGCAACTCTGAGGTCATGCTCAATGTCCAATCTGTTCCTCTGCTCTGTCTTCAGCTGGACCAGAGCTGAGAAGCCACTTTCACAAAGATAGGTAGTAAAAAAAAATGTATAATATTTTTTTTATGACAAATCGATGCAAACATTCTGCGTCGACGAGTTTTTATGATCGACGTCGTCGATTATGTCGACTAATCGTTGCAGCCCTAAAGGTGAGCATACAGTTTTGACAGTCTCTCTCTCTCTCTCTCTCTCTCTCTCTCTCTCTCTCTCTCTGTCTCTGTCTCTGTCTCTCTGTCTCTCTGTCTCTCTATAAAAATAAACAACATCACATTTGATTATTTTCTCTGTTTGTTTTGTAGTTCTCATAGTTTAGCTTTCTTTATATTGTGTTGTGTGTCCTCATTATATAGACTGTCTCTGGTGCAGCCACAAGAATAGTTAGGAAGGGACTCTCTCTCTTTCTCTCTCTCTCTCTCTCCCTCTCTCATTATATAGACTGTCTCTGGTGCAGCCACAAGAATAGTTAGGAAGGGACTCTCTCTTTCTCTCTCTCTCTCTCTCTCTCCCTCTCATTATATAGACTGTCTCTGGTGCAGCCACAAGAATAGTTAGGAAGGGACTCTCTCTTTCTCTCTCTCTCTCTCTCCCTCTCATTATATAGACTGTCTCTGGTGCAGCCACAAGAATAGTTAGGAAGGGAAAGATGGACAGGCACCTCTGTCTCTCTCTCTCTCTCTCTCTCTCTCTCTGTCTCTCTCTCTCTCTCTCTCTCTCTCATTGTCTTCATGTTTGCAGATCTGTGCTCCTGGACCCCGCCTCCTGGCAGTACGGGGTGATGCTCAACCGCTTCGCCAACCTGACGGACGTCCCAGATGTCCTCCAATCACAGGGCTTCTCCAGCCTACTTCCTCAAACGGCCGCCTCCCCCTTATCTCGCACTGACCCGCCTTCCATCCAGCGGGCCGAGAACAGCTTGATTTCTCCACCGTCCTCCTCCGTCATCGAGGAGGAGGAGCCTCCCGAGTCACACGCCTCACCACGCCTCTCCGGAGACGACGCCACCTATCTGGACCCCCCCCACGCAGTAGAGCCCCCCTCTCCTCCCCCTCCCCCCTCGCTACAGTGTTACATCCACCCGTTTGCGGCGCGTCTCCCCTCCCAGCCCCACCGGCCCGGGCAGCTGAAGCAGTACTACCTCCTGAACGCCGCCTCCCTCCTGCCGGTGCTGGCCCTGCGGGTCGGAGACGGGGAGAAGGTGCTGGACCTCTGCGCGGCGCCCGGGGGCAAGGCTCTGGCCCTGATGCAGACGTGCAGCCCAGGTAGAGAGCCAGCGCTGCTGTGATGGAGTGGTCAGTGGTCACCCACTGCAAGGTGTACGCTGCTGTGATGGAGTGGTCAGTGGTCACCCACTGCAAGGTGTACGCTGCTGTGATGGAGTGGTCACTCACTGGTCACCCACTGCAAGGTGTACGCTGCTGTGATGGAGTGGTCACTCACTGGTCACCCACTGCAAGGTGTACGCTGCTGTGATGGAGTGGTCACCACCAGGGGTGTAAAAAGTACCCAGAAATGATAGTTTTATTATGATTTTTGACCCTCAAAATATGGGTCTCTAGACAACCTACTTGTTCAGTTATTTGCAATATTGGCTGAAATAGTGACATACATTTTTTGACGATGGCGTCATTAATTTGCATATAAATGGTACATGGGACACTCTGACAGATCTTTAACATAGTCTATCATTTTCTACACACACTGGTTAACAATATATTTCCAGGGGGTGCATGATAGTATTCGCTTTCCTACTCAACTAATTGGTAACATTTTTATTATTTTGTATTGACGGCACAGATTTGCATAGGCTACTTACATAGAAACATGTGATTACTCTAGGGATAGTGTTATTGTGATCTTTGACCCTCGAAACATGGGTCTAGACACCTCATTTGTTCAGTTATCTGCAATATTGGATAGATCTTCTTGCGATTTCTTGATAAATAATTTGCATATAAATGATACATGGGACACTGACAACTTGTTAACATAACCTATCATTTTTTTCAAATTTTCTTTCAATCTAGAAAGTCTGGTTACAAGTATATTTCCGGGGGGTGCATGATACCCCTCTCTTCCTACTAGACTATTATACTTAAGTGAAAGTATGGGTACCGTCTCAAAATGTTACTCAAGTAAAAGTCAGAGTATCTGGCTAGAAACACACTTGAGTAAAAGTAAAAAAAAGTTTCGACTTTTTAATGTACTAAAAAGTAAAAGTAAAAACCTTTTTTCTGACTGTCTCTTCTTCTGATAGCAGCTGTTTAATCAAAGATCCCTGCTTTCTAGTCTTGCACAAGGACCAATCAGCATGGGTATGGGCGGGTTCATATTCCATTGATGGGGATTTGATTGGCTGTTTTTAAATAAAGCGCGGCCGCAGGATTAATAAAGTTTTTTTTTTTATCCACTTTTTCTCCCATTTTCTATATTTTCTCCCATCCCAATTTCGTATCATCCAATTCAACCCTCCCCTGTCACGAACGCTGTTTCTTGCCTCCCACAAGCCGGCTGCAATGTGGACTAAGTCATACATAGCACAAGTCCCCTCCGGTACTTAAGGTAACAGCAGTCGCATCTTTTCACCTGCGCAGCTCGATCTCAGTGGTGAGGAGTAACGCGTGGGAGGCTCACGCTGCCCCCGACACTTCCTGATTCCACTGCGCAGGCGCACCAACCGACCTGTAGGAGTCGCTGTCCACAACGCCCGATCCCCACCCATCAGTTTCCCACCCCCTAATACGGCCAATGTGTATTAGTACGGACGACCAGCTAAACTGAAAGCAAATGTGGAGCGCTGGGCTCGAACAGGCGAGCCCAGCGTCTCCAGATTTTGTGGCGAGCGCCTTGCCCACTACGCCACGTAGCCGCCCGACAGGATTAATAACGTTAATGTTAGTTCGGCCAGAGAAACAAATATACTATTTAAAATTGTCGGACCTGCGAGATTTGTGCTTTGTACTTTGTAGGTCTGCATTTTAAATGTAAGGAGTAAAAGGTATGTTTTTTTTCCCCCTCTGAAATGTAATTGAGTAAAAGTACAAGTATACAAACCTAATAATACTTGAGTAAAGTACAAATCCCCCCAAAACAGTACTTAAGTATTGTACTAACAAAGTTAAATTACTCAAGTACTTTACACCCCTGGTGGTCACCCACTGCAAGCTGCACGCTGCCGGTGATGTTGATGTGGCTTCAGTACATTTTTATATGGAAAGGTGGTTTAGATGGAGCTGATTTAAGTTAATGAATGAATTAATTCTTCTCTAGGAAGAAGCAAGATGCTTATCGGGGTCCTACCCCCTTATTACAATAAACCCTTAATGAAATTTGTTTTCAGTCTTTCGTCCTTTCCATATATCAACCACTTCATCATTAGGCCTGAGATACATAACCAAGTTTCAAGTTCAAGTTTCTTTAATAGTTGTCATACAGAAGTACAGAATACTTTTATACAAAATGCTTCTTACTGTTTCGCTCCAGATACTGTGTTAGACAAGATAGTATGAAATAAAATAGTATAGCATGTAAAATAGAAGTAAAAATAGAGGTCACAGTGTTCAGTATAGACATATGTACAATGTTCGATGCAGAATAGAAGTAACTGAGTTACCATACAATATACTATGCAATGTACTAATATACAATACTATATAGTGCAGAGCAGAAATGGGATGAGGTACAATTTAGGTACAATTTACAGTAAGGTGTGCGAGTTGTAGTGCAAATCCTTTACCAATAAATATAAAGTGTAAAGTGTGTTTAGGTGTACCAAGTACAACCAAGTACACCGTCAAACAAAATCACTCGACGATCAAGCAATCGATCACAGTTCATATACAATCGTTAATGTTAATGAATGACAGTTATTGTACAATCAATAGCCCACTGTCCACCCAGTTTCTTTAGAAAGCAAAAGGTATATGCTGACTAGATCAGAACAAAAAGACATATCTTACAATATTTTAGTCAATTGCATGTTAATAAATGTAAAGGAAATGTCAAACAATGGTCAAACAAGTATTTCTGATCGATCGAATCGTAAGATGTTCAACGTCATTCAAAAATATATTATTTCATGTAAAATCTCGATCTCAAGGAATAACTTGCCAAACCTGACCTTAATCGGGAACGTCTCTGTGTGTCAGTCATGAATATTCTATCTCTGTATAGGTGGGTTCGGCGGTCGTTGATATATCTGTTGTGCTTCTCTGTGTTTCAGCGTTGCTCTGCTGTAATGAGATAAACCTTCACAGGCGGAACTGGCTGGCCAAGACCCTGGAGTCCTTCCTCCCGCAGGCACTGAGCGACCGAGTGATTATATCCCATCAGGACGGCCGGACCTTTGGGCAGAGTGAACCCGGAACGTACGATAAGGTGGGGGATAGAGACGTGGTGGCCATGTTGTTTATAGTTTTGGCAGCAGCACTAAACAGTGCAGTTTGTCATTTTTTTAACATTCAAAGCTTCTATTGAAGTATTCAAAACGAAGCTTCGAATGTCTGTCGTCATATTTTATGACACAATCCAAAAGAAAAATATTTTTTTTATATACATATCCTCAAATTAAATCCTCAATTTGAATAACGTGATTCAGCTGATTAAATGAGTCTTTAAAAAAAAATTAAATCAACTTTCGTTAATGAATATAACTCGTCAGTTTCGTCGACATAAATAATCCAATCAGGGCACGGTTGGTACGAAAGTGATGGTGACGTCTTGATGGAGCGCCGAGCGGATGCAGATGTGCTACATCATTTATGATAAATGTTTTATAAAATCTTTTATGACGCGTCATATACTATAATAGTATAATACTATAATATTAGTGTAGCCCCATTGGTTTAAACAGAATGAATAGACACATAAAAAATATATATTATATAAAAAAAAAATATACAATAATAATAATGCATTTTATTTATAAGGCGCCTTTCAGGACACTCAAGGTCGCTGTACAAAAATTAAAAACGGGTCATTAACAATCACAATCAATTTAAAAAATATAAATACAATCAATTTATACAATAAATAAAAACAAAGTAACCACTACACCTCCCTATAGACCAGGAAGTAACCACTACACCTCCCTATAGACCAGGAAGTAACCACTACACCTCCCTATAGACCAGGAAATTACCACTACACCTCCCTATAGACCAGGAAGTAACCACTACACTTCCCTATAGACCAGGAAGTAACCACTACACCTCCCTATAGACCAGGAAGTAACCACTACACCTCCCTATAGACCAGGAAGTAACCACTACACCTCCCTATAAGTAGACAGCCCAAGTCTCCCATTATCTCTCCTGTTTTACCAAAAAAAGAAAATCCCCAAATCCCAACCACTCTATCCAATGCATTCCAATACAGACCGGCAAATCCGGGTACTTTAGCCTTTTCTATTGATCGCCAAAACTGTCAGCAGGACACTTACATTGTTTGAAACGTTTGTTTTGTTAGTGCTTCATGTTAAGTCACACTGGCCACCATTGAGTGTTTCACACCGTTGTGAAAAGTAAGGTTTGATCTGTCTTCAGGCTCCTTCAGTCTCCCCCTGTGGTGTTTCCCCATTGAGCTGCAGGATACCTCCCTACCGGGATATTTCATATTATGCTTATTTTTTGTTTTTGTTTTTGTTTAACCTTTATTTAACCAGGAAGTCCCATTGAGATACGAGATCTCTTTTGCAAGGGAGACCTGGCCAAGATAACAGCAATAACATTTGCAATATATCAGACAGCAATAAAATGTGCGGTACATCACACCAGAACATAATAAAAGTGCATGTATACGATATACAATACATCACATGTAAACACAAGAACACAAAACAGAATAGTCTACATAATAGTAAAAGTGTATCACAGTATAATACAGGGTAATACAGTAATTTAGCAGTTTTGCAGTTGGGTCCCGACTACAGAAAGCAATGACATTCTTCTTGTAGGAAGTTATGTAATACAGATTTAAATTCTTATGAATCTGTGGGTGACCTAACCCTAAGAGGTAATTACTATTTCTGGGATGTGATAGCCTTCAGTGTGATCTATCTATCTATCTATCTATCTATCTATCTATCTATCTATCTATCTATCTATCTATCTATCTATCTATCTATCTATCTATCTATCTATCTATCTATCTATCTATCTATCTATCTATCTATCTATCTATCTATCTATCTATCTATCTATCTATCTATCTATCTATCTATCTATCTATCTATCTATCTATCTATCTATCTATCTATCTATCTATCTATCTATCTATCTATCTATCTATCTATCTATCTATCTATCTATCTATCTATCTATCTATCTATCTATCTATCTATCTATCTATCTATCTATCTATCTATCTATCTATCTATCTATCTATCTATCTATCTATCTATCTATCTATCTATCTATCTATCTATCTATCTATCTATCTATCTATCTATCTATCTATCTATCTATCTATCTATCTATCTATCTATCTATCTATCTATCTATCTATCTATCTATCTATCTATCTATCTATCTATCTATCTATCTATCTATCTATCTATCTATCTATCTATCTATCTATCTATCTATCTATCTATCTATCTATCTATCTATCTATCTATCTATCTATCTATCTATCTATCTATCTATCTATCTATCTATCTATCTATCTATCTATCTATCTATCTATCTATCTATCTATCTATCTATCTATCTATCTATCTATCTATCTATCTATCTATCTATCTATCTATCTATCTATCTATCTATCTATCTATCTATCTATCTATCTATCTATCTATCTATCTATCTATCTATCTATCTATCTATCTATCTATCTATCTATCTATCTATCTATCTATCTATCTATCTATCTATCTATCTATCTATCTATCTATCTATCTATCTATCTATCTATCTATCTATCTATCTATCTATCTATCTATCTATCTATCTATCTATCTATCTATCTATCTATCTATCTATCTATCTATCTATCTATCTATCTATCTATCTATCTATCTATCTATCTATCTATCTATCTATCTATCTATCTATCTATCTATCTATCTATCTATCTATCTATCTATCTATCTATCTATCTATCTATCTATCTATCTATCTATCTATCTATCTATCTATCTATCTATCTATCTATCTATCTATCTATCTATCTATCTATCTATCTATCTATCTATCTATCTATCTATCTATCTATCTATCTATCTATCTATCTATCTATCTATCTATCTATCTATCTATCTATCTATCTATCTATCTATCTATCTATCTATCTATCTATCTATCTATCTATCTATCTATCTATCTATCTATCTATCTATCTATCTATCTATCTATCTATCTATCTATCTATCTATCTATCTATCTATCTATCTATCTATCTATCTATCTATCTATCTATCTATCTATCTATCTATCTATCTATCTATCTATCTATCTATCTATCTATCTATCTATCTATCTATCTATCTATCTATCTATCTATCTATCTATCTATCTATCTATCTATCTATCTATCTATCTATCTATCTATGTTTTGTCCTAAAGTTTTAGTTTGTGAGAAAACGCCCACTAACCCTGTCCCCTAACCCCTAGTCCTGAAGTTATTTTCCCACAAAAAGAGGCGTGGCGATCATGAATCATAAATCAGGGCGGATGATGTATTGCTGGTCTGATGTATCGGTTCCTCGTTTGACTCATGTGGGGGTCGGCTGACGAAATGAGGGGGAAAGAAAGAGTCTGAAGGAATACGGAGGAGAATGTAGATTGTGGCAGGACTCAGAGTCACTGAATATATTCAATCTTTAATTATACTCGATAATACACTGAGTAATTAAACTCACTTACAGTGCCGTCGAGATGGTACATACACAAGTGTCACAGTGCGTTCATAAATATAAAGACTATTAATATCTTAATAGCGTAACACCTCCAGCATCTGTCTTTCTGTGTTTAATAATGTCTTTATTTTCATGATCAATTCATGTCTCACCACACACCTTCCTCTCTCCTCCACTCTCTGTCTCTGTTTCACCTCATCGCCCCCTCCTCGTCTCTCGCCTCCCTCCCCCCCACCTTCCTCATCATCACCTTCCTCTGTCTGCTAGATCTTGGTGGATACTCCTTGTTCCAATGACAGAAGCTGGCTGTATACCAGTAGCGGCCAGCAGGGGGAGCAGAGACTGATGGAAAGAGCCCTGCTGCCTGGTCTCCAGGCTCAGCTGCTTAGGTCAGTGACGGTCCTCATCACAGCCTAAAGCTGCTATATAGCCTAAGGCAGTGTTTCTCAACTGGTGGGTCGCGGATGTGTGTACATTTTTATTTTATTTTATATATATTTTTTTTACTACCTATCTTTGTGAAAGTGGCTTCTCAGCTCTGGTCCAGCTGAAGACAGAGCAGAGGAACAGATTGGACATTGAGCATGACCTCAGAGTTGCTTTGAGACTCTTGTCAGGACCAAGCAACATCCCCAGTTATCCCATTAGTTCCCCCAAACTTACTGTAGGTCTGTTATGTTAAGCTATAGTATAAGAAGTCTGCTAAGAAGCATGATTATTTATTATTATTATTTTATTTCATTGGGGTTTTAGCCCTAGTTGCACTTTTGTTGCAACCCCAGTTATCCCATTAGTTCCCCAAAACGTAGGTATGTTATGTTAAGCTAAGGAATCTGCTAAGAAGCATATATTATTTATTATTACTTTATTTCATTGGGTTTTTAGCCCTAGTTGCACTTTTGTTGCACTTTTTTGTGTTTATTTCATGTTTTTAATAGTGCATGAAAGATTGTGTATTACTGCAAAAAAAAAAAAAAAAATCAATAAATCATAGTGGTTAAAAAATTTGGGTTGCGACTTAATGACTAAGGAAAATGTTGGGTCCCGAGGCGAGACCAGTTGAGAACCGCTGGCCTAAGGCACATATAGCCTAAAAGTAATTTTGTGTGTGTGTGTGAGTTGTCATCGGTAGCATGGTCATCTGGCATGTTTTCTAAGTGTCATCTAGAAAGCGTCTCAGGAGGTAGAGCAGTTGTCTGGTAATCCGGAGGTTCCCGATTCGATTCCCGCTCCTCCCGGGTATAGTGTGTCGAAGGCACCTTGCACAGTGGCCTCTGTCGTCGGTGTGTGAATGTGTGATGAGTGACCGGGTAAAATGTGAGGAACAAAATGTAAAGCGCTTTGTATAAAAGCTGCTATATAAATGCAACCATTTACCGTCTATCTACAACCTTGACTCCTTAACGGAATAGCAGGTTTGGTAACGCAGGAGATGAAGGTGCAAGTGCAACTGTCAACATCACCGAGGAGGACCTGAAATGGGACGACACCCATGCGGATCAGGTGGTAAAGAAGGGCCCAACAACGCCTCTTCCACCTGAGAAGACTTAAAACAGTTTGGCATGGGGCCCAGCATCCTGCGTGGGGCCCCGCAGAGAGTGTCCTCACCGGCTGCATCACATCACCAACAGCCTCAGGTCCAGCAGCCTCAGAGCCAGGTCCAGGTCCAGCAGCCTCAGAGCCAGGTCCAGCAGCCTCAGAGCCAGGTCCAGCAGCCTCAGAGCCAGGTCCAGCAGCCTCAGAGCCAGGTCCAGCAGCCTCAGAGCCAGGTCCAGCAGCCTCAGAGCCAGGTCCAGCAGCCTCAGAGCCAGGTCCAGGTCCAGCAGCCTCAGAGCCAGGTCCAGCAGCCTCAGAGCCAGGTCCAGCAGCCTCAGAGCCAGGTCCAGCAGCCTCAGGTCCAGCAGCCTCAGGTCCAGCAGCCTCAGAGCCAGGTCCAGCAGCCTCAGAGCCAGGTCCAGCAGGCTCAGAGCCAGGTCCAGCAGCCTCAGAGCCAGGTCCAGCAGCCTCAGAGCCAGGTCCAGCAGCCTCAGAGCCAGGTCCAGCAGCCTCAGAGACTCCTTCTACCACCAAGCCATCAGACTCATGAACAATACCTAAACAATTATGATTTTACCCTGTGTTTTTATGTATGTAGTATTTTTTATAATTTTTTTATAATCTTTTTCCCCCTTCTTTTTCCGTTTTTCTCCCCTCCCAATGTTAGTCGTTATGCCAATTCCCAATCCCCTTCCTGGTCGTTGCGCACTCTACCCCCTACCGTCGGTCTGGGAGGGCGGAGACTATCACATGCTTCCTCCGACACATGTGTAGCCAGCCCACCGCTTCTTTTCACCTGGCAGCAGCGCTGACTCTCACTGGGGGAGTGTAACGTGTGGAAGGTCACACTACCTCCCCCCAGATCCTTCCCTCGCTGTGCAGGCGCCCCGACCGAACTGTAGGAGTCGCTGTTTACAACGACCAGGACCCACCCTCGCCGGGTTTCCCACCCGCTGACACTGCCAATCGTGTCAGTATGGACGGTCGGCCAACCCGGAGGCACCACAGCTGGATTCGATCCCACTGTCTCTGTGGTGGTGGGCAGACGCTTAGTCCGCTGCGCCACCCGGCCGCCTTGTATGTAGTATTTTTAAGTATTCTTTAGTACTGTATTGTACATTTTATTCTACTGTTGCACTTTTTATATCACCACTCTCAGCACTGTAACTTTTTCTTACATCATTATTATGCCGGTTTTTATTGCGTTTTCTTTCGTATGTATTCGATCTATTGTGTATTTTATTTATTGACTGCTGTAGGTCGAGGGGGCGGGACCTAAGACTCTTGCTCTGTTTGTATGTAAATGTGACGAGATGATGCAACAATATAAAACGGAACCTGAATCTGTGCCGCAGGTCCGCGCTGATGGCGGTGCGCCCTGGCGGCGCCGTGGTCTACTCCACCTGCACGCTGTCCCGCGCCGAGAACCAGGCCGTGGTGGAGGCGGTGCTGCACGCCTGCCCGTGGGCGGAGCCTGAAGACCTGTGGGAGGAGCTAGTCGTCCCCTTCTCGGAACACTTTGCGTTCAGCCCCGCCCCTCCTCCGGGGGAGCAGAACTCCTCCTCCTCCCGCCGCGAGCATGGCGTTCTGGTGGTTCCTCGGCCCGGCCGGACCTGGGGACCCATGTTCCTCTGTCGGATCAGACGGACGTACTGACCAGCTCCCCCACATGGTGCCTTTTATATCGCAGCGTTTATCCAGAGCGCTTTACAAGTTTGTTCCTCAGATTTTCACCCGTTCACTCTCACGTTCACACCGGCGGCGGAGGTGCGAATCTGATTGGCCACTGACGTTTCTGGTCATGTGACATGTGCGCCCAATCGCGTGACGCGCCCATTTCCGCCTCGACCAGCAGCAAACCCTAACCCTAGCCCTAACCGTTCTATCGCCATGCTCTAAGACAAACTCTAACCTTAACCAACTTCGAAAGAGTGCCTAAGCCTAACCGGGGCTTAAGAACTTGCCGTCACACGATTGGTGCGACCAGAAACATCAGTGGCCAATCAGAGCGCAAAAGGCGAACGCGGAAGCATGCACCGTTTGGGTTTAGAATACAGGCGACCTGCTCATCGGGAGCAATTAGGGGTTAAGTGTCTTTGCTCAAGGACACATCGACACGCTGCCCGGGAGGAACGGGAATCGTACCGGGAACGTCCGGATTACCAGACGACTGCTCTACCTCCCGAGCCACTGTCGCCCCTGAAATAGCTGATCTGCTGAGAATGAAAGCTGATCAGCTGAGAATTAGGTATGATTCTACTATTCTGTGAAGAAATAAGACCTCTACATATATGTTATGTGTGGTTTCTACATATATGTTATGTGTGGTTTCTACATATATGTTATGTGTGGTTTCTACATAATGTTATGTGGTTTCTATATGTGGTTTTTGTTCGTCTTAACTTTTATTTTTTTATTTGATTACTTGAAGCTGAATAATTGAGTTCTGAATTCTGCCACAGTCCGTATAGTTACCACGGCAACCACTCACTGCAGAGATAGTTATTCCTTTTAACCATGTTTCAAAACTCACATTTCACCTCGGGAATGCAGTAGATTATAATGTTGCTCCAAATAAAACAACGTCACATTTGATTATTTTCTCTTGTTTGTTTTGTAGTTCTCATAGTTTAGCTTTCTTTATATTGTGTTCTGTGTCCTCATTATATAGACTGTCTCTGGTGCAGCCACAAGAATAGTTAGGAAGGGAAAGATGGACAGGCGCCCCTCTCTCTCTCTCTCTGTCTCTTTCTCTCTCTGTCTATCTCTCTTTCTCTGTCTATCTCTCTTTCTCTCTCTCACTTTCTCTCTTCTTTCTCTCTTTTTTTATCTCTCTTTCTCTCTCTCCCCTCTCTCTCTAACCTAATAAACCACAAAAATAGTTCTGAAGGGAAAGATGGACAGGTCTCTCTCTCTCTCTCTCTCTCTCTCTCTCTCAACCTAACCAATTGTGCTTCCTATGGAGAGAGGGTGGCGCGCCCGTCTTTCACTAAAAGCACAAAGGTGGCTTTAGACAGACGGACGACGGGGTGTATCATTCACTTCCCAAGGTAACGTTAACGTTAGTACTCGTCAGTTGTTCCTTCGGTTTTTACAGTTTTTGCAAAGAAAAGTTGCAAGATCAAGACCAGCTTTCTATTTGAAACACGTTGCTTCGCTTCGCTGGGGGAGATAAAAAGGTGTCCCCAAAGTGTTGACGGGCGGCCAGTCGTACATCCTCCAGCAGGACGCCGTCATTAGTGCCACTCTTCAAGAGAAAACATGGGCGCGACAGAGAGGGGGCCTGGGGTGTGTTGACGTTGGCATGGCATCATCATGGGGTGTGTTGAAGTTGGCATGGCATCATAATCATGCCCCCCTGTGTCGACCTCTCAGGTCTGCAGCTGTGATGGTTGTTGCTCTTGCCGGATCGTTCTTCAATTGAATCTTCCTTTTGTGCAACTGAAAATATTTCTTCTATGAAATGTGCTTTAATGATAACAATGTCCCTTGCTACTTCATATTTCAAGTGTTCTTTTGACATAAATGTAATGTAAACATCCACAGTTGAAATACAGTATTTGTCGACGGTGATCCACTTTTACATAATAATAATAATAATAATAATAATAATAATAATAAACTTTATTTGTATAGCCCCTTTCATACAAGAATTATAGCTCAAAGTGCTTCACAGCAGCAAAAAAAAGACATAAAATGAGCACAAAACTGGCAGATCAAGAGTAGTAGTAGTTGTATTCAGTCATCTCACACAATACAATATGCACAATAATTTTACAATATTTGATTTGACAGTGACTGAAAAGGTACAGACTGAAGAATAATGCTTATACATGCCTGTCCTATATTCTTAACAAAATTAAGACTCCAAAACAGTATTCTAAAAGAAATTAACACACACAAAAAGTATTATTCACCTTTGTAGTTAAACCATTTTCTTAAAAACCAAAAGCGAATTACTCATTCTTAACTTCATATCAGCATTGTTCCACAAGTGAACCCCAATAATAGAATTACACCTCCTTTTAATCCCTTTCTTAGCTTTTTGAACAGTACATTTACAAATATCTCTCAAATCATATTTTCTTTCATGTATTGAAAAAAACATTTGCACCCCGTCCGGGAGTAACTTTGCTTTAGCTCTCTACATTATTTGCATAATTCTATAATAAACCAAATCATAAAATTTCATAACATGTGACTTTATAAACAATGGATTTGTGTGGTCGTAACCAGTCTTTTTTTTTGTATCCACTTTTTCTCCTTTTTCTGTTTTTCTCCCATCCCAATTTAGTCGTGCCAATTCCCCCCTCCCCTGTCTTGATCGTTGCTCGCATGTGCCCCCCACTGGCCGGTTGTAGGGAGGATAGAAGCCTTGGATCACATGTCTCCGATACATGCGGAGTCAGCCAGCCACTTCTTTTGACCTGCCAGCGCGGACTCTCATTGGCCAGGTGTAACGTGTGGGAGGCTCACACTACCCCCGACATCTCCTGTCCTTTCTGTGCAGGCGCCCTGACCGACCTGTAGGAGTCACTGTTTACAACGACCAGATTACCACCCATCGACTCCCCTCCCGCTGACTCTGCCAATTGAGTCAGTATGACGGCCGGCACAAGCCGGAGGCAACGCTGACATCCGGATTCGATACCGGTGTCTCGCGCGTTGGTGACGAGCGCAATGTCCGCTGCGCCACCCAGCCGCCGGTCGTAACCAGTCTGAAAAAGGTTCATAATAATAATAATAATACATTTTATTTGTATAGCACCTTTCATACAGAAACTGCAGCTCAAAGTGCTTCACAACTGAAAAAAGACAGGCATAAAAAGACAGGCATACAGACAGGCAGTCTGTTGTCATTTATTTCTGATTTTGTTTTATTGTGTTTTTATATTAAGCTGTAGTGTAAAGCACCCTGTGCATTCGTGCTGTGAAGGGTGCTATATAAATAAAGGTCATTCATTCATAAAAAGTGCAGACATCTAAAATCACAGTTTTTCACATTAGGATCTAACATCCCAACAGGCCACCTTGTTTATGGTTTGATTCAGTTTTAAATAGACAATAATAAAAATAGTAAGATAAAATAGACAGAGTAAAATAGTGCAGTGCAATAAAATTGTAGAATAGAATAGATACAAATATATATATATTTGACAGTGCAATAAAATAGTTCTGGATTACTGTTCAACAGTTCAAAGTCGTTCAAAGTTCCTCTGAGTCCTGTGGACTAATACTTGGTGGGGGTGGTGGTGGTAGGTCTTCCATATAAGGCCTGAAGAGATGGTGTCCTTCCGCTTAAAACTCGACAAATAGGACCTGAATCCCCGGCCGCTCCCCATGGATCGCGCCGGCGATATCAGCAACTCCAAAACGATGTACAGTATAAGGTTGGTAAATTGGACTGTGTAGATTCACAGTTAAAGAAGACAGTATTGAGTATTTCCGGGTGGTATCGTATCACGTTCAATCTTAAGTAATTGGTTTTACTTTACACCTGCAAAATACATTGGCTGTCCAAAACTAAACGATAATAATAAACAGACTTTTATGGTTGATGGATTGATTTTATTTGACCGTTTCATTTTTACAACATCTCTGCGGAGAATTCCAAAAAGCAGCGAGCGGAGTGCCGTACATAAAGTGAAAGGTCTGGATATAACACAATAAAAGCCCCAAGGCTTATTTTTCATCATGGTTTCTCGACTGAAGGCTGCGAGAAGAGAAGGAGAGAGGGAGGAGGAGAGAGGGAGGAGGAGGAGGAGAGGCACTCGTCGCGCAGGGCGATGATCAATGGCAGCTCTGCGGAGCCAATTTAAAGGAAAACATCGCACAGCATGGTCTCAATTGATCACGGATTAAACGATTGTGTTGAAAGATATTTATTGTCTCCTAAAGCTATGATTCATTATCCGAGTGTCTCAGTCATTTCATGTGTTACGGTAATCTGTGTGTATATGGCACTGGGTCCATATTCATTGGGCCTCATGCATGAAGCGATATAAGAACAGATTTCGTTCTTAACTAGCGTTTCCTCTTACTTTGTTCTTACCTGGGATTCAGCAAGTTTTCTTATTGTTGCTTTTTTCTCAGGCAAGAACAAATTATAAGAGTGGTCGAGAGCACTCTTACCGAAATAAGAAATTCTTACCCCAAAAAAAACTTTTCAATAATAATAATAATTATTATTATAACTTATTGCGTGCGTTCTGTCTGAAATGGATTATATATTAGTAGGGTCATCTGTGGCACTTCCGTGACCACGGAGAGCGAAGGTCCGTTTTTCAATGGATTTGTCATCTAGGAGGGTTAATAAACAAATTTAGCCGGGGTGTATTTTTTAAAAAGGCGGGAAAAATTCGTGAGAAAATGGCTGCCGTGGAAATTAACTTTTTAATGGTTTGACCTACAATGATGCACAATACATGGTTTCCGAGCTTATTTTGATCAAGGAATACATATTTGGTGTTTATATAATGATTTTACCTATTGTTGACCTTCAAATGCAAGATGGCTGCCAATTTTATGCTCCAAAGGGGATTTTTTTCAAAATCGTCACAGAGCCTTCATATTAGGCTCTAATGAAAGCTCTGTTCATGATGAGTTGAGTTATGGACAGCGGGGATAGGTGGGTAATGGGTATCTTCCACCATACTCCATCCATCTGTGAAAGTCGGAGACATGATCACCCCTGTTTGCTTCAGCAGGGTGGGTTATTGGCCCCAGATGCTGTTTGCACAAGCTCTTGAATCTCTTGTAGATGGCATAGATGTAGGACATCAGCTGGTGGAAATCTCAGAGGATCGGGATGATGTCCTTGAACATTTCTGGATTCTCCGCCTTGAGCTGAGTGATCGTCTTGTAGGTGGGCAGGTCACCAACAAGAACGGAGAATGGAATAATCTTCAGCCGCATGGCCTCCACATGTTTCACCATGATGTCATTCACCACTGACTTGCTTGGAGGTTCATTGTATGTTGTGTCGTAGTAAGGCTTGCTCTTGTCGGGTGCTGGATGACAGCAGGACTGGGCACCACTGTATCCTGGAACTCGCTGCTCTTCAGGTGGTGGTCTTGTACCATGATTGTCTACACGAGACAGTGCATGTATCACAGAGCGAGCACGCTGCGGAGCTGACCCATCCACTGGTGGATCTATACCCTGGGACGAGCAGGTGGCTCACTCTTGCTACCAGGGGGGCATCTGTACTGGCAAACCTTTGTCAGTTCTGCACACTTCTGCTTTAGCTGTGCAGAGATTTCCTTCGTCTTGGTGAGCGTCTTGGCTGCACGTACGTGACATTTGTTCGATGGGCTCCTGTAGAGTCACATGTCACTGTGTCAATCTTCTTCGTCATCGTTGTCGATGATCACGATAGCTGGCTCGCTGTCTGCCATCTCCTGTGGGCAGGTTGCTGATGCCTCCACATCCATCAGAGCCCAGTGGTCATAGAGGAGCAGTGTATCTGCAGAGCTGATGCAGACACCACTCTTGTGCAGAGTGTCTACCAGATCTTTACTCCTTGCCACGCCATGGACATTTACGTCCCCAGGTTGATAGCAGTGGCAGTGCGCTGTCCAGTGATGTGGCACTGGATCATGGAGGCCAGACTGAGTGTGGCTGGGCTGAGGTGAGCAGTTTTTCTCTCCGGCTGTTTTAGCCAAGTCAAACGCTTCAACGGCAACTCACACAACTGTTCGCCTTCCTCAGGATGATCAATGCGCGGTGGCCATGGAGCAGTAGGAGCAGTGGTGTCACATATTACTTGTAAAAGTAATCTGATTACTGATGACTGATTACTCCTTTAAAAAGTAATCTAGTTACTTTACCGATTACTTGATTATCAAAGTAACTTTGACAGTAACTAGGTTACTGAGTCGTCGTCGTCCCCCCTGCTGCTGCCACAACATAAGAATGACAACCGTTTTTAGTCAGTTGATGTGAGTTAGTTGCTGTGAGTTAGTTGCTTTTAGTCAGTTGCTGTTAGTCAGTTGCTGTGAGTTAGTTGCTTTTAGTCAGTTGCTGTGAGTTAGTTGCTTTTAGTCAGTTGCTGTTAGTCAGTTGCTGTGAGTTAGTTGCTTTTAGTCAGTTGCTGTGAGTTAGTTGCTTTTAGTCAGTTGCTGTTAGTCAGTTGCTGTTAGTCAGTTGCTGTGAGTTAGTTGCTGTGAGTCAGTTGCTGTGAGTTAGTTGCTTTTAGTCAGTTGCTGTTAGTCAGTTGCTGTGAGTTAGTTGCTGTGGGTTAGTTGCTGTGGGTTAGTTGCTTTTAGTCAGTTGCTGTTAGTCAGTTGCTGTGAGTTAGTTGCTGTGGGTTAGTTGCTGTGGGTTAGTTGCTTTTAGTCAGTTGCTGTTAGTCAGTTGCTGTTAGTCAGTTGCTGTTAGTCAGTTGCTGTGAGTTAGTTGCTGTGGGTTAGTTGCTGTGAGTCAGTTGCTGTGCGTTAGTTGCTGTGAGTCAGTTGCTGTGAGTTAGTTGCTTTTAGTCAGTTGCTTTTAGTCAGGGAAGGGAATCGGCTTCCTGTCCTGCTCTCAAGCCTGACCTTAAACACTCAGTTTTTACAATCTAGTTTTCAAAATAAACTGTGAAGTGGACCTGCACTGTGACTGAACAGCAGCCCCCCATCAGACCTGACCAGTGGACCTGCACTGTGACTGAACAGCAGCCCCCCATCAGACCTGACCAGTGGACCTGCACTGTGACTGAACAGCAGCCCCCCATCAGACCTGACCAGTGGACCTGCACTGTGACTGAACAGCAGCCCCCCATCAGACCTGACCAGTGGACCTGCACTGTGACTGAACAGCAGCCCCCCATCAGACCTGACCAGTGGACCTGCACTGTGACTGAACAGCAGCCCCCCATCAGACCTGACCAGACCCCGGTGTTCTTTATCAAGAGCCACTTGTCATGAATGGAGCGCTGATTTCCATTTGACAAGGCGTTCAAATCTGAGTTGGAAGGCCATTTAAGAGTTTCTGGAAATAAAAAGGGGAAATTCTGTGATGTTCATAAGTGAATGAACAGCTGCTGCCAGCCAGGGCCCTCGAGGGTGAGAAGCGGAAGCTTTTAACACTGAGAGGCAACTTCAAACTTTTATTTATTTATTTATTAATTTATTGCTTCACAGTGGAGATGGCAGGGTGGTGGTTGTGGGGGTATAGTTACTGCGGTTAGCTATATATATATATATATATAGCTACTATTGAAAATGGGGGACCCTGATGTAAACAAGACGAAAGTCTTTCTCTGGTCTGCATCCCCTTAACAATTGTGTATATTGAGCCGTACTGTATTGTACCCATTCTGCAATCTGTTAAATAAAGTTTTCATTCATTCATTCAGCTTCTGCAGGACAGTATAGTTACTGTGGTTAGCTCAGTGGCTTGCCAAATTGGCATACATGGCAGATATTTTTGAGCATTTGAATGGACTCAATCGGAGTCTTCAGGGGATGTCAGTGAATGAATGAAAACTTTATTTAACAGATTTTTTATGGCATAGGGACATACAGGTATTTAGTACTGATACATTTGTGACATAAACGGTATTCAATTATACAGTACTGTTACCCATAGATCCTGACAGAGTATATACATATGATGGGGAGGGGACTGTACATTAGGAGGTGGTGGGTGGGTGGGAGAGAAATATACATACGGTGGGGAGGAGACCGTACACTAGGAGGGGGTGGGTGGTGGGAGAGAAATATACATACGGCGGGGATGGAATATATACAGTGACACTTTTTTGCTTCTGCGAAGCAACATCACCCGTCTCATTAGGTAAGTGATAACGTCATTCTCTCTCTCTCTCTCTCTCTCTCTCTCTCTCTCTCTCTCTCTCTCTCTCTCTCAAGTAGCCAAATTACACTATAAAACGAACTGGATTGTTGATTTAACTTCATGCTGAAGCCATTCTAAAATCAGCTATAAACGTAAACATGTGTGTGTGTGGCTGTGTGCCGTGCAGTATTATCAACGTGTCTGTTGTGAAGGGCCAGATTAAACCGAATATATATATTTATTTATATATATATATTTAATTGTATTTGTATATTCTCTAATATTCCCTGATATCCCTTGTATATTCCTTGTACAATATGCATTGAATATCCATTCTGGCCTACTGAACATCCCATAATAGTCTCCATTCTACTATTGGTCGAGACCTTGGTGCCAGGCTGCCATACCCCTCAGACCCAGTTCAAACGTACCGCTCGACATGTACGAACAAGTCCTAGTTCCGCGTAGGAATCTGGCTACCGCACCACTAATGGGACTATTTGTTCATAGTGCGTATATATACTGCGCTACTAAAGTAGGACTTTCTTTTCAGTCCAGTTTCTTACCCTCCAATAGAGTCACAGACGTAAAGCCTCCCCGCGATGCCACGTGTGGGAGTAAGGCCAAGTTCGCCTACCATCGGTATTGAGACATCGTGTATATTAATATTTGAATAGTCATATTTGGCACTATATCGTCGAGTTGGACGTAGTCTATTAAGCTAATAATAGTCTGTTAATATATAGTGCTTCGTGCGGTGAGAATACTACCGTAGTCAGTACCCCATCGTTTCGGGCAGAGAACTGGCTGCTTACCCAGGGTGGTTGACCCTATGTGAAGCTGCACCCGAGGAGCCCCAGAGCCGACGAGCGAGTGGACCTGTATACCGGATTATTCTACCGACGACAGCCCGCCTTCCCAGGCACGGATTATGCTTTGGATACTTTGATTATTCTATGGATAAAGACCCCCGACACTACCGTGTGTTGGAACCCCCCCCCTGGAGAGGACACAAGGTGAGGAGACGCTCTGCAAGACGAGGTCTCTCCACATCTCTCCCCCGTGGACCGGAGAGAGCCGGCCCACAAAGAGTCCACCTGCTTTCATCTGTGGTCCAAGGATCGCCGGCGCATTGAACGGCACTACAGTGGGTTCTCCTGGGATACCCTTGGCCGGACGAGGCAGCTGGATTCTACCCCCCCCCCCCCCTCCTACTCCTGTCGGCTTACAAGCGACCGGATTAACCCCCTCTAGTGTATCCAGCCTATAATCATTAAAGTATCATTGCTGTTATTCCTTAACTATTCCAGGTCGTATATTTACCACCTGCGCCTTCAGAGATTGGACATTATCTATTGATATACCGACGAATACTCCTTGCCATAAAAGAGCATACTATTTCAATTCATAAATGTAATTAAGTGATTAAGTGTTTAGTCTACACACCATCGCTGTGTAGGCAATAAAGACCTGTTTCTAATTCGTACATTTGTGTTGGATCCGTTTCATCTACGTGAGAGTGTTCATGATAATATATTTATGCCGTGTACTGGGTGGCCGAATATTAAGTACAAAGGTAGTGGTAGTAAGTATCATATCTAGTAATACAGTCAGGGAATTGTACCCCTCAGTTACAATTGGTCCTTCGAGCCGGAGGGTAATCAGTGTAATATTAATATAGTGTTATTAATATTGAAATGGCCTATTATGAACACTCCACGAAACGATCCTCCTAACCAACGCCCGCAGCGCGAACGACGGCTCCCTCAGTACTTAGAGGCTTACGCTGTCAGTCAACAACCTAGTCTTCTACTAACAGTAAACGCGGTAAAACTAGAAAGTAAAAGTATGTCTAACCCCAACGCCCAGACTACCCCGACCATAGAGGCCCCTACGGGCTCTAATGTAACTGACCAAGTTCACGGTGGGGACCAGTGGGAACCAGACATGACTTCACACCCCGCCAGTACTGAAGAAGTAGTCCCAGATGAGTCCCGGGAGGAATACAACGCTACCGAGAGAGAACTCGGCACGGAAGAAGACGGGGAGAGCACCGTGGAGATAGAGCTCCAAGGCTCCGCAAGGAGTACCCCGAGGGAAGGCTCCCCTATACAACCGCCTTCTCCCAGCGAGGCAGAGAGGACCCTACAGCAGGCCTTCCTCATCAGCCTGAACGCCGCTGCTGAACGCGACCGACTGCAGATCCAGCAGCGAAGCGAAGAAGAGCAGATACGTCTAGAAATAAGACGCATTCAGATGGAAGAGAATGTGGCCCGAGAACGAGCCGGTGCTCAACGGGACGCAGAGCGCGACAGACAGCAAGCGCAACTAATAGAACAGCTGATCAGACGGACAACACCCTCTCCCTCCGCCAGAGGCTCCAGGAACTCGTCTAGACACACCTCCAGGGCGGCATCCCCTAGCCGAGTAAACAACCCTGAACTTGACCAACAGACGAGGTCTATACCCCCCACAGACCACTTCCCCCCACCGGTCCAAGCGAGACCTAGCAACCGGGAAGGAGCAGCATATCCTGTGGAGAGGCTAAACCAGAGACTACAAGCACTGGATGACCTAACTGAAGACGAAGAGGAAGAGGAGGAGAACCACGCCCGAAGACAGCACAGTACTCTACCGGACCAGGAGGTCCGGTACAGCCCAGGCTATACTCCCGCGGAGCTGCGCTACAGACCCCCGACTCTATACACGGGTGAGCACGACGCACGACCCGCACCGAGGAACAGCACCTGGACAAGCGGGCCATGGTACACTGCCGGTACCAGCCCATACCAAGAAGCGGGAGGAGACTCGCCTAGGAGGCCTCTCCCCCAACGCTCGCCGATGTATCCACAGTCAGCGTCATACATTGGCACGCCTATGGTACCCGACTTCACCCAAGAGAACCGGGCCCAGTATACAGAACTCCGCATGTGTCTGGAGACCATGTTGGTGGATGTATTGGATGAACGCCACAAATACGCCATCCTACTGCAGCACTTAAAGGTGCCCCGCGCACATAATATAGCGCTCGCCTACGCGACTTCCACCACCCCATACACAGCAGCGCTGGTAGCATTGGACCAGAGGTATGGGCGCATATGGGATTACGTGATCCAGGAGATCCGACACATCGACCGCTTACCCCCAGCAATAGACAATCGAGCACTGGACGACCTGTCCATCAGAGTGCAGTCCCTGGTAGGGATGTTGGGAGCGCAAAGAGAGAAGGGGAAGTATGAACTTTACGCCAACTCAAATGTGGAAAGGATCCTGGAGAAGCTGCCGCCCGCTCGTCAGGAGCGCTTTAGGCGGCAGAGGGACCACAGAGACCCGAATGGCCCCGAACCGAACCTCCTCGATCTAGCAGACTTCCTGGCGAGAGAAGTCAGCAGCCTACGGCTAGATACATTCGGACGGAGCACCCCTGGCTCCAGAGAAGGAACCAGACGACTAAATGATGGAAGAAGATCGGTGACTGTGATGCACCAATCGGAGTCAGTACCGAGCAGCAGGAGCCACAGTACCCCCTCCAGAACGGAGAAGTGGAAGATAGTGTGCCCCTACTGTGAGAAAGAACACTGGCTAGCGCAATGTGACTCCTTCCCCAAGCTGAACGCGGAGGAAGCAGGTCAATGGATAAAGTCCAACAAGCGCTGTTTTCGCTGTGCGCGCTCACACATGGCAGCCGAATGCCGCTTAAAGAAAAGGTGCACCAAGTGCGATGGAGCCCATCTGGACATACTTCACGACAGTAACAGACGGCGCCCTTCACCTGCACCATCCAGCCGCAAAGCGAGCGTCATGTACATCGATCCCGCCAGCAGCAGTGGAGCCCGAGTACTCCTAAAAGTAGTGCGTGTGACACTAAGCTACCAGAATAAAGTCCTGGACACTTACGCCGTCCTCGATGACGGGTCAGAGAAGACCCTGCTGCTCGCCTCCGCTGCGGCCCAGCTAGGGCTGCGGGGAAGCGAAACCCAAATGACAATTCGGACAATAAGACGAGATTTGAAGACGATAAAGGGCGAGAATGTCTCATTCTCTATCGCAGCAAGCGGCCAGCCTGAGCGACGGTACCAGATTGCAGACGCTTTCACCAGCCAAGAAATAGGACTGTCGCGGTACACATACCCCGTCGCCAAGCTGATGGAGAAATATGCACATCTGCGCAAGTTACCGATCCCGCTCATAGACAATGCTATGCCGACCCTGTTGATAGGCTCCGACCATGCAGACCTCATTGTCCCGATAGACCGGGTTCATACCGGACCCCGAGGCTGTCCTGCAGCAGTCGAGACCCGTTTGGGATGGACTCTCCAAGGCCCGCTCGCCAAATCTCTCAACCGAAGTACAGCCACTAGATGTCTCCACTCCCGAGTCACAGAGGGAGAAACCGCACTCCTGCAACACGTAGAGCGGCTATGGAGCTTGGAACAAATGCCCTTTAAGAATGGAAAGAAAGACATTCGCTCTAAAGATGACATTTACGCCATTCACCTCCTCGAGACAGGGACCAAGAGAGTCCCGGTCAACGGCGTGTTGAGATACGCCACGCCACTCCTGCGGCGAGAAGGAATGCCTACTTTCCACGCCAAGACAGACGCCATAGAACGGTACCTGCTGAACACGGAGTGGCGCTTAGCCAAGAACCCCGCCCAAGAGAGTGTATACCGCGCTGAGATTGAGAAGCTCATCACAGCGGGACACGTCACAAAGATGGACATTAAAGAAGCTGACCAGACCACTGAATCGTGGTACGTGCCCCACCACAAGGTCCATCACAACGGTAAAGACCGCATAGTATTTAACTGCAGCTACCAGATCGGATCCCAAAATCTGAATAAAGAGTTACTGCCCGGTCCCACACTCGGCCCCTCCCTACTCGGCGTTCTACTCCGCTTCCGCCAGGAAAAGGTGGCCATCAGCGGGGACATTAAAGGAATGTTCCTGCAGGTGAGATTAGTAGAGGCGGACAAGCCCCTGTTACGGTTCCTATGGAGAGAGAAGCCAGGAGATGAGCACCCAGCCATCTACCAATGGGAAGTCCTCCCCTTCGGAACGACGTGCAGCCCCTGCTGTGCGACATTTGCACTACAGAAACATGTAGCAGAGGACCCAGCAGCGGACGAAGAGGTCCGACACAGCGTAAAGAACAGCTTCTACGTAGACAACTGTCTACAAAGCCTTTCAACCCAGGAAGAAGCCGAGGCTCTCCTGATTAAACTCCGCGCCTCATTGATCAAAGGCGGCTTTGATCTCAGGCAGTGGGCCAGCAGCGATCCGCAAGTACTGCGCAGCCTCTCCTCCGAGGACAAGGCAGCCAGCAGCGAGACCTGGATGGCTACAATCCCGGGAGAAGCCCAGGAGATGACCCTGGGATTGGTGTGGCGATTCAAAACAGATTCGCTTCACTACAGACACAAGCCCCTGACTACGGAGCAGGGAAGGCCGGCGGCGGCGCCGACCACCAGACGGAGTGTGTACACAACACTCGCCCGACAATATGACCCGCTAGGATGTATTCTACCGTACACCACCAGGGCAAAAATGATTGTACGAGCATTGTGGGACAAGGACCAGGGCTGGGACGACCCCATTCCCGCACACCTTGCATCCACCTGGAGAGAGTGGGAGATGGAGCTCCACTCACTCCCAGGCGTTAATATGCGCCGAAGCTACTTCCCACCCACGGTGAGGCCAGAGACATGTAAAATGGACTTACACGTCTTCAGTGACGCCTCAGAGGTCGCATACGGATCAGTAGCCTACTTGCGGGCCCAAGACCAAGGGGGAGAGATCTACACAGCATTTGTCCTCGCCCGCTCGAGAATAGCCCCACGCAAGCAACAATCTATCCCACGTCTAGAGCTCTGCGCAGCCCTAGCCGGAGCGCACCTAGCCACGCTCATCCAACGTGAGCTCACCATACCGGTGTCTAGAACAATCCTGTGGTCAGATTCCACGACGGTACTCGCCTGGATCAAATCGGACTCATGCAAGTACAAAGTCTTCGTGGGAGTCAGAGTCACCGAGATTCAAGACTTAACCGAAGAGTTAACCGGAGAAACAGAGTGGCGCTACGTTGATACAAAACAGAACCCAGCTGACGTCATCACCCGGGGGATGCCCCTGGATGACCTCACCCGTCGCAATGTCTACAGTGACGGCCCCGCATTCCTAAGACTCCCGGAAGGACAGTGGCCCATGCCTATCCCGAGGGCAGCAAGTCCAGAGGAGGTGGAAATTAAGAAGTCTGTGTTCTGTGGATTGAGCACCGTAGCCTCCACCGACCCTAACATAAACGATTGCACGTCCATAGAGAGTGCACAACAAAGAACATTCCTGCGGCACCACCCGGAGTGCAAGTCCCCCGCTGATATGTCAGCGGCTAACTACGAGGAAGCAGAATTGCTTCTACTGCAGCGAGCCCAGAGAGACTCGTTCCCCAATGAATTGGCCTGTCTACAGGGAGGAAAGCCCGTCCCATCCGACAGCAGATTAATTCACCTGGCCCCCGAGAGCGACGCTCACACCCTCATCAGAGTGGGTGGTCGCCTACGCAGAGCCCCCAATCTACCGGATGACATTAAATACCCGATCGTATTGAACAGCCGACACAAGGTCACAGAGCTGATTATAAAGAAATACGATGAGGATGTACATCACGCAGGAGCAGAAACAGTCCTCACGGAGATTGAGGGAGTACTTAACTCGAAGCCCCTCGGATATGTCTCCAGTGATGTGGCGGATATCGACCCAGTTACCCCCAACACACTCCTGATGGGGCGGCTAGATCCCACATTACCCCAGACAATGTACCGGCCTGAAGAAGCGAACGGCCGACGAATGTGGAGGTACAGCCAAGTATTAGCCGACAAGTTTTGGAACAGTTTCCTACTGCACTACCTACCGTCTCTACAGACCCGCCAGAAGTGGGTAAAGGAGAGAGACAATTTGACAGAAGGAACAGTCGTCATGATTATTGATCAATCACTGCCCAGAGCTATGTGGCCGGCCGGCCGCGTAAGCAAAGTGATCACCGGTGCCGACGGCAAGGTCCGAGCAGCTGAAGTGCTCGTCCAGGGTCGCACTTACACCCGTCCCGTGGCAAGGCTCATAGAACTGCCTCGACTCCCAGACACAATCGATGATGACCATGACCCTACAACCCTATGACTTTGTGAAGTTGACTGACCCCTACAGCAAACCCTTATGTGTAAATAGACAACGCGATTAATCTGTCTCCGTTTAACTGATTAGGTCCGGGACCTATTCAGGGGGTGGCTGTTGTGAAGGGCCAGATTAAACCGAATATATATATTTATTTATATATATATATTTAATTGTATTTGTATATTCTCTAATATTCCCTGATATCCCTTGTATATTCCTTGTACAATATGCATTGAATATCCATTCTGGCCTACTGAACATCCCATAATAGTCTCCATTCTACTATTGGTCGAGACCTTGGTGCCAGGCTGCCATACCCCTCAGACCCAGTTCAAACGTACCGCTCGACATGTACGAACAAGTCCTAGTTCCGCGTAGGAATCTGGCTACCGCACCACTAATGGGACTATTTGTTCATAGTGCGTATATATACTGCGCTACTAAAGTAGGACTTTCTTTTCAGTCCAGTTTCTTACCCTCCAATAGAGTCACAGACGTAAAGCCTCCCCGCGATGCCACGTGTGGGAGTAAGGCCAAGTTCGCCTACCATCGGTATTGAGACATCGTGTATATTAATATTTGAATAGTCATATTTGGCACTATATCGTCGAGTTGGACGTAGTCTATTAAGCTAATAATAGTCTGTTAATATATAGTGCTTCGTGCGGTGAGAATACTACCGTAGTCAGTACCCCATCGTTTCGGGCAGAGAACTGGCTGCTTACCCAGGGTGGTTGACCCTATGTGAAGCTGCACCCGAGGAGCCCCAGAGCCGACGAGCGAGTGGACCTGTATACCGGATTATTCTACCGACGACAGCCCGCCTTCCCAGGCACGGATTATGCTTTGGATACTTTGATTATTCTATGGATAAAGACCCCCGACACTACCGTGTGTTGGAACCCCCCCCCTGGAGAGGACACAAGGTGAGGAGACGCTCTGCAAGACGAGGTCTCTCCACATCTCTCCCCCGTGGACCGGAGAGAGCCGGCCCACAAAGAGTCCACCTGCTTTCATCTGTGGTCCAAGGATCGCCGGCGCATTGAACGGCACTACAGTGGGTTCTCCTGGGATACCCTTGGCCGGACGAGGCAGCTGGATTCTACCCCCCCCCCCCCCTCCTACTCCTGTCGGCTTACAAGCGACCGGATTAACCCCCTCTAGTGTATCCAGCCTATAATCATTAAAGTATCATTGCTGTTATTCCTTAACTATTCCAGGTCGTATATTTACCACCTGCGCCTTCAGAGATTGGACATTATCTATTGATATACCGACGAATACTCCTTGCCATAAAAGAGCATACTATTTCAATTCATAAATGTAATTAAGTGATTAAGTGTTTAGTCTACACACCATCGCTGTGTAGGCAATAAAGACCTGTTTCTAATTCGTACATTTGTGTTGGATCCGTTTCATCTACGTGAGAGTGTTCATGATAATATATTTATGCCGTGTACTGGGTGGCCGAATATTAAGTACAAAGGTAGTGGTAGTAAGTATCATATCTAGTAATACAGTCAGGGAATTGTACCCCTCAGTTACAGTGTCTAAAGAACAAATTATTTGCCTCTGAGAGAGACACACTCTGGAGATGCATAGCATCATCTGTCTTGAAGACTGTGTGATCAGGCACGTGCACACATAGAGCCCAAGGGGTGCTTGAGCACCTGCCTTTTTGAGCCTCATAAAAGAAAGTGCCCTTTAAAAAAAAAAAAAATATATATATATATATTCCGTTACGCATATAGACTGCCCTTCCAACTGAAAAATGTCAGGATAGAATCTAAATATTAGGTAAAGAGAGAGAGATGCCCCATATTCCATTGCAGTTTGCACGGCCTCCTCAGCGCGCCTCTCCGCGGACCATTTTATGCATAGCGTGGGTGGTGATGATGATGATGATAGAAACCGCTGTGGCGCATACAGTTGAATGCTGGTATTATACTCACTGAGGGACACGAAGAAGTCAAGTCCGATGGGATTTGGGAATCTAAAATACAAATCGGGATTGGAATAAAAAATGCATTTATATTAAACAATACAGAATATACAGCACTTCTTGGGGTCTGTAGGGTAAGCACTTATTCCCTCCCCCCTGGGAAGGCCCCCTGGGCCTTTTAAGTCAGTGATAAAAGTGTCTTTCAAGGATAAGTGAGCTCCTGCACTGATTATTATAGTTCAATATTCAATATTTGATCACCAAAACCCCCCAAAAAACATAAAAAGGCCCCCCCCCCCCCCCACCCGAAAAGGGCCCTTAAAAATCGGGCTTGTGCGCTACGCGTGCTCGGTTAAAACACACACAGGTGCGGTTAGGTGGTCGAGCGGAGATTGCGTTCGTCACCAGCCCCGGAGCTGTGAGCTTGGTTCGCCTGTTCGAATCCAGCTCACAGCTCCGGGGTTGTCACCAGCTTGGCTGGCCGTCTGCACTGATACAATTGGCTGTATCAGAGGGTGGGAGAAGCTGGCGGGGTGGGTCCGGGTCGTTGTAAACAGCGACTCCTACAGTTCGGTCGGGGCGCCTGCTAAGCGCGGATTGGACGTGAGGGGGATAGTGTGGTCCTCCCACACGCTACGCCCTCTCAATGAGAATCCGCGCTGCCAGGTGAAAAGAAGCGGTGATTGGCTGGACGTGTGTCGGAGGAAGCACGTGGTAGCCTCCACTCTCCCAAAATGATCTGACTGTGGGGGGTAAAGCGCAGCGACCAGGAAGGGACTGGGAATTGGCATACGACTAACATTGGGATGGGAGAAAATCGGAGGAAAATGGAGGGGAAAAAAGACCAAAAAAAAAAAAAAAAAACACACACAGGTATAGTGCCCTTTTCAGCCTTTGAGCACCTGCCCCTCTAAAGTCCTGTGCACGTCCCTGAGTGGGTGTGTATCTGTTGGTGGCTTGATGTGATGGAAATTAGTCAGAAGGATTACGACAAACATCTGTATCTCCAGTATGCACCCTCCCAAGTGATGATGTTTGGAGGGCGTGGAGGAGATGTATTATAGGACACGAGTGTCAGCTTCCTCATGGTTGCATTGATCCATTGGTGGACTGTTTCCAACATGGTGGACTTGATCACCTGCAGTGATGTAGACATCCTTGTCATCTGGGAACTGTCCATCTGTTAACAACTTATTTGACAGGAATGAGAAAATGTCTTGTTACACCTGGCGCAACTACCTCCTCGTCAACAGAAATATCTCTACTTGACGTGTATTGTGTCTAGCACAATAAAAGCTTTCCCATAGAGCTCTGCATGATGTTTGAAGTGCTGCATTCTCAGCTTATTTGCTGTCTTCTTCTGTGTTTTCTTCTCATGGAACAACAGTAAGTTATTTCGCTTGATCGGTGCTGTCAGAAGTCTGTCATTTGATTCAAGCACTCTTCCTGAAATTGTTGTACTGCTCTTGTCCCGTAGACTCGAGTTGATGGACAGATAGGGCAGCAGCCGCAGACTCACACACCTTATTGTCTAATGTAACCAGGTCTTTACTGCCCTCCTGAAAGGGATTCCCATTGCTCAGCAACACCTCCATCAGGTCTTTGGGATGGCGTTGACATTGGTGCTGAGATGCAGATCCTTTCTTATGATGAGGACGTTCTTCACAATCATCGTTTGTTCTTCACAATCAACTGTTGTTTACAGTTCTCATATATATCATAAAATATATGCTCCAATCATGTTTATTTTATTTTTATTCAATTACTCATTCATGAAAACCTATAGGTACAGGCACCAACATCACCATTCTAGGTTCAATAGAATAAAAGTTATGAAGTGTAATTCGAAATAAATACAGAAATTGCAGCCATCTTTGATTTTTGCCATACCAGAATATTCAAAACATCAATATTTGAACTCCAGTTGATTCCTCACACAGTATTAACTTAAAATAGCAATACAAAATTATATTACACAGCAATTGTGTGAACATTAAGACGTTTTTAAAGAATTCATGATTTCGATTGTGGCCATTTTGGATAAATTTTTATTAAATTCAACTGGTTTCTTGACACTCAAGCCAAAATTGTTCTATAGATCCTTATCTTCAAATTAGAAGTGAAAACGAAACTTTCGCATATACATTTTAAATAACTGAGTGTCCAGGCACCCCACTATCAGAAAAGTGTGTGGTTTTCTGGTCAGCAGGAGATGTGCATCTCTGGCAGCTTATGGTCAGTGGCATTGTTCGTCAAATAGTGTTGAACTTGAGTGTTACACCCTGAGCGCGTATAATAGACATATTAGCATGGTAGGTAGACAGTAGTATACGGATAGTAACATAGTACATAGTAGTAAGGTACTAGTAAAAGACATTTATTTATATATATTATATTGTAGAAATCATCGGAATAGAGAAACGCACAATTTCTATCAGTTGACAACACAAAGCTGTGTGTCATTTATTTCGCAGTAGCACAAGTGACAGCTGTCAGAACTATGCCGGGCTAGCTTCTGACAGCTCGTAGTAATCATTTATCAATGAAACCCCACACAGGGCGTCTCCTCTCAGCCCAACCCCAAAACCAACCTCCTTAAAGTGACAGTGCCCCATCAACACATCAAAACAATACCATGGGGAATTATGTCTCTATAGAACCCACTACAATATAAATATTATATTTATTATGGTTATTTATTTATTTGCATCTCAGATATTGATTGAAGAGGTGTGTTTCTATATGGGTGACAGGTCCCCATACACAGGGCATACGAGGGCATTCGCATGCAGTCACCAGCTCTCCACCCAATCCAATGCCTATATGGGAGATTTCCCACGACCTGTTAAGACGGCACTCTCTTACGTTAAGACAGCACTCTCTTACGCCACCATCGTCAAAACACCAAAAGAGCATCAAATCACTGACCTCTAGGACCATCATTCAGGTCATAGTACCAGTTAGATTAGATTACATTGAAATGTATTGTCATAATACAGCATAAGTACATTACAATGAAAACTAGACAATTCCGCGCAGGGGAAATTGGAAATTGTGAAAGTGTGGGTGATGCCTGTGCACCGCCGGCCAACGGGAGAGGCTCTGTATTGTCTCTATGACAAACGGTTCAAAAGATACAAAAGGGGGCGTGGTCTAATGATTGGGGGAGTGGTCAACATAGATCAATGAAAGGGGATCTCTTTCAATTTTATGGTCGTGTTTCTAGGCGGTTGCTAGGGTGTTATAGCTGGTTGCTAGGGTGTTTCTAGGTGGTTGCTAGGGTGTTATAAGTGGTTGCTAGGGTGTTTCTAGGCGGTTGCTAGGGTGTTTCTAGGTGGTTGCTAGGGTGTTATAGGTGGTTGCTAGGTTGTTATATAGGTGGTTGCTAGGGTGTTATAGGTGGTTGCTAGGGTGTTATAGCTGATTGCTAGGGTGTTTCTAGGTGGTTGCTAGGGTGTTATAGGTGGTTGCTAGGTTGTTATATAGGTGGTTGCTAGGGTGTTATAGGTGGTTGCTAGGGTGTTATAGCTGATTTCTAGGGTGTTTCTAGGTGGTTGCTAGGGTGTTAAAGGTATAAAGACACTGTGGTCAGGCAATCTATTACTGGCCCCTGAGCAGCTAACACTGGAGCGGTTAAAGCTGAGGTGCCTTGCTCAAGGGCACAGCTAGCAGGCACGTGCACACATAGAGCCCAATGGGTGCACAAGCACCTGCCCTTTTGTGCCTCATAAAAAAGTGCCCTTTTTATGCCAATTATTTTTACCATATTTTCTTTTTTACCTCCATATAGAGAGAGTGATCTGCAATCTGCTTGGGTTGGGGGTGCAATTCCTAACAGGCTCAACCATATGGATAAAAGTTCCCATATTATGTGCATTACACAAACTAAAAACAGATATTACATTACATTACACAAACTAAAAACAGGTATTACATTACATTACACAAACTAAAAACAGATATTACATTATATTACACAAACTAAAAACCGATATTGTCTGAATTACTAGAAGAAAGAAATGCACCACCTTTGGCTGATAGTAATTTATTAATTTCTTAGGATTTCTTTTGGTCTAATAAATGTTTAAGGTTCTTAGATGGATCCCGTGCTGCCTCCTCCTCCTCTTCCTCCTCCTCCTCTTCCTCATCTTCCTCCCCCTCCTCTTCCTCCTCCTCCTAATCCTCCTCCTCCTACTCTTCCTCATCTTCCTCCTCTTCCTCCGCCTCCTAATCCTCCTCTTCCTCCTCCTCCTCCTGCTCCTAATCCTCCTCTTCCTCCTCCTGCTCCTCCTCTTCCTCCTCCTCCTCTTCCTCCTCCTCCTCCTCCTGCTCCTCCTCCTCCTCCTCCTCCTCCTCCTCCTGCTCCTCCTCCTGCTCCTCCTGCTCCTCCTCCTCCTCCTCCTCCTGCTCCTCCTTCTGCTCCTCCTCCCCTCCTCCTGCCTCTCCTCCTTCTCCTCCTCCTCCTCCTGCTCCTCCTCCTCCTGCTCCTCCTCCTGCTCCTCCTGCTCCTCCTCCTCCTGCTCCTCCTCCTGCTCCTCCTCCTGCTCCTCCTCCTCCTCGTCCTGCTCCTCCTTCTGCTCCTCCTCCTCCCCTCCTCCTGCCTCTCCTCCTTCTCCTCCTCCTCCTCCTGCTCCTCCTCTTCCTCATCCTGCTCCTCCTGCTCCTCCTGCTCCTCCTCCTCCTCCTCCTCCTCCACGGGGAGCGGTGTACTGGCTCATGTTAGGCAGGCCATGCATTATGCAGCAGCTTAGGCCACCGCGCGGGATCTTCATGTTCTTGGCTACAGTCCACTTGTTGCTGCTCTGGTCGTAGCGCTCCACGTTGGAGATGGTGCTGAAGAAGTTATTGTAGCCTCCGACCACGAAGAGCAGGTCGTCCAGCACCGCGATGCCAAAGCTGCTGCGGCGGGTGAGCATGCCGGGCAGGGCACTCCAGGAGTCAGTCAAGGGGCTGTAGGCCTCCGCGCTACGCAGGTGTTTTACACCATCACACCCTCCAACCTGAGGACAGGACACACGAGAGGAATGTTTTAGTGTGTGGCTCAGGCAGGCAGACACTGTATTAATCCATTTAGGGAAATGAGGGCATCACCGCAGCATTGAAAGTAGAATGATACGGAGACTTGCGGTTTGACCGCGGAAGAACATGGCAGCTTAACTCACGAGCTCCCCGACAGCAAAATGATATAGCCCCGGAACATTTATTAACAACACCAGGGTATATATTTAATAGGGATGAAAGAAGGGGCTATCACAAGACGTAGGGCGAACACGATTACAACTGGAAAAGATGACGGAATGGCAGAGAATGGCAATACAACGGGAGGAAAAGATGGCGACGATGACTCTGACTGAGAGGCCACGCTGTTGAACATCTACAAGGAGCTTAAAGAGTTCAGAAGAGATAATGAGCGTCAATTTCGGGACATAAAAAATGAGATGAACAAAATGAACGACAGACTCGGTGAGGCGGAGGGGAGAATCGGAGAAAATGAAAATGTGCTTGATGCGGCGACGGTTTTGATCAAGAAGCTAATGCAAAGACAGGCCGACATGGAGGCTAAACTGCTCGACCAGGAGGGCAGAATGAGGAGGGAGAACCTACAGGTATATGGTATCCCAGAGGATAAAGAGGGAAAGGACATGCATGGATTTCTAGACGGCCTGTTTAAGGACGCACTCGGCCTGCCTCATGACATGGACCTTCGTATCGAACGAGCACACCGGGTGTTAGCCCCAAGGCCTAGCAACCCGCAGCTGAAACCACGGTCAATCGTGGTTAAGTTTGGGAGCTACAAAATGAAGGAAGAGATAATACGCTGGACGTGGCAGAAGAAAAACGTCTCATGTGACAATGAACGCTTCTATGTCGATCATGATTTCCCCACTGAAATACTGAAGAAACGAGGAGAATATGCCGAGGCCAAGAGAATAATGAAGGAGAAGAATCTCAAGTTCCAGACACCGTATCCTGCAAAAATGAGGGTATTTTACGAAGATGGCACCCGCCTGTACCAGAATGCAGCGGAGGCGACGGCGGATATGGCAAGACGTGGCTTCAAGATCACCGTGGTGAACCCTACTGCCGACCCAGATCGAGGGGAGATGCTGCGGCTGTCTACCTGGCAGACAGTGGGAAGAAAACGGGGACCGGGAAGCGGCATACAGGCGACGGAGAATGAAGGCCCCGCACAGCAGGACAATGAGCAGCACGGGTACCGGGAGAAACTCCAGGGATTCAGACGGGGACAGTCGGAGGCGGTCAATTAAGATAACGATCAAGAAGCACATGGATACAGATAAGTCGCAGGGGCATCGTCATAGAGTAACAAACATCGCAAAGTGCCAATTTGTATAAAAAAATATATATATCCTGGATAGATAAAAAAGGGATGACGTAATGAACCACAGTCCAATATGGCTGTGACATAGAAGTTACAATGTACCAATATATATCTAGGGGATATACAAATGTTAATTGTTGGAAGAGAAAAAACGTCACCATTTTGACAAGTTCAGTTGAATTGATCACACGGTATATAGACTACAGTGTGAGCCATATGTTACATTAGGGTATACAAAATAGTAGGGGCACAGTTTTGGGCAACCTGCCTTGTGCCAAATGCACTCCTCTGTTAGACGAGGGGGACCAAAGTGCACGGGTGAGTATCGATCTCACCCTCGATACAATTGTTCTATCTGGGGTCATATCGAACGTAGCTTGGGTAAATGTGGGGGGGGGAAATGTATTTATGTTTTTATGTGTTCCTTTTTATTTCATCATATACTATGCTGTTGTATGTATATCATCACAGTCTCAGGTCCTAGATATGGAAATATGGGATATAGCGCCCCAGACATAGAAGCACTACGTGCAGGAGTGCACAGGGGAGATACATTACAAGGGATATGGGGCTGATTAAAATAGTATCGTGGAATATAGATGGATGTCATCATCCCATTAAGAGAAAAAAAATACTGACGTTCTTGAAACAAAAAAAGACGGATATTGCACTAATTCAAGAATCACACCTGAATGAGTCGGCCAAGCTTAAGAGGGATTGGGTGGGACAAATATTCTATAGTACGTTCTCTTCTAGGAGGAGGGGGGTGGCAATATTAGTGAGAAAAAACATAGACGTTAAGGTGCACAACAGTTTCTCGCATGATGAGGGGAGATGGGTTATATTGGATGCTGATTTGGAGGGACAGAGAACTACATTAGCTAATATATATGCGCCCAACGTGTCGTCCTCAGACTTTTTTCATGAAGTATGTGAGGTGATTAGGAAGATAGGGAATAGCAACGTAATCATAGGGGGGGACTTCAACCTGGTTGGAAACACCTTGCTGGACAAGTCATCTCAACCCAGGACCGCTGACATCGCAGGGAGACTTGCGGTCGGTGTACCGGTAGAGGAATTGGGTCTAGTGGATATCTGGAGGGTTCTGAACCCACAGGAAAGAGACTACACATTTTACTCTCACCCACATGCCTCATACTCTAGAATAGACTATTTCCTGATCTCTAGCGCACTGGTAGAACAAGTAGCAGATAGTAGGATAGGGAACATTGTAATATCTGATCATGCTCCGGTTGATTTGGTAATCACATCCATAGAGGAGGGGCAACGGTCTCGGAGATGGCGATTCAATAACCTAATGTTGAATGATGAAGTGTCATGTGCATACATTAGAACTATATTTAAGGAATTCTGGGAACTTAATGAAGGGTCAATAGATGATAGTGGCATAATGTGGGACACATGTAAAGCATACATGAGAGGACGACTCATACAATACAGTGCAATACTAAAAAGGGCAGAGAAACAAAAAATGACAGCATTGGACGAGGAAATTAAAGCACTCTCGAAACAGCACAGTCAGAGACCAGACCCAGAAACGTGGAGAAATTTGAACAAATCCAAATATGAATTGAACAACATATACCAAAAAAAGGCTGAATATGCTTGATTTAGGACCAACCAAAGATATTATGAACAAGGGGAGAGAGCGGGTAAAATACTAGCAAATCGGGTTAAACAAATGCAAAATCAAAATATTATATCCTCAATTCGTAATAAGAATGACAAAATTATTACGGACAAAAAGGAAATTAATAATGTCTTCAGGTGCTTTTACCAGGATTTATATACCCCACAGGCGGCGGCGGATCAGGTAAAAATGGACGCGTTCTTCAACAATATTGAATTACCGTCGTTATCAAAACAACAAGTAAAGTCAATGGAGGGGGAGGTCTCGATAGAGGAAATACATGCAGCAATCAACAGCCTTAAATTAGGTAAAGCACCAGGAGATGATGGGTTTACTCCCGATTTCTACAAACAATTCAGTGATATAATCTCTCCAAGACTATTGAAAGTATATCAAGATTCACTGTTAAAAGGGAGCTTGCCCACTAGCCTGAGATCGGCCACTATTACGTTACTACAGAAAAAGGGCAAATACCCTCAATACTGTGGGAACTATAGGCCTATATCCCTGAGCAATTTGGAAGAAAAAGTATTGGCAAAAATACTAGCGAAAAGAATAGAAGATGTACTACCAAGTTTGGTACACTCAGACCAAGTGGGTTTTGTGAAGGGGAGAAACTCAGCTGATAATATTCGCAGACTCCTACACATAATGTGGAAGGTTAGGAATGATGTAGAGCCTACAGTGGCCTTCTCATTGGACGCCGAAAAGGCCTTTGATAAGGTGGAATTTGCATTCTTATTTCACACGCTAGAGCGCTTCGGATTTGGACCATCGTTTACTGGATGGGTAAAGCTGTTGTACACAAATCCGATGGCCTCTGTCTTGACTAACGGGATCGTATCCTCGCCCTTTAATCTAGGACGGGGGACGAGGCAAGGTTCTCCGCTTTCTCCCCAAATGTTCGCGCTTTTCCTCTAACCACTTGCTATCGCACTAAGGACTAATCAAGACATCAAAGGGGTAATAGCGGGACAGGTGGAACATAAACTATTTTTATATGCGGATGATATCTTATTGGTATCCAGCAATCCCCAAACAGCAGCTGGGGTCATTGGAACTGTTATCGAGTCCTTCTCCGAAATTTCTGGATACACAATCAACTGGAGCAAGTTGGAAGCAATGCCTCTCTCTAGGTGCTGTCCCCCTGCTATTAGGAGGGGATGGCAGTACAGGTGGATGCCGTCAGGAATAAAGCTGATCCCAGGTCTGAAAGAGATAATACAAGCCAATATTGCCCCTATAATCGAACACGTTAGTGCTCTGACCCAGAATTGGGCCAAGATGAATATGTCCCTCCTTGGGAAGATAAACTTAGTAAAAATGATATTGGCTCCCAAATTAAATTCTATCCTATATTATGCTGCCGCTGACTCTCCCGACTCAGTTACTCAAACAGTATGACAAAGTCATTAATGTATATTTGAGGTGATATAGCCGGGGAAGATGGGGTTTTACCTTTTGAGGATATTAAAGAGGATTTTGGTATAGATAATAAAAACTTCTATAAATTCCTACAGATTAGACATTGTATATCGTCATCAATGGGAGGGCCAAAGTGTGGCCCGATTACTGCAATTCAAGAAATATTTTATAAAGGATGGCGTAGGAAAGGCGGTGCGTCAAGATTCTATGATGTTATAAGAGAATACAATGCACCCAAGTTGGCGGGTCTGAGGCTGAGCTGGGAGAACGATGTACGTGAGGATATTACTGAAGAAATGTGGGAGAAGCTGGTGTCCAAATGGGGTAAATTCTCTCGGGAGGCACAATCACAACTTATCTTTTACAAAGTGTTGAACAGAAGCTACTGGACGCCTAGTAAACTGGCCAGACTAAAATTAAGGGACAGTGACATCTGCTGGAGATGTGAGAAGGAGACAGGCACTTTACTACATATGTTATACGAATGTGAGAAAGTCCGGAAAATGTGGGATCAAATTGTGATATTCCTAAGTAAAGTTTTGAATGTAAAGGTAAATAACTCCCCAATGGCATGTGTTCTGGGTATAATACCGAAAGAGATTAAACTGCCTAAATACCAGGGAATGTGGTATAGAATGGCCATGATATCAGGGTGTAGAATCGCCTTACGACATTGGAAATCACCCATTGATATTACTTTTAAAGAATGCATGGAACTAATGTTCCGGACAGCATCATATGAAAGGGTGACATATAGAGTCGCAGGGAGAGAGGATATCTTTGCTGAGGTATGGGACAGTTTTCTACACCTGACTGAACGGTCTGGGGACGAATGATTAAGGTGGGGTTTCAGTATTATCAAAGATGACATAAGTTAGTAGAGGGTTCAAATGAATGTATCGATGAAAGTTTTTTTTTTTTTTTTTCATTTTTCATAATATTTCATTACAGTAAGGGAAGGCGCAAGACCAAAAGCGACATTCTATTGTATTAGAATGAAAATGTTAGATCCTATGGCAATTAGCATAGGAAGATTAGGATTACAAAGCTCAGTTTGGGCAATCCGGTGGCCTAAGGGAGGGAGTCATACGCGGAGGATGTGTTTTTGGAACACAGGCCTGTACGACTCTCTGGGTGAGGGGAAAATAGGGGATTTTTATTTGTATATATATATGTTTTTAAGCTCGGCTCTCAACGGGACCTCAATAATTGGATGTACATCTATTGTAGCTTCGCACTCCAGAAGCATTACCAAAAACTACACAAAAACATGCATAGATTATGGCTAGTTTGAATATAATGATATGGAACACTGGTGGGATAAACAAACAACACAAACGCAAAAGCGTGCTCACACTGATGAAAAAAGAACATGTGGACGTGGCTCTACTAAGCGAAACGCACATTTTAGAGGAAGACATAGATACGTTAGCGGATAACACATACCATAATATTAGTCACTCTTCTTTTGGTACGAGAACTCGAGGTGTAGCCATAGTCGTCAGACGTAAGTTAAATATCGAATTAAAGGGGGTATGGTCGGATGCGGAGGGGCGTATAACTATAGCTAGGATTGTACACAATAACAGGAAAATAGCGTTGGCAGCGGTATATGCCCCAAATTTGTACGAAGAGGGTTTCTTCACTTCACTAACCGATGAAATGTTAAACCATCCCGAGTACTCATTTATAATAGGTGCGGATTTTAATGCCATTTGGAATCCAAGGATGGACAAATCTTACCTCGCCTTTTCCAGCGAACAAAAAAATTCATCTAAAGCATTAAAGGATTGGTCAAAGACTACAGGGGTAAATGATTTATGGCGTTCACTTAATCCCACGACCCGAAAGTACTCTTGTCGATCGGCGAGACATAACACATTATCCAGAATTGATTATGTCTTTGCATCCCCGAGACTATTTGATAAATATGAAGTGGAAATGATACCCAATGCACTATCAGATCACTGTTATTTACTCCTAAAAGCAACATTTGGTATACTATCTTCCCGGGCCCCAAGATGGCGTTTTAATTCGATGCTGCTTAACAACAAGGAATTCATTACACAACTCAAAGAAGCTCTCACAGTATTCCTACGGGAGAATGCAAACGCGGTGCAAGACCCCAGAATAATATGGATGTCGGTAAAGGGTATGATGAAGGATTTCACTGATAGATTTTCCTCCATAATGCGCAAGAATCAATGCACAAAACTGTCTGAACTGGAAACGCTTTACTCAACGTTATTTAATTCTTTAAAATACAACAACTCAACTAGACTAGAAAATCAAGTTAACGTACTAAAAACAGAGATCAATGCCATATACAGACAACAATCGGAAATGCAAATATGCAGCACAAGACAACAGCAGTACTCCCAAGGTTCTAAACCTAGTCAGCCATGCGATTAAGAATTAATGCAAAATTTGCAGATATAACTGCCATTAGAAAACAACAAGTACTTGTAACAGACCCCAAAATAATAAACGATACATTCAAAGAATTCTACTCCGACTTATATAAATCAGAAACGACCTTTGATCAAAACAAAATGGACACATATCTTAATCAAATTATTCTCCCTAAACTTTCGGAGGATGACGCTAAACAGTTAGAAGCACCGATCACACTAGAGGAACTCAAGAAGGCCATATCCGAAATGAAAAATGGTAAGGCTCCTGGAAGAGACGGTATCCCATCAGAAATGTACCTTTCTTGTTGGGACATAATTGGACCCTTATTACTAAATATGATCTTATACTCAGTCAAGGAGGGGAGCTTCCATAAACACGACAATATTGCACTCATTTCAGTCCTTCTCAAAAAAGACAAAGACCCCACCGAGTGCGGTAGTTACAGACCCTTAAGCCTCCTCGGAAACGATGTCAAACTGTACTCTAAGGTATTAGCCATCAGATTACAAAAGCATATGACGTCTTTAGTTCATCCGGACCAAACTGGCTTCATAAGAGGTCGCCTGATCAATGATAACATAAGACGAATACTGCACGTACTAGATGCAGACAAAGAAGACACCATACCTAAGGCGATGCTGTCCCTGGATGCTATGAAAGCCTTTGACAGGCTGGAATGGTCGTTTCTATGGGCAGTATTAGAAAGGATGGGGTTAGGAAAAGGATTCATTGATATGATTAAAGTATTATACAAAGACCCATCGGCCATGATTACAACAGGTACATTCATCTCCAAAATCTTTCCGGTATCACGCTCAGCCAGACAGGGTTGCCCTCTTAGTCCCGGACTATTCGATCTATCATTAGAGCCTTTAGCACAATATATAAGACAATCCCAATACATAGAACCAATCGTAATCAAGGGCACACAACATAAAATTAGTTTATATGCGGACAACGTAATATTGTTCATGCAAAGCCCCAACACCACATTGCCTCATCTACTCAAGTTGATAGAGAACTTTGGTGATTTATCGGGATTTAAAATAAATTGGCCGAAGTCGGCTTTCCTTCCACTTAACACCCATGCAAAAAAAAGACACAACCCTCCCAGGTGAGATACCCATGGTAAAACATTTTAGATGCTTGGGTGTGGAAATATTTCCCACCATAAGACAAACGGTGAAGCACAATTACACAAAAATCCAAAACTTCATCAGTTCAATGCTACCGTTACCCCCTCCAGAGGGTTACTGGAAAAGATTACACTCCTCCACATACAAATTTATTTGGAATAACAAACCACCTTGCATAAAAAGATCCACCGCACAGAGAAATAAAGCAGACTGTTCTGAAGGATCAGATTAAACCGAATATATATATTTATTTATATATATATATTTAATTGTATTTGTATATCCCCTGATATCCCTTGTATATTCCTTGTACAATATGCATTGAATATCCCTTCTAGTCTACTGAACATCCCATAATAGTCTCCATTCTACCATTGGACGAGACCTTGGTGCCAGGTCGCCATACCCCTCAGACCAGGTTCAATCGTACCGCTCAACATGTATGGACAAGTCCTAGTTCCGCGTAGGAATATGTCTACCGCACCACTAATGGTACTATTTGTTCATAGTGCGTATATATACTGCGCTATTAAAGTAGAGCTTTCTTTTAGTCCAGTTCCTTACCCTCCAACAGAGTGACAGACGCAAAAGCCTCCCCGCGAACCACGTGTGGGCAGTAAGGCCAATTCGGCCCAGTATCGGCATTGAGACATCGTGTATATTAATATTTGAATAGTCATATTTGGCACTATATCGTCGAGTTGGACGTATTCTATTAAGCTAATAATAGTCTATTCATATGTAGTGCCTCGTGCGGTAAGAGTTCTATAGTAATCAGCACCCCCATCGTTTCGGGCATCAGCTGGACGCTTATCCAGGGTGGTTGACCCCACGTGAAGCTGCACCCGAGGAGCTCCAGGCCAAAGAGCGAGTGGACCTGTATATTGGATTATTCTACCGACGACGGCTAGCCTTCCCCGGCTTGGATTATGCTTTGAGTACTTTGATTATTCTATGGATAAAGGCCAACACTGCGGTGTGTTGGAAATACCCCCCCCGGAGAGGACGACAGGTGAGAAGACGCTCTACACGACGAGGTCGCCTCACGTCTCTCCATCGTGGACCGGAGGACGCCGGCCACAGAGAGTCCAACTGCTTTCATCTGTGGATCGAGGATCGCTGGGCACCGGGTCGCACGACTGTGGGCTCTCCCAGGATACCCTCGGCCAGACGGGATACAGCCAGACTCTACCCCCCCCCCTCCAGCTGTCCTACAAGCAGTCGGAACCTTCCCCTAGTGTATCCAGCTATATAATCATTCAAGTATCATTGCTATTGTTCCCTAAATATTCCAGGTTGTATATTTGCTTCCTGCGCAATCAGAGATTGGACATTCGATATTGATCTACCTACGAATACTAATTTGCCATAAAAGTGCATACTATTTCAAATCATAAATGTAATTAAGTGATCGTTGTACATACCTTTTGCTATGTATTATTATTAAACGCAGACTTTCGACTTGGTACATTTGTGTTGGATCCGTTTCATCAGGTGGGAGTGTTTATCATAATTATTTATACCTAGTACTGGGTGGCCAGAGTCTAAAGTACAAGAGGTAGTGGTAGTAAGTATCATATCTAACAATACAGTCAGGGAATTGTACCCCTCAGTTACAATTGGTCCTTCGAGCCGGAGGGTAATCAGTGTAATATTAATATAGTGTTATTAATATTAAAATGGCCTATGATGAACACTCCACGAAACGATCCTCCTAACCAACAACGGCCGCGGCGCAAACGACAGCTCCCTCAGTACCTAGAGGCTTACGCTGTCAGTCAACAACCTAGTCTTCTACCAACAGTAAACGCGGTAAAACTAGAAAGTAAAATTATGTCTAACCCTAACGACCAGGCTACCCCGACCATAGAGGCCCCTATGGGTTCTAACGTAACTGACCCAGCTCACGGTGGGGACCAGGGGGAACCAGACATGACTTTACACCCCGCCAATACCGAAGAAGTAGTCCCCGACGAGTCCCGGGAGGAAGACAACACTACCGAGAGAGAACTCGGCACGGAAGAAGATGAGGAGAGCACCGTGGAGATAGAGCTCCAAGACTCCGCACGGAGTACCCCAAGGGACGGCTCCCCTATACAACCGTCTTCTCCCAGCGAGGCAGAGAGGACACTACAGCAGGCATTCCTCGTCAGCCTGAAAGCCTCTACTGAACGCGATAGACTCCAGGGTGAACGCGATCGATTGCAGATACAGCAACGGAGCGAAGAAGAGCACATACGCCTGGAAATAAGACGCATTCAGATGGAAGAGAATATGGCAAGAGACCGGGCCGACGCCCAGCGCGCCGCCACCGGTGCCCAAAGAGAATCGGATCTCACCAAGCGCGAAGCCGAGCGCGACAGAGCACAAGCGCAACTAATAGAACAGCTGATCAGAAGGACAACACCCCCTCCCTCCACCAGAGGCTCCAGGAACTCGTCTAGACATCACTCCAGGGCGGCATCCCCTAGCCGAGTAAGCGACCCTGAACTTGACCAACAGACAAGGTTTATACCCCCCGCAGACCCCCTTCCCCAACCGGTCCAAGCGAGACCCAGCCACCGGGAAGGAGCAGCATACACTGCGGAGAGGCTAAATCAGAGACTACAAGCCCTGGATGACCTAACGGAAGACGAAGAGGAAGAGGAGGAGAACCACGCCCGACGACAGCACAGTACTCTACCGGACCAGGAGGTCCAGTACAGCCCAGGCTATACCCCCGCGGAGCTGCGCTACAGACCCCCGACGCTATTCACGGGTGAGCACGACGCACGACCCGCACAGAGGAACAGCACCTGGACCAGCGGGCCATGGTACACAGCCGGTACCAGCCCACGCCAAGGAGCAGGAGGAGACTCGCCTAGGAGGCCTCTCCCCCAACGCTCGCCGATGTATCAACAATCCGCGTCATACATTGGCACACCTATGGTACCAGACTTCACCCAGGAGAACCGGGCCCAGTATACGGAGCTCCGCATGTGTCTGGAGACAATGTTGGTGGATGTCATTGATGAACGCCATAAATACGCGATACTACTGAAGCATTTAAAGGTACCCCGCGCGCACAACATATCGCTCGCCTACGCCACTTCCACGACCCCATACACCGCAGCGCTGGTAGCGTTGGACCAGAGATATGGACGTATATGGGATTACGTGATCCAGGAGATCAGGCACATCGACCGCCTACCCCCAGCAACAGACAATCGAGCACTGGACGACCTGTCCATCAGAGTGCAGTCCCTGGTAGGGATGCTGGGAGCGCAGAGGGAAAAGGGTAGGCATGAACTATACGCCAACTCAAATGTAGAGAGGATCTTGGAGAAGCTACCGCCCGCCCGACAGGAGCGCTTTAGGCGGCAGAGAGACCACCGAGACCCTAATGGCCCCGAACCGAACCTCCTCGATCTAGCCGACTTCCTGGCAAGAGAAGTCAGCAGCTTACGGCTAGATACATTCGGACGGAGCACCCCTGGCTCCAGAGAAGGAACCAGGAGACTAAATGATGCAAGAAGATCGGTGACTGTCATGCACCAATCGGAGTCAGTGCCAAGCAGTAGGAGCCACAGTACCCCCTCAAGAAAGGAGAAGTGGAAGATAGTGTGCCCCTACTGTGAGAAAGAACACTGGCTGTCACAATGTGACTCATTCCCCAAGATGAATGCGGAGGAAGCGAGTCAATGGATAAAGTCCAACAGACGCTGTTTTCGCTGTGCGCGATCACACATGGCAGCCGAATGCCGCTTAAAGAAAAAGTGCAGTCGGTGCGATGGAGCCCATCTGGACATACTCCACGACAGTAACAGACGGCGGCCTCCACCCGCACCATCAAGCAGCAAAGCAAGCGTCATGTACATCGACCCCGCCAGCAGCAGCGGAGCCAGAGTGCTCTTAAAGGTAGTCCGTGTGACATTGAGCTACCAGAATAAGGTCATGGACACTTACGCCGTCCTTGATGACGGGTCAGAGAAGACCCTTCTGCTCGCGTCCGCTGCGGCCCAGCTAGGGCTGCGGGGGAGCGAAAACCAAATGACAATTCGGACAATAAGAAGAGATTTGGAAACGATAAAGGGCGAGAATGTCTCATTCTCTATCGCAGCAAGCGGCCAGCCCGAGCGACGGTACAGGATTACAGACGCTTTCACCAGCCAAGAAATAGGACTGTCGCGGTACACATACCCCGTAGCCAAGCTGATGGAGAAATATAAAGACCCGCCTAGGATGGACTCTCCAAGGCCCACTCGCCAAATCTCTCAACCGAACCACAGCCACTAGCTGTCTCCACTCCCGAGTCACAGAGAGAGACACCGCACTCCTGCAGCATGTAGAGAGGCTATGGACCTTAGAACAAATGCCCTTTAAGAACGAAAAGAAAGACATTCGCTCTAAAGACGACATCTACGCCATTAACCTCCTCGAGACGGGAACAAAGAGAGTCCCAGTCAGCGGCGTGTTGAGATACGCCACGCCACTCCTGCGGCGGGAAGGGATGCCTACCTTTCACGCAAATAAAGACGCCACAGAGCGGTACCTACTAAACACAGAGCGGCGCTTAGCCAAGGACCCCGCCCAAGAAAGTGTATACCGCGCTGAGATTGAGAAGCTCATCACAGCGGGACACGTCACAAAGATTGACATTAAAGAGGCCAAGAGATGAGCACCCAGCCATCTACCAATGGGAAGTCCTCCCTTTCGGAACTACATGCAGCCCATGCTGTGCTACATTTGCACTACAGAGACATGTCGCAGAGGACCCAGCAGCGGACGAAGAGGTCCGACACAGTGTGAAGAACAGCTTCTACGTAGATAACTGTCTACAAAGCGTTTCGACCCAGGAAGAAGCCGAGGCTCTCCTACTTAAACTCCGCGCCTCTCTGATCAAAGGCGGCTTTGATCTCAGGCAGTGGGCCAGCAGCGATCCGCACGTACTGCGCAGCCTCTCCTCCGAGGACAAGGCAGCGAGCAGCGAGACCTGGATGGCCACAATCCCAGGAGAAGCCCAAGAGATGACACTAGGACTAGTGTGGCGCTTCAAAACAGATTCGCTCCACTATAGACACAAACCCCTGACCACGGAGCAGGGAAGGTCGACGGCAATACCGACCACCAGACGGAGTGTGTACAGAACACTCGCCCGACAATATGACCCGTTAGGATGTATACTACCGTACACCACCAGGGCAAAGATGATTGTACGAGCATTGTGGGACAAGGACCAGGGCTGGGACGACCCCATTCCCGCACACCTTGCATCCACCTGGAGAGAGTGGGAGATGGAACTCCACTCACTCCCAGGCGTTAATATACGCCGAAGCTACTTCCCACCCACGGTGAGGTCAGAGACATGTAAAATGGATTTACACGTCTTCAGTGACGCCTCCGAGGTCGCCTACGGATCAGTAGTCTACTTGCGGGCCCAAGAAGAGGGGGGAGAGATCTACACAGCATTCATCCTCGCCCGCTCGAGAATAGCCCCACGCAAGCAACAGTCTATCCCACGTTTAGAGCTCTGCGCAGCCCTCGCAGGAGCGCATCTAGCCACGCTCATCCAACGTGAGCTCACCATTCCGGTGCATAGAACAATCCTGTGGTCAGATTCCACGACAGTACTCGCCTGGATCAAATCGGATTCATGCAAATACAAAGTCTTCGTGGGAGTCAGAGTCACTGAGATTCAAGAGTTAACCGGAGAGTTAACCGGAGAAGCAAACTGGCGCTATGTTGATACAAAACACAACCCAGCTGACGTCATCACCCGGGGAATGTCCCTAGATGACTTAACCCGTCATAACATCTACAGTGACGGACCAGCATTCCTCAAGCTCCCGGAAGGAGATTGGCCCACGCCCACCCCGAGGGAAGCAAGTGACGAGGAGGCTGAGAATAAGAAACCTATGTTCTGTGGATTGAGCACTGTTGTCTCCGCAGACCCCAACATAGACGATTGTATTACCATAGAGAGTGCGCAGCAACGGACATTCCTGCAGCACCACCCAGAGATTAAGTCCCCCGCTGATATGTCAGCAGCTGACTACGAGGAAGCAGAACTGCTTCTACTGCAACGAGCCCAGAGAGACTCGTTCCCCGATGAACTAGACTGTCTACAGGGAGGAAAGCCCGTCCCATCAGACAGCAGATTGATTCATCTGGCCCCCGAGAGTGACACACATACCCTCATCAGAGTGGGTGGTCGCCTGCGGAGAGCCCCCAATTTACCGGATGACATTAAGTACCCGATCGTATTGAACAGCCGACACAAGGTCACAGAGCTGATTATAAAGAAATACGACGAGGATGTACACCACGCAGGAGCAGAGAGAGTCTTCGCGGAAATCAGACGTCGTTACTGGATACTTCAAGGAAGAGAGGCGGTGCGACGCTTCCAGCGAACCTGTCTAGACTGCCGAAAGTGGCGCGCGCAGCCCAGCATACCACGGATGGCTGACCTACCTCCATGTCGCCTCCGACTCGGCGACAAGCCATTCCACTCAACAGGCATGGACTGTTTTGGCCCGCTGCACATAAAGAAAGGAAGAGGCACCGAGAAGCGGTGGGGTATTGTATTCAAATGCATGACCACCAGAGCGATACATATCGAGCTCCTTCCGACCATGAGCGCAGACTCATTCCTTATGGCCTTCCGAAGATTCACATCACGGAAAGGAAAACCGTCTACATTATTGTCCGATCACGGGACAAACTTCAAAGGCGGAGAAAGAGAGCTGAGGGAGAGCTTCCAAGCTATGGGCCCAGAACTTAAGACCCACCTCGCTCCAGCCCAGATTGACTTCCAATTCAACCCCCCAAACGCACCCCACTTCGGTGGAACTTGGGAACGAGAAGTACGTTCTATAAAGACAGCCCTGTACGCAGTACTTGGGGCCCAGACTGTGGCGGAAGAAGTCCTAATGACAGTCCTCACGGAGATTGAGGGAGTATTGAACTCCAAGCCCCTCGGTTACGTCTCCAGTGATGTAGCAGATGTCGACCCAGTCACCCCCAACACCCTCCTGATGGGGCGGCTAGATCCCGCGTTACCCCAGACAATGTACCGGCCTGAAGAAGCAAACGGCCGACGAATGTGGAGGTACAGCCAAGTATTAGCTGACAAGTTTTGGAGCAGTTTCCTACTGCACTACCTACCGTCTCTACAGACCCGCCAGAAGTGGGTAAAAGAGAGAGACAATTTGACGGAAGGAACAGTCGTCATGATTATTGACCAGTCACTACCCAGAGCTATGTGGCCGGCTGGCCGCGTAAGCAAAGTGATCACCGGTGCCGATGGCAAGGTCCGAGCAGCTGAAGTACTCGTCCAGGGGCGCATTTACACCCGTCCTGTGGCGAGGCTCATAGAACTGCCCCGACTCCCAGACACAATCGATGATGACCATGACCCTATGACTTTGTGAGTTGACTGACCCTTACAGCGAACCCTTGAGTGGTAGACAGTGCGGTTAATCTGTCTCTGCTTAACTAATTGGGTTGGGACCAATTAGGGGGCGGCTGTTCTGAAGGATCAGATTAAACCGAATATATATATTTATTTATATATATATATTTAATTGTATTTGTATATCCCCTGATATCCCTTGTATATTCCTTGTACAATATGCATTGAATATCCCTTCTAGTCTACTGAACATCCCATAATAGTCTCCATTCTACCATTGGACGAGACCTTGGTGCCAGGTCGCCATACCCCTCAGACCAGGTTCAATCGTACCGCTCAACATGTATGGACAAGTCCTAGTTCCGCGTAGGAATATGTCTACCGCACCACTAATGGTACTATTTGTTCATAGTGCGTATATATACTGCGCTATTAAAGTAGAGCTTTCTTTTAGTCCAGTTCCTTACCCTCCAACAGAGTGACAGACGCAAAAGCCTCCCCGCGAACCACGTGTGGGCAGTAAGGCCAATTCGGCCCAGTATCGGCATTGAGACATCGTGTATATTAATATTTGAATAGTCATATTTGGCACTATATCGTCGAGTTGGACGTATTCTATTAAGCTAATAATAGTCTATTCATATGTAGTGCCTCGTGCGGTAAGAGTTCTATAGTAATCAGCACCCCCATCGTTTCGGGCATCAGCTGGACGCTTATCCAGGGTGGTTGACCCCACGTGAAGCTGCACCCGAGGAGCTCCAGGCCAAAGAGCGAGTGGACCTGTATATTGGATTATTCTACCGACGACGGCTAGCCTTCCCCGGCTTGGATTATGCTTTGAGTACTTTGATTATTCTATGGATAAAGGCCAACACTGCGGTGTGTTGGAAATACCCCCCCCGGAGAGGACGACAGGTGAGAAGACGCTCTACACGACGAGGTCGCCTCACGTCTCTCCATCGTGGACCGGAGGACGCCGGCCACAGAGAGTCCAACTGCTTTCATCTGTGGATCGAGGATCGCTGGGCACCGGGTCGCACGACTGTGGGCTCTCCCAGGATACCCTCGGCCAGACGGGATACAGCCAGACTCTACCCCCCCCCTCCAGCTGTCCTACAAGCAGTCGGAACCTTCCCCTAGTGTATCCAGCTATATAATCATTCAAGTATCATTGCTATTGTTCCCTAAATATTCCAGGTTGTATATTTGCTTCCTGCGCAATCAGAGATTGGACATTCGATATTGATCTACCTACGAATACTCATTTGCCATAAAAGTGCATACTATTTCAAATCATAAATGTAATTAAGTGATCGTTGTACATACCTTTTGCTATGTATTATTATTAAACGCAGACTTTCGACTTGGTACATTTGTGTTGGATCCGTTTCATCAGGTGGGAGTGTTTATCATAATTATTTATACCTAGTACTGGGTGGCCAGAGTCTAAAGTACAAGAGGTAGTGGTAGTAAGTATCATATCTAACAATACAGTCAGGGAATTGTACCCCTCAGTTACACAGACGGTGGCTTGGCAGTTCCAGATTTTTTCCAATATTTTAAGGCATACACATTAAGACCATTGATAATATGGTTTGATCCCCAGGCATTGGTATCCTGGAGAAAATTGGAAGAAAACATAGTAGCCCCACATAGACTGAAGGACATAGCACACACTAAACTACCAATCAAGCACTGTGAGCGGAAATTTGGCCCCATAATTACCCATGCAATCCGGATATGGCGTGAAACACAAAAAAAATATCCTAACCCTCAAAAATGGCATAATCATACTCCCATATTCAATAACAATGCACTCTTAATGGAAAAACGTCCTATAAGATTCCCTATATGGGAAGAGCAAGGCATACACTCATTAGGGGATATTTTTAATAACCAGGGTTTTTGTAGTTATGGAGAAATATGCACAAAGTTTAACCTCACCGAGTCCACATGGCTTTTTTACATACAGTTACGCCTATGTTTGAGGTCTCACGGTGTTCCATTAGACATACCAGTTGAACACCACAGATACCACAAATTCTTCTATGAAAGAGAAACATTGAGAGGTTTTGTATCAGGTTTTTATTATCAATTACTAACGTCCTCGTATGAAACCCTCCAACTAGACTCTGTCTGGAGGAGGGATATACCAGACCTGGAAAGTGACTTTGATTGGCAAGAAGCATGGGCAAATGTCCGTCTTACATCAAGGAACCCGGACCATCAACAAATCAATCTTAACTATATTCACAGGACATACTTGACTCCTATATCGGGTATCACAGTAGCTAAAAAACTGATCACATCACGCTGGTTTCAACCGGAAAAAATGTGCCGGAAGGTTTGGTCTCTTACATATCTCGATGTGATTTATCAAGAAATATCTACAGCAAGAATTCTGGGTCTCAACGAATCCAAAATGTCAATGTGGTTAGAAGTGGTGGAGAGAATAAAAGCTAGCTTATAATGGTAGTGTCTGGTTAGGAGTGAGGGATAATGGAGGTACTATCCAAGGAGGGGTCCGGGAGGGGGGGGTTCGAGCTGGAGCATATGTGTGTAGGGTTTTAGAAAATAGGTATTAGGGGTATATCCTGTATAAGGCATTTGTATAATTGGTAATTTCGTTGGATATACACTGTATACGTTAAAATATTATTATAGACTTTTTTTTGTTTTCTGTTTCTGTACTTGCATGTCATTTTAGCCACCTTGACTGTTAGTTTCATTATGCATTGTGTGTTGAGTACTGACTTTTAATAATTTTTGTTTTGCAATAATAAAAAAAAAAAAAAAAAAAATGATGAATGTGAAAAATGGGATCTGACCTGATGGTACCTATACTTTATATTGTATTATGTATGTATATGCATAGATTGTATGTCCGGATGGTGTAAGATGCAGCACATACCTGCTTCGCAGGTAGAATTGGACTACATGTAACGTATATACATCTTGGTTATTATGCACAATACATAGTTAATAGTTAACAATACTTAATACATGTAAGTACTTTTTTAATTTCCATGTCTGTTTTTGGTATGTCTGTATAAGTCCTATGTAAGTTTTGTATGTCTAAAAGAAAAAGACAAATCTTTGACTTTGCATGTTATGCTGACGAAAGTTCTTGAAGATGTGTAAGATTTGTGCAAAAATATTAATATAAAAAAAAAAAAGTAGAATGATACATTACATACCTATAAAAATATCTAGTATAAAGCATTTGTCTCCGTGTGCACCTACCGCATAGACGTGTCCTCCATACGCAGCGACTCCCACTCCGCCACGCCTGCTGCTCATGGGGGCGATCAGAGTCCACTGGTCGGTGTCTGGGCTGTAGCACTCAGCTGTCAGCAGATCTTCCATCCTGTGCTCGCCACCACAGATGTAAACCTGTAATAAGAAAGAATATTCTAATTTAGTTTATATATTCCATTTGATTTCATTCTACTTTAATTGTCTGTTAATGTTGATGCACCAAAGGACCCAGACACATCTTTTGTATGTGCAAGCTTACTTGGCAATAAAGACATTTATGATTTCTGATCTAACGTTCCTTGTGTTCATCTAGCGCCCTGTGTCCCTCAGTTCCACCCACCTTGCCCTGGAGGGCTGCTGCCCCGGCGCCGCTCCTGCGCTCCAGCATGGGTGAGATCAGTGTCCACTGGTTGGTTTCAGGCTTGTAGCGCTCAGCGGTGTTCAGGTCCACGTGTCCGTCCCACCCTCCCATGGCGTAGATACAGCCGCCCAACATGACCATGCTGAGTCTACTGCGGCGTGAGTGCATGGGGGCTGCCTGCAGCCAGCTGCGAGTGACAGGGTTGAACCTGCTCACACTGTTGAGACACTCCCAGCCGGTTGTGCCGCCGACGCAGTAGACCAGACCGTGGAGATAAGCGGTGCCGTGGTAGGCCCGGGGACTCTCCACCTCAACGCTCACGTCCATCCATCCACCGGCTCGGATATCGTAAGCCTCCATGGTCGTGCTGCCGCCACCCCGGCCTCCGATGGCCAATAGGACCTCCTGGGGCAGGCGTGGGCGCGTCAGGGGGTTTGGGAGCCTGTCGGAGCCAGAGGGGTTCAGGACGCTGAGGATGAGGGGCCTGCAGTCGTGGCTGTCCCTCACCACAGGGTTGTTCTGGACGTTGTTCAGCAAGTAGTCCGGCCTCATCAAGCCCATGCGAACCTGGGAAGAGACAAGCAAACAGCGGGTACAACTTAGACATCGGTTGTAGACGGTTTCTGTTGCTAGGGAACAGTTTGGACCCAAATGTTTGAGAACCACTGTACTAGGGAACCTAGTGTTGTTTTAATGTAATGCACAGTGTTGTGAAGGATCAGATTAAACCGAATATATATATTTATTTATGGATATATATTTAATAGTATTTGTATATCGTTTGATATCCCCTGTATATTCCTTGTACAATATGCACTGAATATCCCTTTAGTCTACTAAACAGCCCATAATAGTTTCATTCTACCATTGGACGAGAACCTGGCGCCAGCAGCCATACCCCTAGGTTCAAGTTCAATCGTGCCGCCCAACATGTCGTGGCAAGCCCGGTTCCGCGTAGGAATACGTCTGGCGAAATACGAATGGTACTATTTGTTCACAGCGCATATATATATGGCGCAAGTAAAGTAGAACTTTCTTTTAGTCCATTAGTTCTTTACCCTCCAACCGAGTAACAGACGCGAAGCCTCACCCACGACGCACGTGTGGTGCAGTAAGGCCTACTTGGCCTCAGAATAGGCATTGAGATATCGTGTGGATTAATAGTTGAATTGTCATAGTTTGGCACTATACCGTCGAGTTGGACGTATTTCTATTAAGCTAATAATAGTCTATTATGTATGGTGCATCGTCGGTTAGAGTTATAAAGTGAGCAGCACCCCCATCGTTCCTGACGTTATCTGGAGTCTTAACCAGGCTGGGCAGACCACTAGTGGTGCTTGCATCCGAGGAGCTCCGGGCCAGGACGAGGTGACCTGTACATTGGATTACTTTACCCGGACGACGGCGAGCCTTCCACGGCTTGGATTATGCTTTGGGTGCTTTGATTATTCCATGGATAACGGCCAACACTGTTGAGTGTTGGAACTACCCCCCGGAGAGGAGTCCAGGTGAGACGGCGCTCTACACCAGTGAGGTCGCCTCACGTCTCTCCGTTGTGGACCGGCAGCTACCGTCCACCAGAGGGTCCAGCTGTATTCATCTGCGGACCGAGGTTCTGTGGGCACCGTGTTCAAGACTTTGAATTCTCCCAAGAAATCGTCGGCCAGATGGGATACCGCCAGCGGCTCTTCTAACCCCCCCTCCTACTGTCTTACAACCAGCGGGACCCCCCCCCCCCTTAGTGTATCCAGCCATAATCATTTAAGTACCATCGCTATAGTTCCCTAAAGAACCGGGTTGTATACTTACTCCCTGCGTAACCAGAGATTGGACATTCAATGTTGATTTACCTACGAATACTCATTTGCCATACAAGTGCATTTCAAATCATAAGTGTCAACAAGTGAACGTTGTATATACCTTTTGCTATATTAAATATTCGACTTGTACATTTGTGTGGACTTCGTTTCATCAGGTGGGAAAGTGTTCATCATATCTATATCATGTACTGGATGGCCAGAAGTTAAAGTACAAGAGGTAGTGGTTTAATAATACCATACTTATCAATACAGTCAGGGAATTGTACCCCTCAGTTACACACAGTAATACAATTAGTTACCTTGGGCAGCAGCAAAGGGATGTGTGTTTTACGCTCCTCACGGGAGTGGTCGATCCAACAGAGGACGGCCTCGAACACCGTCTCCTCGCTTTTCACGTTCAGATCATCCCTCTCGATGATGTCCACCAGTTGCTGCGGGGACAGCTCCACAAACTCCTGTGAGACGCGCAGCATCTTCTCAAAGTGGCACACGATGAAGAGATGGGCCTTGCGCCTCAGGTCAGGGCAGCAGTAGATGTCCGCAAACCTCCAGATGCCGACACAGTTTTCCAGAGACAGCTGGCCCTCTAGGAAGTCAGAGCAGGCTCGTACTATGCCAGTGACGAGAAGCTGGTCTGCAGCCACCAGAAGCTCTTCCACGTTCTCTGCTGTCACCAGCACAAAGCGTGTGTAGGAGTACTCTATGATGAGCTGCATCATACCCGCGGACACCCCAGGGATAGTGTAGACTGCTTTCTCTGAGTCGCTCCAGTGAGTGAAGAGGGCTCTGTGGGACACAGAGTATAGAGCAGTGGAGGTTTCTCTATGACAACACGTGAAATACAAATTCACTCATAATTCATAATTATTATTAATTTACATATACCTATATATATATATATATATATTTTTTAATAATTTTTTTTTATTATAATTAATTATAATAATTATAATTATTATTTTATTTTCCTCTGTAAAATAAATGCCAGTGAATTTTTTTTTCTTAAAAAATTGTCAAAATTGACAGCTCTGAGCAGGCCTGCACTGCAGTATTGCCTGCAGTAATTATTCGTGCAGAATATCTGCACAGGTTGACCCATTGTTAAATAAATAATAAATAATAGCCAATCAAAATAGGCTATTAATGTCATCTAAGCATGGTCTGTGCAGTTAAACTCTTGCCATTGAATGGAGGATTTAATGATTGACAGCCCTTGACATCCAATACACGGAGGTTGAATGATTGGCAGCCTTGCAAATCCAATCAGAGTATGGCTCCTACGTCTGCAGCTCCGTAGCTACACAGCTGTTTCTCCCCTCGCGGGATTGATTGATTGATTGAAAATTTTATTAACAGAGCACTGAGAGCAGCCACGTTCGAAACCTCTATATTAATGTATCTAACATTTAGCACTTTAATAGCAACTTATTTTTCGCGGCAGGACATTTACTGAGGACCAGCACAACACACCTGTGGATATTATGATTTAACAAGTCTATCTGTCCAGGAGGATGACAACATTATTGCAGGTATAAGCAGGCAGCCTAGCAGTTTCTAGCTTGGATGATAATAACTACTAATGTTATCACGCTAGCTTGGATGCTAACTAACGTAATTAAGCTTGTCATGGTTCATGGTGAGCGGTTTGTGTTATAACGAGACAGCAAATTAATGAATGAATGAAAACTTTATTTGGGTGAATCGCTTGGGTGACTGTCTGAGTGACCACCTGTCGGGAGTCGGAGTCCCGAAAATGGAACGTGTGTCACGCATCAACAGAATAGTGGATTTCGACAGCATCCTCACGCAAATGAAGGATCGATTAGATCACAAAAGACTGCTGTTTGATGATATATTTTTTTTATCTCAGTTGTTGTAAAACTAAAGCCTGCAGTGCTTAGCCTGGACCAGCCGAAGTGTAGTAGTTCTAACTTCACTCGGGAGACAAAAGCCAAACATCAATTTGATGCAACAAGCTGGCTCGCGATGCACTATTGTTTACATTTCCCATGGGATTAATGCACGCGGCTCGAGTCGGACTCGTCACATGGAGAAGCTGCACTATTCAACGATAGATGAGATCGATCGAGATACCGTCTTTATGGGTAAGTGTCTTCTTGGCTTTAGAATGTCAGTTTGTGTAACGTTACTGTAACCAAATTGAAACCGCATCATAACTCCTACATCGACCATGTCACTTTTCAAAAGGCATGAATGAATGAAAACTTTAACAGATTGCAGAATGGGTACAATATACAGTACGGCTCAATACACATAATTATTAAGGAGATGCAGACCAGATAAAGACTTTCGTCTTGTTTACATCAGGGTCCCCCATTTTCAATTCATAGTGAAATGTATCTTGTGTTATTAGGAGCCCTGCTAAAGTTGGTAGCTAACGTTATATTGATAATGTTTCAATATTATCAGGTTGATATTATTAGGTTGATAATGGTGTCAGTGTTTCAGATAGCAAGGTGGAGATCTTTGTTAACTAGTAGAGCTTTGGTTGAGAGAGATTACAGTGCTGTCTCTTAAAACTCATAAACAAGTATTGAGCAAGACGAGTTAGTCTGTTGTGTTGTGCGTATTGTATGGGAGGGATAATGATGACTGTGTGTAACTAGGAGGGATATGAGGACTGTGTGTATGTGGCACTGAATTGATGTAAACTGTTATGGTTTGTAACCGACCTCAAACGCAACGGCACAGAGAGGAAGTTCAGAGTTAGCCAAAGCAAGGGCGTATTTATTTACAGTCACAAGATGGAATGAAGTAGAGCAATCGAACAAACGGGGAATCTGGCATGTGAAGATTGTTGCGGCTCTGCAGATACTCCCAGTAGGTAGTGGTGAGGAATTGGCTAGTGACGTTTGAAGCGGCTCTGCAGATCCTCCCAGCTCTCACTCCCGGTGGAAACGGAGAGAGAGAGAAATCAGAGTTAGCCCAGCACACACACAGAGGCAGAGAGGTGACTGATCCAGTATAAATCCAAGTGACTTGATCTTCGGTGTACCACACACAAGTTAGCAGAGTCCAGAGAAAAAAACAATACGGTATCTTCAGTGTTAATCTAACACAAAAATTAGGTGAGTCCAGTACAAACAAAAACGGGATCTCTTCGGTGTTCACCAAACACACAAAAAACTGATAATCCAAAAGATAGTTTCCAAAAACTCACCAGAGCGCAACGCGAGAAGCGGGCAGATTACGAGGCGTAGCTCCGAACGGGGAACAAGGTTCTCCACAGCAGTTCTCCACAAAAGATCCTGGAGAGCAAAAAGACAGCAACAGCGATGGGGAAGGCAGGTATATGCAGGTGCAATTCAAAACAGTAGTACACAAAACGACCCGGCATCGAATGACAGAAGGTCAGAGTATATGAAGCCTCAGGGGCGCTGATTAGAACACACATCAGGTGCGTGATGGTAATTGATACTTGACTTAGAAGTGTGCATTCGGCAACGGACCAATCATCACAGAATCCTCACAGTACCTTAAAGGAACGGAGCGTGTGGCGGGGAACGGACCAATCATCACAGTACTTTAAGAAGCCTGTGGTGGGGAAAGAACCAATCCTCACAGTACCCCCCCCTCCATGGGAGCCACCCGGCGACCCACTCGGCCCCGGCCTGCCCGGACGGGACCGAAGGAAGCCGGCGATCAGGGGCACTGGAGAGGGGGACAAAGACAGAGGCCCGGAGAGGGGGACCGGAGACGGGGACAGAGGACCGGCGAGGGAGGCCGGAGACGGGGACTGGGGCCCGACAGCGGAGGCCGGGCACGGGGACAGAGGACCGGCGAGGGAGGCCGGAGACGGGGACTGGGACCCGGTGAGGGGGCTGGACGGCACCTGAAGACACTGGGCACGACAGGAGGGGCCCCACCCCCTGATGGTGCCGGAGGACCAGGCGACGTGGGGCTCATGCAGCGCGAGCCAAGGCCTGCCCAGGACCACAGGGACAAGAGGAGAGCTGGTGATGAAAAACTGGAGTCTCTCAACGTGGTTACCAGCAATGGTGAGAAGGACTGGACAGGTGCGTTGACTGACGTCAGCCAGGCGGCGATGATCCAGCGCGAAGACCTCCAAGGGCCTCTCGAGGTCCTCAAGTGGAATGTTGGCCCGGGTGGCAAACCCAACGTCCATGAAACTCCCATCAGCACCAGAGTCAATGAGTGCACCCACCGTCGCCCGCTGGTCCGCCCAGGCTAGGGTGACGTCCACCAGACGGTTAGGTGGTGCACGGGTGGGGGAACAGGAAAAACGGCTCATCATGATCTCCCGGGGTCCCGGCGAGCCTGGTCTTCTTGGCCGGGTAGGGCAATTGGAGACACGGTGTCCATCCCGGCCGCAGTAGAGGCAAAGGCCGGACCTGAGCCTGGACTCCCGTTCGGCCGGGCTAAGGCGGTTGCGTCCCAGCTGCATGGGTTCCTCCTCGGTCATGGCTCGGGAGGGAAAAAACCCACCAGTCACGGAGGGGGCAGGACGGTCAGCACTGTAGAGGCGGCCGCCGGGAAAGGGAGCCCCTGAGCGGAGGTCGATGGCACAGTCGTAAGGCCGGTGAGGCGGAAAGACCTGAGCCCTGGACTTACTGAAAACCTCCTCGAGGTCGTGGTACTCGGGGGGTACGTCTGGGGGTCCCCGTCGTGCTCGCTCACGCCTTCTCTCCCGGAGGCGTCCGTCGATGCGGATAGCGAGGCTGATCAGGCCCTCGAGAGAATCGGGCTCCTCTTGGGTCGCGAGCTGGTCCCTTACTGCGTCATTGAGCCCCCTCAGGAAGGTGAGACGAAGCGCTTGATCGTTCCAACCGCTCTCCGTTGCGGCCAGTCTGAACTCCAGCGCGTAGTCTCTGACACTGCCACTGTCCTGCCGGAAGGTGCCCAACCAAGCTCCTGGGTCCTGGCCACGGGCTGGGTGGTGAAAAACCCTGCGGAGCTCTGCCACGAAGTCTGGGTAGGAAAAACAGAAAACAGCCCCCATTGCCCAGGAGGCAGTAACCCACTGTGCTGCTTGGCCCGTGAGCAGGTTAGTCATGTAGGCTACTCGGGATCCCTCTGACGAAAAACGGCTGGGTTGATGAAGGAAGACCAACTCACATTGCATGATGAATGTGGCACAATCCTCGAAGTTACCATTGAACAGACGTGGTTCGGAGAGACGGGGCTCCCGAGGTGCGAGGTCTGCCGCGGGTGGTGAGCTGGTCGAGACTCCTGGGACAGGTGGGGTCAAAAGCAGAGTGTTTAATGATGTACGGAGAGCCTGAAGCTGGTGCAGAGCAACAGCCTGCTGATACTCCTGAGTGCCAATGGCATCCAGAATAAGCTGGACCTCGGCCCGGAGGTCCTGTAAAGCGGCCGCAACCGCACCCAACTGTTGGGTGTGGTCGTTGACCAACTCGATCTGGACCGCCAATGCTGCCCTAACCCTCTCTGTGTCGGCTGAGGTTGTCATGGCCGGGTCGTAATGTTATGGTTTGTAACCGACCTCAAACGCAACGGCACAGAGAGGAAGTTCAGAGTTAGCCAAAGCAAGGGCGTATTTATTTACAGAGTCACAAGATGGAATGAAGTAGAGCAATCGAACAAACGGGGAATCTGGCATGTGAAGATTGTTGCGGCTCTGCAGATACTCCCAGTAGGTAGTGGTGAGGAATTGGCTAGTGACGTTTGAAGCGGCTCTGCAGATCCTCCCAGCTCTCACTCCCAGTGGAAACGGAGAGAGAGAGAAATCAGAGTTAGCCCAGCGCACACACAGAGGCAGAGAGGTGACTGATCCAGTATAAATCCAAGTGACTTGATCTTCGGTGTACCACACACAAGTTAGCAGAGTCCAGAGAAAAAACAATACGGTATCTTCAGTGTTAATCTAACACAAACATTAGGTGAGTCCAGTACAAACAAAAACGGGATCTCTTCGGTGTTCACCAAACACACAAAAAACTTATAATCCAAAAGATAGTTTCCAAAAACTCACCAGAGCGCAACGCGAGAAGCGGGCAGATTACGAGGCGTAGCTCCGAACGGGGAACAAGGTTCTCCACAGCAGTTCTCCACAAAAGATCCTGGAGAGCAAAAAGACAGCAACAGCGACGGGGAAGGCAGGTATATGCAGGTGTAATTCAAAACAGTAGTACACAAAACGACCCGGCATCGAATGACAGAAGGTCAGAGTATATGAAGCCTCAGGGGCGCTGATTAGAACACACATCAGGTGCGTGATGGTAATTGATACTTGACTTAGAAGTGTGCATTCGCCAACGGACCAATCATCACAGAATCCTCACAGTACCTTAAAGGAACGGAGCGTGTGGCGGGGAACGGACCAATCATCACAGTACTTTAAGAAGCCTGTGGTGGGGAAAGAACCAATCCTCACATAAACAAGACGAAAGTCTTTCTCTGGTCTGCATCCCCATTGTGTGTATTGAGCCGTACTGTATTGTACCCATTCTGCAATCTGTTAAATAAAGTTGTCATTCATCATTCATTCATTCATTCATTCATTCATTCATTCATTCATTCATTCATTCATTCATTCATTCATTCATTCATTCATTCATTCATTCATTCATTCATTCATTCATGTGTAGAAAGAAGAACTATAACATTCTCATTCTCAAAGACCACAGTCTTAAACACACGCACACACAAAAGATACATGGACTATTGTTATTGGACACAAGCCACACACATGGACCCTGCACTGCACCATAATACACCTGTGATTATAGTATGCTTGTTATTACACACACACACACACACACACACACACACACACACACACACACACACACACACACACACACACACACACACACACACACACACACACACACACACACTCTCTCTCTCTCTCTCTCATTCAGTTCTGTTGTGTTAATATAAACCCGCCGTGGTCTCTCTCTCTCTCTCTCTCTCTCTCTCTCTCTCTCTCTCTCTCTCTCTCTCTCTCTCTCTCTCTCTCATTCAGTTCTGTTGTGTTAATATAAACCAGCCGTGGTCTCTCTCTCTCTCTCTCTCTCTCTCTCTCTCTCTCTCTCTCTCTCTCTCTCTCTCTCTCTCTCTCTCTCATTCAGTTCTGTTGTGTTAATATAAACCAGCCGTGGTCTCTCTCTCTCTCTCTCTCTCTCTCTCTCTCTCTCTCTCTCTCTCTCTCTCTCTCTCTCTCTCTCTCTCTCTCTCTCATTCTGTTCTGTTGTGTTAATATAAACCCGCCGTGGTCTCTCTCTCTCTCTCTCTCTCTCTCTCTCTCTCTCTCTCTCTCTCTTCTCTCTCTCTCTCTCTCTCTGTCTCTGTCTCTGTCTCTCTCTCTCTATCTCTCTCTCATTCAGTTCTGTTGTGTTAATATAAACCAGCCGTGGTCTCTCTCTCTGTCTCTCTCTCTCATTCATTCATTCATTCATTCATTCATTCATTCATTCATTCATTCATTCATTCATTCATTCATTCATTCATTCATTCATTGTCCTTGTGTTACATAAAACCCATCTGTGGCCTCGTGCAGGGGAAGGTGGTAAATACATGTTAGATATTCCAATGTACAGTTTTGCATACCATTTACGTCCTTATCATGCTGTGATGTTATGCATACACATGTAAATGATGTTCATTAATTTGCATTGTCCTTAATAAACAAATCTTAGATCTTACAGTAAAAGTCCAGTATGGTATCTGTTTACTAACCAAGCTAAGCTGAACCAAGCTAACCTGAACCAAGCTAAACTTACCTGAAATAGTCACTGCAGTCACACAGGAGGGCCTTGTGGGCATTCAACTCAGTGCTGTTGACTTTAATAACCACATCACAGAGCCTTCCCTCCAGACGCAGGTCATTAAGGATTGTACAGGACATTGTTTCCTTTTCCATGTGGGGATTTTAAATTGTATCTACAGAATATATTCAAGCTTACAGACAAGTAGCCGGAAACAACAAGTGATATCTTCATTTGTCTTCTGAGATCAGAGATCTTCTGAGAGAATTGTTGAATATGACATCACAAATGTTCTAGAATGTTTGATTATGACATCATACTGTGACATCACAAATGTTCTAGAATGTTTGATTATGACATCATACTGTGACATCACAACTAAACATGTTTGAGATCCATTAAATAATATGTTGACATTAAAAAAGAACAAATAAAATGATAAAAAACTACATAAAACAATGATACAAATTATAATAAAATATTTAAGTAAAATGTATACAAATAAAGAAAAATATGACAATGAAATAAAGATAATAATTCATTTAAAAGCTATTTTAAAAAGGTAAGCAGTGCCAACCGAGTCTGCTGTCCTAACAGACTTGGGGTCTGTAGGGTAAGCACTTATTCCCTCCGCCCTGAACATTTAGCGGCACGGTGGTGTAGTGGTTAACACTGTCGCCTCACAGCAAGAAGGTCCAGGGTTCGATTCCCGCTTGGGGACCAGGTTTCCATGATGCCAGTTACCCAGGTGGGGTATCTCCCAGGCCTTTCTGTGTGGAGTTTGCATGTTCTCCCCGTGCTCGCAAGCGTTTCCCCCCCGATAAGATGAACCCAATGGAAAAAACATGCACAACAATAGATCGCTAACGCTGTGGCGTCCTTGACGAAGACGGACAGGAGCACTTGGATTGGTCCCCTGGCGCGGCTCACGTTGACGCCTGTCTGCTCCCGGCTGCCCTTGGGGGGGAAGGACGACGGGATGGGTTAATCGCAGATATGAATTGCATGCATGTATCGCATGTGTGCCGATTGATGACCTCTGAGCAGGTCCTAAATTATAATTATTATTTATTTATGGAGATGTATGGGCCTTTTAAGTCAGTGATAAAAGTGTCTTTCAAGGATAAGTGAGCTCCTGCACTGATTATTATAGTTCAATATTCAATATTTGATCACCAAAAACCCCTAAAAAGCATAAAAAGGCCCCTCCCCGCCCAAAAAGGGCCCCCAAAAATAGCACAGGCCCAGTGCCCTTTTCAGCCTTTGAGCACCTGCCCCTCTAAAGCCCTGTGCACGTCCCTGTGTGTGGTGGATATGCTTCATCCAACAGGCATATAGTGGTACATTATATCATTTGCGTAAGGATCTGACAGTGCTGTCGTGTGAGACGACCTGAGCTCCTCATCTTCCATGAGGATTGTGTGGCGCTTGAAGGAGCGCCATGCTGGCGGTGTGTTGATTCTTAACAGCTTGCCTTGTTTCCTGTTCGGGTGCCTCATGTCCGTAACCCCCCCCCCACGCCGCTTTATTTTTTTTCCTAGCCGCATTTCTGGCAAGACGCTCTCTGATTGGCCGACGCCTGTTTCTACACTGGTTAAGCTTAGGCACTCTTTCGAAGTTGGTTAAGGTTAGAGTTTGTCTTAGAGCATGGCGATAGAACGCCAGGTCGTTTGCAGGCTGTTCGACGCGGAAATGGGCAAAGACACAGCTCGTCACGCGATTGGGCAAACATGTCAGTGGCCAATCAGAGAGCGTCAGTCAGTGGCCAATCAGAGAGCGTCTGCCAGAAATGCGTCTAGGAAAAAAAATAACGCGCATACACCACACACATTTTGTTTTGTCATGGAGAGGCCACCCACTGACGAACGAAGGTGCTTTGGTGACGGTCGCTCTGCCTCTTCATCACATAAAGCACTCTGAGCAGGCATTTCAGATCTTGAACGCTGAGCATTTTATTACTTTCGTTGTCTTTGCGTCGCCTGGCTTGCTTAAGCACAGCTGAAGATGAGATAGAAATATAACATGACGAATGCATGTAGTGATTGGTTGGCCCATCTTCCCAGGAGGTGATCGTGTGTAAACATCACCAAATTTATCAAGTCCTGGCCAGTTTTGGCCTTTTAATTGTAAGCTGTCCCATTTGCCTTGATTATCGGTGGGCTTACAAGGCTTGTCACATTTTAGAACACATTCATAGGACATTGTGTGCTTTGTCTTTCATTGGGAGGGAAAGCGACTCGCGTAGCCGCTGGTGGTAGCGTGTCTAACACATTAGGAGTGAATGGGATCCTTTAACAATTAAACAGGCTTACGCTTTGAGCAATGCAGAATTAGTAACGTTAGGTTTTATATGTTCTTGATGGTAGAACTATCTTTAGACTAGTGAATAACGTTGATATCCTCAAACAATCCTCAAACTAATTTTGATCCATCGCAAAGCACTCCAGCGCTTGAATACGGCCAGGGGATCCGATGCAGACCCACGGCTCTCGTATTATAATGAGCCCGCGAGGCGTGTCTCTGTATGCAAATGACTTGCGCGAGAACGCGCATTAGAATGAGTGGGATTCACCATTCAAAAAAACCTGGGTAAGAACAGATTTGGACTTTAAGAACGGCTTGATGAATGTGGCTGTGGCTTTTCTTATTGTTCTCTTAACAGACAGGTAAGCAAGAATATAAGAAAAATAATAAGAGAGTATTGTTGAATGAGGCCCAAATTGCCTCTAAAAGTGGTTCGGGACGGGAGGTAGAGCAGTCGTCTGGTAATCCGGAGGTTCCCGGTTCGATTTCCGTTCCTCCCGGGCAGCACGTCGAAGTGTCCTTCAGCAGGAAAAAAACGAATTGCTCCTGATGAGCAGGTTGGCACCTTGCGTGGTCGCCTCCGCCGTCGGTGTGTGAGTGAATGGGTAAAATGTGATTTGGATTTTGGCCAGTTACGGAGACCGTTTTTTACGTGTTCAGGAATCTGGAGAAGGATTTTTGTAAATTTGTTGGTATGAGAGAAAATAGACTGGGCAATCAAATGCAGAATTACATTTTCAGTTCATAATTTCTTTATATATCAGGACGGAATTAGTGGACTAGAAGAAAAACTGAAAAATCGCTGTTAACGTAGCTGTCTCATGAACGTCACAACTTGAGTGAGTGAGTGAGTGAGTGAGGAGCTACCTGAAGATGCTGCACAGCTAACATTATCTGGAGAATGGATGCTTATAGTTTTCAAGAGCGTCTTCAGCAGCGAAGTTAGCTAACATTTCCCCGGCTGCAGACGACGCACTCGGGTTCCACATAGTCCATAAGCAACATCATTTTCATACTGTCTTGTTGACAGATTTCCCTAGTTGGTTAGGCATCTGTGCAAGAAATCTGTCCATTTTGGCATCACAAAATAGTTGGTGTCGTTTTGTAAGATTTTGCTAGCAGCTCATAATTGCGAGTCCTGACATTTGATGTGCAGCTAAATAATTATTCCCCCTCCAGTTACCAACATTTACTCAGACTGTGAATGGAGGACATACAGTATATGGACTCGAGGTATATAAATATCTAAAAAGATTTACCACTAACTATGAATAAGTGAGTACTGACACAAATATGTATGTTGAATGGAAATGTATCTCATTTAGAAATCATATTTTATGAAGCCTCATCACATAAATGATTGGTTGTTATAAAATTCCACAGCACTCTCGATCTTGTTTCACTGGTTGAAAACCACTGCAATAGACAATATAGTGTCATCCGGCATTAAGATGAACTTGACAGCCACTCAAAGAACAGCGCTGCTAGGATCCTGATGAGAGTGCGTAAGTACGACCACATCACACCCATCCTCCACTCACTTCACTGGCTCCCCATCACCACCCAGACTGAATACAAAATATCCCTTCTGACCCATCAGTGCATCCACGGAAACGCTCCCCCCTACCTCAAAGATCTCCTCACCCCAGAACCCTCCACTTGTAACCTTCGCTCCGCCAACACCAACCGCCTCCTTCCCCCCAGGACCAAGCTCCTCGCCTGTGGAACGCCCTCCCTGACTACCTCAGAGCACCACAGACCACTGCTTCCTTTAACACATTGTGCGCCATAAACGGCGTAAGTTGTTATTGCCCGCCATGCGTTGAACGCCAACAACGGCGTAAATCGTTTTTGGGGATCAATATTTCATTTTTTCGCCATGGCATTCATAATTCATCCAGCCTCCCTCCAGACTGCAGCGCCACCCTGTCTGAGATTGCAACACCTCAATACCGCCGCCTGGTGGATGGTCGGGCGAATTACACTCACGTCAAACCGGAAGTGGCGATCGGTGTATCGGGGAAATCCCTCTGGCAGTCATATCTTATTACGTGGGTCCAGACAAACACTCGAGTGCATTTGGATCGCTTTCGAAACGCAATAATCGATATGATTTCGCCGTTTATTGCGCCATACAAACCGGAAATGGATCTAGGAGATCGACGTCAAATAATTGGGATCTTTTTCCTCCAGTCTCATCGGCGAACGGTAAGAGGACACTAACGTTATTTTCAGCCCGATTGTCCATTTCCTTGTTTGCAATCAGTCTGATCAATATATCAACCCATACTAAATAAAGCCGTTACTGACGATCAAGGAATTATAAACGACCCCCCCCCCTTTCTTTCACGCATGATGAAGCATAATGTATACCGATCATATACATTTGAATTTTTTAATATAGCGTGTATAGGATCGATAATCTATCATATGCGTCAGGGCCTATAACGATAGGTTATGTAGATAACCTAGTTATATTAGTATTGGCTGAGCGTCCCGCTCTGAGCCTTATGAGATATCCTTATCTCCTATGATACCTATTGTATCTCCCACGAACAAAAAACTACATGCACCCCACCTGTATGGGGCTCCGCCCCCATGGTGGCACCGCCCATATAGCAGTGACTCTGGTCACCAAACATCCTTCCTCGCCAAAACCCGTCCCAGGAAAAGATTCCTCAAGAGGGAACTCAGGGCCGCGCAGAGCGGGACGCTCAGCCAATACTAATATAACTAGGTTATCTACATAACCTATCGTTATATGCCGTATTTGCTTTCGCGTCCCGCTCTGAGCCTTATGAGATAATGGGGAAGAGCGGACGCGAAGCCCGACAAATGCACCCCCTGAGGACCCGTAAGCCCACATCAAGGGGTGCGGGGAGCCCTGTCACCCCATCCTTCCTAACGAAGGGGGGGCGCAGTCAACTCCACCTGAATGCGAACAAGAGGGAACTAGAACCCCTTGAACACACCGTACAGGCGGAACCACGTGTGACCCAACACACTGTGGCCCATACCCATACACTCCTGCTACCCGACCAAAGGACGGGAAGCAGGAAAGGCCACAGACCCCAGAACCGCCTGGGAGACAGAACCCCCGGTCATGTCCATGAGGTAAAACCTTACAAAGGGGCCCGGGGAGGACCATGAAGCTGCAGCACAGATGTCCTCCACCGAGGCCCCACCCAGGAGAGCGGCAGAAGCAGCCACACCACGAGTGGAGTGCGCCCTGACGCCCCCAGGGGGATCCTGCCCAGCCAACGTGTAGCAGAGGGTAATGCCCTCGCACAACCAATGGGACAGGCGCTGCTCCGACAGTGCCTTACCAGCACGAGCCCCACCGTAACAGACAAAGCTGGTCGGTAACCCTGAAGTCCTGAGTACGGCTGAGGTAAATCCCCAAGCACGGACTGGACATGACAGGTGAAGGCCCGCATCTAACTCACTAGTGTGAGGAGGAGGACGAAACGCCTGAACCACAATATCCCGGGAGCGGAAGGAACTCCGGATATTCTTAGGCACGAAAGCAGGATTAGGTCGCAGAGTGACACCGCAATCGGTCCGAAAAGACAGGCACTCTGGACGTACCGAGAGAGCACAGAGCTCACCTACGCGTTTAGTGGAAGTGACAGCCAGTAGGAACGCGGTCTTGAAGGACAGCTGTCCCAACGGCGCCTGCTCGAGCGGCTCAAACGGGGCCAAGGACAACCAACCGAGGACCAATTGAAGATCCCAAGTCGGAGCCAAGGAGCGTTGCACCGGCTCAACGCGTCGAGCGCCAAGCAGGAAACGCTTCACAAGAGGGTGGCTGAACAAGACATCCCCTCAAACCCCTCATGATAGGAGGATATAGCCGCCGCATATACCCTCACCGTCGAAGCCGACAGTCTATCAAGGAGAGACTGGAGGTAACTAAGGACAGCATCCAGGGGGCAGGAGACTGAGTCCCGGCCCCCCGCCTTACACCACACTTGGAACATACGTCATCTGCCCGCGTAAGCGCGACAGTGGAGGGAGCATGCGCATTCCAGATGGTAACACCATCAGGATCAAGAACCTGCGCCCCTCAACGTACCCGTCCCAACAACTGACCTAACAGATGTATGGGGAAGAATCCCTGGCGGCACGGCATCGGTCCCAGACCTGCCTGGCCATGTCCAGACGTAATCCTCACCCGTCAGGATGAGGACCGCCCCGCGACAGTACCTCTGCACCCACATTCTCCCTGCCGGGGATGTGGGGAGCCCTCAGGCCGAGCAGATGGAGGACGCCCATAGCCAGCCGCCCGCCGCCTGGTGCAGACAGGGGGAGCGTACTCCTCCCTGTCTGTCGATACACGACACTGACGTCGTATCGTCCGTCCTGATCAACACCATTTGTGGACCAGAAGGACCGCTTTCAACACCAACACATTGAACGTAGCGCAGACCGGGCAGCATGGTTTGCCAGCTGCCCCCTACTGCGTTGGCCCGACGCGTCACCAGCGAGGGAGGCGTCGGTGAAAACGCGACGTGAGACAGCGCCGTAACCGTCCTAGGACGGAACCTCCCGAGCGTGTTGACAACACGCTCTGAGATGGATGCCCATAGCCCTCCAACCGTTGACTGGGAAGAGGAGTACTCTACATCCATTCTACAGCAACCCCAGGCTGGTAGAGACCTGCCTGGTACGAGACCTGACGATCCACCTTGACCGCGAAGGACCAGAACGTCATCAGGGCAGAACACTCCGTAACCCCGGACGACGCAGAGGCCCCAGTGCGGCCTCCACGCACTTGGTGAAGATGCGGGGAGCCAGAGAAAACCGAACGGCAGCCTCTGGTACTCATACGCTAACCCTGCAAAGGAAGCGTAGGTAAGCCCTAGGATGGAAGATCGGGGATGCGCATACGCATCCTACAGGTCTATGGAGGAGAACCAGACCCCCACCTGACAGTGTCCAACAGGTAGGAGACGATCCAAAAAATGCTGAACCTTCCCATGGGACAGGTCCAGCCTGGGTCTTACACCCCTCCCTCCCGACTTCTCGGGCAGAGAACACCGGGAGGAGAACGCCACGACGATGGCTTGCTTCGTCCACAGAGATTGGATCTCGTTGACCAGAGCTGTCACTGCTGGAGACCCTGACAATAGGGTCTGTACCAAACCTGAAAACGGGTGGGGTTGTGTAAACACAAGTCCCCGCCTCAGCGTTCTCTCCATCCACCTCGACATATGGTACTGCCGTAGTCACTCCCAACGCACCCGCCGTCACGTGGCGCAGGTCCGCCAGGAACTGTAGATAGTTAGCCCGGTCCCCCCGCTGCGCGTAGACAACCCTGGAACCGTGCGAGGAGCGCGTTCCGTGTCGGAACACCTGACCCTGACACCACCCACGAGGCAATCGCACCCAAGGGGGAACCCCGACAGAAAGGGCCGGTCTGATACGGGGGGCTTCCGATGAAAAAAGCCCCCCCACTGAACACCCCTCCAGAACATGCTGAAGGAGATGTTCTGCAGCCGGACATGCAAGGTGTAAGGCCCCCATGGGTTCCTACACACCGTAGCCCTGCAGTGATATTACTACCACCCCAAATCATGTGAGCTGCGACCACTTGCCAATATTTCAGGAGTGGGAGGCACCAACATGATACCTGGCCTGGCGAAGGCAAGGCCGGGGAAGCCCGCACTGTGTGCCTCAAAAGGTTTCGAGCCCCCCTGCTGACCACACTTAAGTTGACAGACGTAACACTAGGCTCAACCAACACAGTTCAAGGTGTGGGAGCCGCTTGACAGCACAACATTCTCACGGACAGACCCAGGCTCAGCCATCAACTGGGTGTCAGCCCCTGTCCCCATGAGAAGCGAAAAGGGGGGCCGCCCGCGCGTCAACGAAGGCACGCGGCCCGCAGCCAAAGGAAACAATCAGAGCCCACTTCTTCCGCTGGTGTTGGGGAAGGGAGTGATCGGAGAGCGGGCTGCTCGCGGCAGGACGGTGACGGCTTGTTTGTTCAAGCCGAACCCATCCTACATGGCCGATCCCTCGGCCGCCAAGGCTGTCGGCCTTGTGGACACCTGTCGAATCAACGCCCAGGATACCTCTGGCAGGGGAAAAACATGGCCGCCTGTCGAGGGCCCCGTCATCGCCGCTGACGAGGCCGTGCTCTCTCTTCTTCTGGCTGCGCGGTGTGAGGCGGTGTAGGGCCTAGGACAATACCGCCCGCGCTCCAGCAGAAGACCAAAATCCCCTGCGGAGAGAGGAACCCTGAGCGGTTATAGCTTGCGGCTGGGTCAAAGCTAATAACGTCAACAACCTCGCGCGATGTGTCGACGTCGGCTGGCCCTCAAGGCCCCTCCACCAGACACCATTTTTTTAATAGAAAAAAACAGCAATTAGAACACAGTTCTAATCGTTGCCAATTCCATACCGTGGCGGTACAAGCCTTAACAGCCCACCAGCCACTCGCCAGGCCGACCCACCCATGGTGTCGGCCGGGCGGGGCATTGTTTCAATATGTCAAAAACAAAGGACTGATGTTAACACGGAGCACCAGTGGTGATTGCAAACAGCAACCTCCACTGTGGTGTGCACCATGAAAAGGTTAAATGAATAAAAGAGCTAAACCACAAAATACTGTAGAAAGAGCAAACCCATACACACAAAGTTAAGGGGAGACGGACCAGAGCAAACTAGTCCCGCCTTCATTCAACATATTCACAACAGGACACCAGCCCTAGTTTAGCCCATTTACCAAAAAAGGTAAACAAAGCCCCCCCCCGCACTACTCCCCCAGTACACCGATTGACCGTCAGTATGAATGGTTGAGAGGAGAGAAAACTGTAGCAAGACAGACCTTCCCATAGCAGAGTGACAAAACGAAACAATAGCCCACTACACAGGGCCGCCTCAGGGGTTGGGGGGCCTCGCGTCTAAAAACGCACAGGGCCTCACATTTCTCCCAAGCGGCCCTGCCCTTATACTACTGCAGCCTAGCGCGCGGCGATGTGGGACCCAGAACAACAATTGCCTGCGCACAGACACGCAACATGTTTACCATGTCGGCTGGACCCATAGCCCCACTACCCGACGCCAACCCAGATGGGAACACCGTTCAACAAACCCCACCGGAACACAAGGTAACATACCTGGCTAGGCAACCTAGCCACGGCCTACACTGTTGTCAACCCATTTACCCGAAAAAAGGTAAATAGGACTCAGCAAAAAAACCCACAACAGCTACCGACTGACCTTCATTGATGAACCGGGCAAGAGGAGGGAGAGTGACAACATCTCACGGCGGAGACATTAGAACAGCGTAGCAATTAGCAGTAGTAATAGCATGCGGCATTAGCGATAGCATGTAGCATAGCATTAGATGTTTTAGTAGCACGCCCAAGACAGCTTGGAAACCGTTCCCTGCAGTGAACGTTCACCAAACCATCCTGCCCCCGGCGCCAACACACAACATGGTTGTGTAACAAAACAAACCAGCATTACTAACACTAATACCCATGCCTGAAGACACAGGGCCTACCTGAGTACAAGCTGGCCCGACAGCCAGTCTTGTACAGCTGAACCTCGATGTGCTGTCATCAAACGAGGAACATCAACATAGGCCCGTTGTGTCGCCGAAAACATGCGTCGAAGATGCCAGGGGCCAGCAACCTCCGGTAAGCTTTCAAACATTATGACTCTGATCTTTTCATCCTACTAGTTATCGTATGGTGCACGCAGGGACGAAAATAGAGGAAGGATGTTTGGTGACCAGAGTCACTGCTATATGGGCGGTGCCACCATGGGGGTGGAGCCCCATACAGGTGGGGTGCATGTCGTTTTTTGTTCGTGGGAGATACAATAGGTATCATAGGAGATAAGGATATCTCATAAGGCTCAGAGCGGGACGCGAAAGCAAATACGGCATATAACGTTAGGTTATGACTATAACCAAGTTCTGTTAGTATAGCGACACTCGGCATCGCTCTCTGCACTATCTCGCATATGTGCACGCGCACTGAATAAAGACCACAAATGTACCTTTAATCCCAATATTCATCTGACCACACCCCTATCAGCTTACCCATATAAGCAGGGGTGGGGCCACCCACTCGCCTCCTTCCCAAGCTTTCGCCACAAGGCGAGGTCAAAGGCTGCAGCGGCGTCGGATGCCGAGCGTCGCTATACTAACAGAACTTGGTTATAGTCATAACCTAACGTTCTGTTTCGTATTCGCTCTCGCTCGGCATCGCTCTCTGCACAAGGGAGGCCGAGCGAGCACTCAAGCAACTCAACGCACAGGGTGAGCAGACCGTGGCTTGACCCCACGACTACACACACGCACAACCCGCATGCCACCCGGGAACGAACGGAGGAACAACCTCGTTACTGCCCCCAGAATCACGGGGTCAAGGGCAAACCCAACCCCGTGGCAAGGCCGTAGCAGCGGAGCGCGAAGGAAGACCCAGACCCATCAAAAGGACTGGACTCCCTGGAATGGGGGCCCGGAGAAGTCCATGATGCCAGCATCAAGACCCCACCAGGTGGGCACGTAGTGCCCCGCCCCCCACATCGCCAGCGTATTCGGACAAAGGCCCCTCAGCGGAGCAGGCCCCGTCCCCCCAATAGTACACCGCCTGGCACACTGACCCTGCAACAGGCAGTCAGCATGGCCGTAAGCACACAAAAAAGGTTAACCAACGGAAGCAGGCAGCGCACCGGGGAAAAACCAGGCAACAGGCTATTAACCCTAGCCTGGAGACTGCGGACGAGACAGGCGCCAGAGGGGACAGCTGAACACAGCCGCCCCGGCGGAAGGAGCGTAAGCTGGCGGTGTTGCATGACCAAGCCTCCATTTAAAAACCCCCACCCAGAGGGGTCGAGGCAGAGAAGGCTGACACGATTGGCAAACGTCATGAACGTGCAGGGGCACCCTCAAACGGTGAACCCGGGAGTTGACACTGCTCCAACACACCAGGGAATCAACCACCTTGGTGTTACCCAATGCGGTGGTTGTTCCTATAACCCCTCAAGAAAAAACTCCAAAACACACCTGCGGGTATACACCGGCTATACCGCAGTACAAGTGTTTCAGTTTCCAAAAAAGGGTTAACCCAGGCCTACGGGTCGACGAAACATTACTTCGGACCGGGCCTGGCGGTACGGGAAGCACAGGGTCACCAGAGGAGGTCAAAAACCACCCCCACAGGCCCCTCTTCGCCATGCGTGAGAGAGGAGCGAAAAATAATGGAGAACCAGCCCCTAAGCACACCGTACTTGGTATTCCCAGGCGGTCTCCCAACCAAGTACTAACCAGGACCAACCTGTGTAGCGGCCGAGATCCGACGAGATCGAGCGTGTACAGAATGGCATGGCCGTAAGCCATTACGACAGTGCTGAGTAAAAACGTACCCAACCAGGGTCTCCATTGCGCTTAACCCTGTGACACCCGGACCGACCTGGCATTTTTCCCCCTGAAAAAAGCCCAAGTCCCTCAGGGTACCAGAACAGCAGATCTGCATCCCCGGCGGACAACGGGTTCAACTGATCCGGACCAGCGTGACCAGAACCAGTCCCGTGCCCTAACCACGCCGACATGCCTACTCCAGGAGAAAGGGCAGATATGCGTGTCGATCTTAACATGAAAAGAAGGCGCCACCCAGACGTTCGGGCGAACCGCGCCTGGTGGCCCACCCCAAGGGCGTGAGACCCCTCTACATATGTTCAGATCCATTCCGTCATCATCCCCCAGACATGAACGAGAATCCGTCGAAAACCAACCCAGGTCGTGGGATTTGGTCGTCGGAAGAGGAAAAACCCCCATCTCAGTTGCTTTATAAAAACGCCGTTTTAACCACAAGCAACCAAGGCGTGCCAGTCAGTCGCCTGTTTACAGCGAGCTAGCACTATACGTGCGTCGGGACACACCCCCATCAATGAACAGGCTATTTAGACCTGTCATTGAATCCCCAAGGCGACCAGGGGAACGACAAGAGGGGTGTGACACTCCCTAACTCCAACACTTTTTGAATAGAAAAGAAGGAAGCATCAACAGTATGTATCCCAGTCTACACAGCCGGGGGTAAAAATCTTTCACATTTTTACATCCCACCACCCCCCCATAGGAAGGAGACGGGGATCCCCAGAGAGACTTCCCACTCGATCTGTACAGATTGAAAAGAATATATTGCACCTTGAGCCATGTAAAAAATTGGTTTTAGGGCTCTCCGGGGAAGAGGCACTGAACCCATACACACTCAATAATCGAATTGAATCGAATACATATACAATAGAATAGGACCCTTCTAGAGGGTCCACTCACTTTGACAATCTGAGGAGGAAGGCTCTGTACTCTGATGGAGGCTCCCTCACATGGAAGAAGGAGTCCGAACTCACAGAAGGCCCGAATAGGCGCTTGGTGAGGAGGAGCCCTGACCACCCCCCTGAAACAGATCCATCACATGGACCTGAACAGCACACGGAAGTCCTACCAACAGAGACGCGCACGGTGACGTACGGGGGAATTCCTGCGGTGCACACGCCCAATAACGTAACGTAACGTGCCGAACCGCCACGTGACGGGAACCTTGAAGGACAGGGGGTGTACCCCTGACCGACAGAAACCAGGAGGAGAGGAAAGGTTACCAGTTCACCCCTTTACGACCCCACACCCATGATACGATGTAATGACAAAAAGAGAATATGACACAGTCATAGTCAGCTCTATGAAGCGTTTGACAGCTCCACACAGCGCATGAGCTAACCTGCTATCTGATTTTTACTAAGGAAAAAACACAGAATAGAGAGGGCTCTAAGAGCCCCGGTCCAACATACACATGTGCTTCTGTGGCCAGTCCAACCCAGTTGTAGGTCACATGACACACACAACCCATCATCACCTACAAAAAATGGCAAAAACACTCTACAGAGGAACGCCGTTTTTCATAATGAGAGAATACATAATTCTCGATTAGTATCGGCCACAGGCCTTGCTAAGCACACACGACAGCGACCAAACAATCTTTTCTTTTAGGAAAATAAAGTTTCTCCAGCAGTTTTAGCACAACCTCAGCAATCAAGCTAAGGGTTACATCGCATCCCTACTACACAAAAGACACAATGTAGTGCAATATGTCTAATAGGAGGATGAAAAAGTCCCCAGGGAACCGGGGGGAAACACAATCCTCTTATTTTACCCTTAAAGGGGAACTATTTGACTATTTCTTTCACTATTTGGGCACTTTTACACAATTCCTGTGAGTCTATGGAACACCTCTGTAATATATATTTTTTTTTATTCATTGTTTTGTATTTCTAATCAAGTCCTCAAAAACAGCATTTTTCTACCTCAAGATCTTGAGCTGTTTTGAGCCTGGGCTCCTAAACCACTGTGTGGCCTGCGCCGCCTCTTGAACATTAACATGCAGCAGTGACTATATGACATCACATATAGGCACATTTTCAAACGACTCAGTTCAGTGAGGGTGAATATTGTGAGAGGAGAATTGGAAGAATGCACCAATATGAGAATTAGAGACATAGATCATATTAATATAAGTTCACATAGCTAGGAAACAATGCTAAACACTCAAAAAGGCCATTTATAAGATAGTTCCCCTTTAATACGGCCAGTTAAAACAGGAAAACCTGTTAATATGTGAACACTGGTCATTGTCATCACAGGCTGAGAAAAGAACATTCTTTTACTCACTTGTCACTAAGCATAGCTTCATAGGTTAGTTACCTTAGTTGTGAGTACACGGTACATATAAACACACATGATGTTTCTCACACAACAACCAGATCATTTTCTGTAACAACCCGATTTGCACGGAGAAGCTAACTGCCAGTGACAAAGACAGTTCACACATAACTCGCGTCGTATCCTAAATGCATTGCAGCAACACACGTTTTGGGAAAACATCGTTATTCACAAAACATTTAGAAAGGTAAAACCAGAAGACGTGTTATAAGGTCTGGTCAAACATTGTCCTACCCGGAACGTAGATCAGCGAAGTGCAGTCAGACTCACAAGACACCGTAGGAACACAGCCTCTCCTGTGTTGTTCGAACTGGGCAGCGTCGCCGCTCCAACCCGCACTACAGTCCTCTTTGTTGACGCAACCTTGCCGTCCTGGCTCAGGGCAGGGTCGACGAACATCTCCTGTCAAAGACGACGTCGTAGTCCAGAGTGTTTAAAACATGTTATAATCAAAGCACGTTCAACAGAGTAGCATTAAGCTAACGGCCGCTCCAACCGTTCGGGCGCTACTGCCCCTGCTCGCGAGACGCCGAGCTAACGGCGCACGCGACCAGAAGCGAGCTCGCGGCGGCCTATAGCAGCAAGCTAACGTTACCTAGTGATCACGACATGCTAGCGCCGCAGCTAACAGCTGACTGGCTAACAGTAGGCCCAACCTAAGTAGGCCATGCAGCGATCCCAGCAGGCTAACGCAGCAGCTAACAGCTGACTGGTTAACCGTAAGCTAAGCAGCTATCACCTGAACTTGTATACAATGACATAACACTCACCCAGACAGGCCGCCGTTCTGAACCTCTCCTAACTTTTTAAGAGAAAAGAGAAACAAGATGTCAACACTGCTTTACAACAGTGATTTTACCAACACCCGACGGAATCAGCACAATACCAAACTGGCCTGTGTAGCTGACTTGAACATGGATCTGCCGCTATCGCACATCCATGCACATATCTCCTCGTGAAGGAATACTCTCATTTGGATATGAAAGAAGGGGCTTAACACGGGACAGAGAGATATCCACTCGTCCAGAACACACAGGGATCACCAGTGTTAATGGTCGCGGCCCACTAGTTAAACTAAAATGGCTTCAGACCAAGGTCTTCTGTCGTCTAGGAGACTGAACAAAGGACCCTAGCCTGGGGCCGGTTTTCATAAACATTGTCAAGTAGCCCCCATAGCACTAACAGACAAGTGAAGCCTGCCAGCAAACATAACTCACCAGAACCAGGAGCCCACCGCGTCTCACAACCGCGGCGCGTCCTACAGCCCAGCTGTGCCTTTACCGCAACCAGCACACAGCAAGGACTGCAGTTGGTAAAGCATGTAGCGGCACAAACTCCCAATACGAAAACCGGTGGAGGATTTTTAGAATGATCATCATCTTCCAGACACTCCAGTACGAAGACAATATCGCCGTATTTTCTCGAAAACAGTGAGAGAGAAAATAAAGATATGATGTCAACGTATCCTTGTTTCCCAAAGCTGCTCCTAATCCTTTCTTCCAGCATGGTGTCAAGTGTGGGGATCTACCGAGGCACTTCTTCCTTGTGGTGAAAGCGAGAAGGAGGCGAGTGGGTGGCCCCACCCCTGCTTATATGGGTAAGCTGATAGGGGTGTGGTCAGATGAATATTGGGATTAAAGGTACATTTGTGGTCTTTATTCAGTGCGCGTGCACATATGCGAGATAGTGCACACTGTAAACCCGCACGTTCAAAATAATCAATTAGTTTGAGTAGGGTATACTCAATATTCTATGAAAGTTCTACTAACTTGAATGTCTTGAGTTCGTGTGACGTGTTCTTATGTTTTGAGTAAATAAAACTCATAGTTTTTGATTGACTTGGAACTATTCACTTATTAAGTAAGTATAATGTAAAAGCATAACTTAAGTACAACTTAAGATAATTAAGTAGATACAGACTCTAAACCACATTATGTTTTGAGTAGATAAAACTCATAGTTTTTGATTGACTTGGAATTATTCACTTATTAAGTAAGTATAATGTAAAAGCATAACTTAAGTACAACTTAAGATAATTAAGTAGATACAGACTGTAAACCGCATTATGTTTTGAGTAAATAAAACTCATAGTTTTTGATTGACTTGGAACTATTCACTTATTAAGTAAGTATAATGTAAAAGCATAACTTAAGTACAACTTAAGATAATTAAGTAGATACAGACTGTAAACCGCATTATGTTTTGAGTAAATAAAACTCATAGTTTTTGATTGACTTGGAACTATTCACTTATTAAGTAAGTATAATGTAAAAGCATAACTTAAGTACAACTTAAGATAATTAAGTAGATACAGACTGAAAACCGCATTATGTTTTGAGTAAATAAAACTCATAGTTTTTGATTGACTTGGAATTATTCACTTATTAAGTAAGTATAATGTAAAAGCATAACTTAAGTACAACTTAAGATAATTAAGTAGATACAGACTGTAAACCGCATTATGTTTTGAGTAAATAAAACTCATAGTTTTTGATTGACTTGGAACTATTCACTTATTAAGTAAGTATAATGTAAAAGCATAACTTAAGTACAACTTAAGATAATTAAGTAGATACAGACTCTAAACCACATTATGTTTTGAGTAGATAAAACTCATAGTTTTTGATTGACTTGGAATTATTCACTTATTAAGTAAGTATAATGTAAAAGCATAACTTAAGTACAACTTAAGATAATTAAGTAGATACAGACTGTAAACCGCATTATGTTTTGAGTAAATAAAACTCATAGTTTTTGATTGACTTGGAACTATTCACTTATTAAGTAAGTATAATGTAAAAGCATAACTTAAGTACAACTTAAGATAATTAAGTAGATACAGACTGTAAACCGCATTATGTTTTGAGTAAATAAAACTCATAGTTTTTGATTGACTTGGAACTATTCACTTATTAAGTAAGTATAATGTAAAAGCATAACTTAAGTACAACTTAAGATAATTAAGTAGATACAGACTGAAAACCGCATTATGTTTTGAGTAAATAAAACTCATAGTTTTTGATTGACTTGGAATTATTCACTTATTAAGTAAGTATAATGTAAAAGCATAACTTAAGTACAACTTAAGATAATTAAGTAGATACAGACTGTAAACCGCATTATGTTTTGAGTAAATAAAACTCATAGTTTTTGATTGACTTGGAACTATTCACTTATTAAGTAAGTATAATGTAAAAGCATAACTTAAGTACAACTTAAGATAATTAAGTAGATACAGAGTGTAAACCGCATTATGTTTTGAGTAAATAAAACTCATAGTTTTTGATTGACTTGGAATTATTCACTTATTAAGTAAGTATAATGTAAAAGCATAACTTAAGTACAACTTAAGATAATTAAGTAGATACAGACTGTAAACCGCATTATGTTTTGAGTAAATAAAACTCATAGTTTTTGATTGACTTGGAACTATTCACTTATTAAGTAAGTATAATGTAAAAGCATAACTTAAGTACAACTTAAGATAATTAAGTAGATACAGACTGAAAACCGCATTATGTTTTGAGTAAATAAAACTCATAGTTTTTGATTGACTTGGAATTATTCACTTATTAAGTAAGTATAATGTAAAAGCATAACTTAAGTACAACTTAAGATAATTAAGTAGATACAGACTGTAAACCGCATTATGTTTTGAGTAAATAAAACTCATAGTTTTTGATTGACTTGGAACTATTCACTTATTAAGTAAGTATAATGTAAAAGCATAACTTAAGTACAACTTAAGATAATTAAGTAGATACAGACTGAAAACCGCATTATGTTTTGAGTAAATAAAACTCATAGTTTTTGATTGACTTGGAACTATTCACTTATTAAGTAAGTATAATGTAAAAGCATAAATTAAGTACAACTTAAGATAATTAAGTAGATACAGACTGTAAACCGCATTATGTTTTGAGTAAATAAAACTCATCGTTTTTGATTGACTTGGAACTATTCACTTATTAAGTAAGTATAATGTAAAAGCATAACTTAAGTACAACTTTATTAACAGATTGCAGAATGGGTATAGAGGTGTGATAGGTGTGATAGGTGTGATAGGTGTGAGAAGTGTGATAGGTGTGATAGGTGTGATAGGTGTGAGAGGTGTGATAGGTGTGATAGGTGTGAGAGGTGTGATAGGTGTGAGAGGTGTGATAGGTGTGAGAGGTGTGAGAGGTGTGATAGGTGTGAGAGGTGTGATAGGTGTGATAGGTGTGAGAGGTGTGAGAGGTGTGATAGGTGTGAGAGGTGTGATAGGTGTGAGAGGTGTGATAGGTGTGAGAGGTGTGATATGTGTGATAGGTGGGATCGGTGTGAGAGGTGTGATAGGTGTGAGAGGTGTGATAGGTGTGAGAGGTGTGAAAGGTGTGAGAGGTGTGAGAGGTGTGATAGGTGTGAGAGGTGTGAGAGGTGTGAGAAGTGTGATAGGTGTGAGAGGTGTGAGAGGTGTGATAGGTGTGAGAGGTGTGATAGGTGTGATAGGTGTGAGAGGTGTGAGAGGTGTGATAGGTGTGAGAGGTGTGAGAGGTGTGAGAGGTGTGATAGGTGTGAGAGGTGTGATAGGTGTGATAGGTGTGAGAGGTGTGAGAGGTGTGATAGGTGTGAGAGGTGTGATAGGTGTGAGAGGTGTGATAGGTGTGAGAGGTGTGATATGTGTGATAGGTGGGATCGGTGTGAGAGGTGTGATAGGTGTGAGAGGTGTGATAGGTGTGAGAGGTGTGAAAGGTGTGAGAGGTGTGAGAGGTGTGATAGGTGTGAGAGGTGTGAGAGGTGTGAGAGGTGTGATAGGTGTGAGAGGTGTGAGAGGTGTGATAGGTGTGAGAGGTGTGATAGGTGTGAGAGGTGTGATAGGTGTGAGAGGTGTGATATGTGTGAGAGGTGTGATAGGTGTGAGAGGTGTGATATGTGTGATAGGTGGGATCGGTGTGAGAGGTGTGATAGGTGTGAGAGGTGTGAAAGGTGTGAGAGGTGAGATAGGTGTGAGAGGTGTGATAGGTGTGAGAGGTGTGAGAGGTGTGAGAGGTGTGATAGGTGTGAGAG
>NC_140166.1:59708363-59875863 GCF_963971535.1 Notolepis coatsorum | reverse complement strand
TGAACTGCAATGTTCTGTCTACATCTACCTCTGAAGGTGCAGAGTTGTGTTCAACCAAGCGCAGAAAAAGCTTTATGGAGCGCAACTATCCATGTGTAATGCCAGTAGAGTATCAGTTGGAGCAACCAGGACATACCAGCATGTATGTTCCCATCCTTTCAATGATTCAAGAGTTGTTTAAAAACACAGACATCCTTGACAAGATTACAGAACCAAATACTACATCTGGTCAATATGTGTCATGCTCTGATGGCTCCCATTTCCTTGAAAATGAGTTACTGTCAACAGGGAATCTCATCCTACCACTTCAGCTATATATAGATGATCTGGAAATTGCCAATCCGCTTGGCACATCACGTAAAATTCACAAACTTTGTGCTATATATTGGGTCCTTGCCAATGTGCCACCAAAATACCGATCAGCATTACACGCTATACAGCTGGCAATGCTGGTAAAAGTGACAGACCTCCGTAGGTATGGATATGCAGCTGTACTTGCTCCATTGCTGCGTGATGTTCATACTCTGGAACAAGATGGTGTTTTCATTGAAAGAGTTGGTCAGAATGTCAAAGGCACAATCTGGTGTGTTTCTGCCGACAATCTGGGCGCTCATGGATTCGGTGGCTTTGTGGAGTCATTTAGAGCAGGCTATGTTTGCAGATTCTGTCTGGCCACAAGTGAACAGTTTCAAACAACTGAAGTCAGAGAGGGAGAGTTTTCTCTGAGAACCAAAGTCAGCCATGACCTGCATGTACAAACTGCACATGACACTTCGAGCAGCCATTTTGGTGTTAAAGGTGGCTGTGTCTTACGTGAATCCCTGAATTACTTTCATACAATCACAGGATTTCCTCCAGATATACTTCACGATCTTCTGGAAGGTATGGTTCCTGTGGAGCTTTCTCTCTGTGTTAAAGAGATGATTCGGCGAAAGTACTTCACTTTAGAGTATTTGAACAAAAAGATTGCATCATTCCCGTATCAGCACGCTGATAAAGTGGATAGACCTCACCCAATTCCCCAAACATTTGTTTCTCGAGGAACAATAGGAGGCAATGGGCATGAAAATGCCACTCTGCTCCGACTGCTTCCATTACTTGTAGGCAGTGTAGTACCAGTGGGTGATGCAGCATGGGCAGTTTTGATGGAGCTGAAAGAGGTGCTAGAGTTAGCATTGTGCCCATCATATACTGATGAAACCTTAGACTATTTTCAGTGCAAAATCAGTGATCATAGACAGGTACTATTAGAGGTTTTCCCTGCAGTTAAACTCCGTCCTAAACATCACTATGTGGAGCATTATCCCGCTCTAGTTAAGTGCTTTGGACCCCTGCTGCATGTTTGGACCATGCGATTTGAGGCCAAGCACCGCTTTTTCAAAAGAGTGGTGCATGACACTCAAAACTTCAAAAATATCTTGAAGACGATGGCAATCAGACACCAACACATGATGGCATATCATCTTGCTTCACCATCATATTTCAAGCCAAAAACCCAGGCATCCAGGGTTGACTCTGTTCTGGTTTCATCTCTACCAGCAGTAGCTCAGGTACACATTAGAGGACACACAGTTAGTGACACAATCTACCAGACATCAAAGGTAACCATTGATGGCACAGACTATGTCTGTGGAATGTTTCTCTCCGTCAGAGTCAGTGGTGGACTGTCTACATTTAGCCAAATAGAACAGATCTACCTTGTGAATAACGAGGTTTCTTTTCTGTGTCGAGACTATGACTCCTGGTATATAGAACATCTTAGGTCCTATGAGCTGTCAACCACACAACCACATCTGTCCATCTACCTACAGTCTGGTCTCAATGATACAGTCCCACTCTCAGCATACAAGATCGATGGTCTGCTGCTGCTGACTCCCAAGCGATTCATTCAAGTGAAACGGAACTGAGTCCAGCTAATGGTGAATAGTTATTTTATTAATCAATTATTCTGTCTTTATTCACTCGTTGTGTAATTGACCAGTTTATATTCTGTATACGTTCATATTCTGTATATGTTAATAATGACGCTTTCTGTGTTGTGTTTATGATTACTCCTTAGGTCCTTGAGCTGCTGTCTGTCGACCGGACCACATCTGTCCACTGTCCATCTACCTGCAGTCTGGTCACAACGAAACAGTCCCACTCTCAGCATACAAGATCGATGGTCTGCTGCTGCTGCTGCTGACTCCCAAGCGATTCATTCAAGTTTCCATAGCACAATGGCAGCTGCCTCCCCACAACCTATGATCCTTCGTGTTGTTGAGCCAGACCGGGCTAGAAAATTAAAACTCAGTTCACGACCCGCCTCTGTTGATGCACTGATCACGATTATAAAAGAACAGTTGGAAATAGACCTTGACTTCAGTTTGCTGTATGAAGATCCAGACTTTGATGGGAAACTTACTTCCCTTGATGACATTACGGAATTGCCACAAAAAACTGTTGTGCACATTTCACTTTCGCTCGACTCCAGCTCTCTCGCATCTACTGATATACTTTCAGATATATCATCTCCAGAACGTCTAAGCAGATGGCCTCCAGGTCCTTTTCCAGTTCCTACATTTGCATTCGATGTTGAGCTGAAACTTAGAGACGGAAACAACGAATTTGAGAAGAACAAGAGACACCTTAAGTTGACAAGAGACCTAAAGCACGACATCTTAGAAAAGCTTGCATCTACAATGTATGCTTTCAAGGCTTATCCAAATGATAAAGAGATAGCAGTGGCTTCTGCGGCTCTTGTCGCCAAACATCCCTGCTTGAAGGAAGCAGGATCTGAGACCGGCTGCAATGGATGGAAGAACAGCATCAAATTCAAGATGGGCAATTTCAGGAACAAGCTGAGACGGGCAGGATGTGAGGAGGTCACTGTAAATGCTGGAAAAAGAGGTAGAAGCAATCCTGATGGCGAACCTTCACATTCCAACATTAAAAGACCCAAGCGAGCAGAAGTAAACTTCCTACCCAACTATCCCCAAGGAGAGGATTCCTTGAGGCTTGAGCAGTTGAGGCAGACAATTGCTGAAGAAGTCAAGAAGACTGAGAAGAACCTGCCCCTCATTAGAAAGCTGATGCAGACCACATTTGCCCTGCGCCGACAGACCATAGTAAAGTCCAGACCACCAGTGAAAGAGCTCATGGACCTCTGGCCTGCTCTCAAAATGGAGTCTGAGGTAATATAGATCAGCTCTCTCTTTCCTGTGTTAACATTTGGCACATTCTGTGTGTTTTAAAGTGAAACTTGTGATTCTTAAGCCTGGTTTATATACTCTAGCGGCGCATCTGCGTGTGTTCTGTGCGCCCCCGCGAGCTAGTCATCAGCGACCGATTCCGCAAAGCATGTAATGACATGGTTGACCAGAAATCCCGCCGTCATGCTCTGAAGCCCAAACCAAACAAAGTAAGAGATCCACCAAGTTGAAGTGACTAATTGATGTTGATATACTATATTGTCCTGCTGTTTTTAAATATAGGTGTATGCAGAGTTCCAGCTGATTACCAACCAGAACCTGCCCAACACATTCTACGCTGAGCTTGACCGCCATCTTCCTCGACTGATGACGTTATTCAGACAGAAGGCGTCCAAAACTGGGAACACAGCAGATGCTTTGACTCACATTTTAAAAATCCACAATGAACAGGTGAATAGATTATTATACATGTCATAGGTCGAACCTCTGTAACATTGAACAGGTTCAATGATTCAAATGAGCATTTGAATTTTACAATTAGTCCACCATTGTGTTTGCCATTTTTCTGATTGCATTAAAGATGTGAACATGTTATTTGTGGACATATCTGATTGGACTGTTTAAAATCCGCTTTGTTCAGTAAACATTTCCATATAATACAATTATTTTTCTTCTTCTTAATCTTACATCTTAATAGGAAATCCATGATGTTCACACCAGGCGTACCACTGTTCTCCATGCCCTGCCTGTGTATCTGCATGAGGAAGTCGCTGGATTTTTCAAAACCTGCACAGTGAGTCCGAGTAAAAATAATTTACAGTACAACTGTATATTAAGTGAACAGTTAATCAAAATGCTAAGTATCAGTCTTCCTTCCTTCCAGGTCTCCCTTGTGAAAGAGATATTTGATCTCGACGGGACTAACCTGGTTAAATAAAAATAACCTTCTCACCAAAAAAAAATTTCTAACTAAAATATAAACAACTTACAAACACAACTCCATATACTTAGCGTTGTGCTGCACTTTGTAGAAACCATGGATTTATTTGTGATTATTATGTCACTTTCATTCCTTCAGGACACGTCTGATGAGCCAGAGCTTCAGGGTGTTGCAGTGGCCCTCCTTACTTTCATCAGTGACGACCATGACACAAGTCCAGTTCACTACCAGCCTGTGACAATCTCTGTTGTCATTGAAAGTCACATCATGATCAGCCTCCCCAGATTTGGTGATTCCTTCCTGGTAATGTTTGGACTAATCTATGCACTACACCTCAGCTACCCCAAGGGACTTACCAACACTTTTGAATTCATTCAGAAGATTTTACTAGGTCTAGAAGCTGGTAAACTGTCGCCCAGGTTGCAGACTCTCAAGAATGACTTGATGATGCAATAATTTTTTTTTCTTCTGATTTTTCAATTTTTTCTCCCCGTCCCAATTAGTCGTTGTGCCAATCCCCCCCCCCCCCCCCCCTCCCCTACCTGGTGCTGTATGCATGTTCTCCTACGAGTCGGTATAAGGGCGTCCCGAGTCGATCGCACGCTTCCCCCGAGACATGCGCCGACAGCCAGTGACGTCTTTTCACTTGGCAGCGAGGGCTCTCATTGGTGAAGTGTAACGTGTGGGAGGGCACGCTATCTCCACCAAGTCCTGCCCCGCTTAGCAAGCGCCGAGACCTGACCTGTAGGCGTCGCTGTCCACAACGCCAGATTCCCACCCGCCAGCTTCCCCACCCCCTAATACTGCCGAATTGTATTAGTGTGAACGGCCAGCCAAGCTGGTGACAACGCAGGGAGTTGGATTCGAACACGCGAATCCAGTGTCTCCAGCGTTGGTGACGAACGCAATTTCCGCTACGTCACCTGACCGCTCTTGCATTAAACTTTTGAAGGTATTATTTTGACATGACAAGGAAATTAATACCTCACCCCACATCCTTCTTTCAGATGAGTTTCTATTCCTTACTGTAATCAGTGATCATAACACAAGTCCAGTTCACTACCAGCCTGTGACAATCTCTATTGTCATTGAAAGTCATATCATGATCAGCTTCCCCAGATTTGGTGATTCCTTCCTGTAATGTTTGGACTAATCTATGCACTACCCCAAAGCACTTACCAACACCTCAAAAGTGTGTCTATAGAAACTCATCTGAAATGTCTTGTCATGTCAAAATAATACCTTCAAAAGTTGCTGTACTACTTTGCAGATGTTCAGCCAAATAGGTCCAAACTACTCAATGTACCTTGTTCTTTATTTTTTATGTAATATGTTTACATTTGAGAGTTTTACAGTTCGAATTTTCTTAACCGTCTATAGCTGGCATTATTGTAATTTCATCCAAGTAAGTTTTAGAGTTGAAAGAGTTTATCAGAATCTCAAAGGCAACATCCAAGTCCCAAATGTTTGTTTCTCGAGGAACAATAGGAGGCAATGGGCATAAATGCCACTCTGCTCTGACTGCTTCCATTGCTTGTAGGCAGTGGTAGAGTTAGTGTTCTCAGTACAGAGTACAAGGCGATATACCAGGAGCCATAAACGCAACACAGAAGCGTTATTATTAACATATACAGAATATGAACTTATACAGAATATGAACTGGTCAATTACACAACTAGAGTGAATAAAGACACAATAATTGATTAATAAAATAACTATTCACCATTAGCTGGACTCAGTTCCGTTTCACTTGAATGAATCGCTTGGGAGTCAGCAGCAGCAGACCATCGATCTTGTATGCTGAGAGTGGGACTGTATCCTTGAGACCTTGTAGGCAGTAGTATACTGCCCTGTCAAGGGCTAACCGCAGTAACTTGAAAAAAGTAAAAATTTAGTTATGAGTGAAATTGACCTTGTCAATAAATGTTTTATCTTGTGACCAAGTTTCAGATGTTAATGTCGCTCAGTTTTGGAGATATGGGGTTTTAAAAACTGCAGTAACAACAAAATCACACTCAAAACCCAGGCAGACCGCAGTAACTTCCAAACAGTGAAAAATGGCTTTAAAGTGTTTTGACTTGCCATCCAAAATGTGTTATAGGTAAATAGATGATAGTACCCAGATTTAACATGTATTAATGAAGTAATCTTTAGGCATACAAAAATATGACATAATTATTTTAATTAACCCCAAAAAAGCAGATATTGCACTCTGTGCACGATTTCCTTAAATAATTATACAGGTAATGTACAGGCAAAGTGCAGTAACTTCAAATACAATGTTGTTTTCCCTCCAGCTTTCATAACTTAACCTAGCCATTTTGAAAATGAAATTTAATACCTGAATATATTGGAATGATGATGATCCAAATAAAATGGCTAGGTGAAGTTATGAAAGCTGGAGGGAAAACAACATTGCATTTGAAGTTACTGCACTTTCCCTGTACATTACCTGTATAATTATTTAAGGAAATCGTGCAGTAGAGTGCAGTATCTGCTTTTTTGGGGTTAATTAAAATAACTACGTCATATTTTTGTATGCCTAAAGATTACTTCATTAATACATGTTAAATCTGGGTACTATCATCTATCTACCTATAACACATTTTGGATGGCAAGTCAAAAAACTTTAAAGCCATTTTTCTCAGTTTCACTGTTTGGAAGTTACTGCGGTCTGCCTTGACAGGGCAGTATAGTTAGTGTACTGTATAGTGTTCTTAGTACAGAGTACTGTAGTGTTCTAGTTATCATTCTGCAAACATAGCCTGCTCTAAATGACGGATGGTGCCTCTGACATTCTGACTAACTCTTTCAATGAAAACACCATCTTGTTCCATGATACATCATGGAGCAAATACATGCAGCTGCATTTCCATATGTAGGTATGTGCACTATTAACAGTATTGCCAGCTGTATAGCATGTAATGTGGATTGGTATTTTGGTTCCACATTGGCAGGACCCAATATACAGCACAACGTTTGTGAATTTTACATGTGCCAAGCGGATTGACAATTTTCAGATAATCTATACATTTTATTCTGTACTGTACATAGATACACTGTGTTATCCCAACGGTCACAATAGTTGCCGTCAACATGTTTGCTCATTCTATGACCACACTATACAAATTTGAGTAATTCAGCCAGGATGTAAACGGCTCTGGTCATGTGCACTGCACATATTGAGACCCTTTATTATTTCAATATTTGCTGGAAATACATTGATACATCATTCAGTAACATTTTCAGAGCCTTATAACAAACATTATTACACTATTGTGACCAGAGGGATTAAATGTGTAATATACATTACATTGTATGTACATGTTATAACATGCATGTATTTATTTTCTATATATATTTTCTATATATATATATTTTCAATTTTAACATTGCCATAATGTTGGAGAGGGCAACACAATGTTTTTGTAAGATAAATAGATGTATACTCTTTGAATAGAAATAAATATAAAGAGTTTGAAGTTGTAACACAATGTTTTTGTAAGATAAATAGTTTCGATGAAGAACAAAACCTCCTAAATGCATACAAAAAAAGGGGAAAACTTCATATCTGCACTTTGCAAGGCACTAATACCTGGTCGGTATTGTTAACATATATAGTCCAAAAACAGTGTACTGTGTTTACAGTGTTATTGTACATTGCCTACAGATTATATATGTATACTCTTTTATACTCTTTGAATAGAAAAAAATAAAAGAGTTGTTTGAAGTTGATATAATGTGCTTGTGTAGTTATTTTTCTGTTAACTTTTTCACATGGATTTTAAAACTGAACCTTAAGTTATAGTAACTGCAAATATTTGAGTTGATTAACTTAAAAATTTGAGTTGATTAACTTAAAAGAAATGAGGCATGGGATGGCCTCAATGTCGTTGAGTTCTGTTAACTTAATCACATGGATTTAAGGTTGAACCTTAAGTCACAGTAACTGAACATATTTGAGTTGCCTCCACTTGAGAACCTTAAGTCACAGTAACTGAACATATTTGAACTGCCTTAACTGAGAACTGTAAGTCACAGTAACTGAACATATTTGAGTTGACACCACTTGAGAACCTTAAGTCACAGTAACTGAACATATTTGAACTGCCTTAACTGAGAACTGTGAGTCACAGTAACTGAACATATTTGAGTTGACACTACTTGAGAACCTTAAGTCACAGTAACTGAATATATTTGCATTGCCTTAACTGAGAACTGTAAGTCACAGTAACTGAACATATTTGAGTTGACACCACTTGAGAACCTTAAGTCACAGTAACTGAACATATTTGAACTGCCTTAACTGAGAACTGTAAGTCACAGTAACTGAACATATTTGAGTTGACACCACTTGAGAACCTTAAGTCACAGTAACTGAATATATTTGAATTGCCTTAACTGAGAACTGTAAGTCACAGTAACTGAACATATTTGAGTTGACACCACTTGAGAACCCTAAGTCACAGTAACTGAATATATTTGAATTGCCTTAACTGAGAACTGTAAGTCACAGTAACTGCACATATTTGAGTTGACACCACTTGAGAACCTTAAGTCACAGTAACTGAATATATTTGAATTGCCTTAACTGAGAACTGTAAGTCACAGTAACTGAACATATTTGAGTTGACACCACTTGAGAACCTTAAGTCACAGTAACTGAATATATTTGAATTGCCTTAACTGAGAACTGTAAGTCACAGTAACTGAACATATTTGAGTTGACTCCACTTGAGAACTGTAAGTCAGAGTAACTGACCATATTTGATTTGACTTAACTGAGAACCTTAAGTCACAGTAACAGACCATATTTGAGTTGCCTTAACTGAGAATTGTAAGTCTTAGCCAACTGAAAACATTTGAGTTTATCAACTTAAAAAAATTGAGGCATGGGATGGCCTCAATTTTTTTTTTTTTTTTTGTATTTTATTTTTTTATTCTTTTTTAAAACAAACATATAAACAAACATGACAACACACGATAAGATATACAAGCATTAATTGTCAGGGCACATCCAATGAGATCACATTTTGGTTAGTTGTTTTATATAAGATATACCCATAATACCTGTTATCTAAAAAAAAACCCTACATACATATGCTCAGCTCGAAACCCCCCCTCCCGGACCCCACCTTGAGAAGTACCTCCACTATCCCTCGCACCTAACCAGACACTACCATTATAAGCTAGCTTTTATTCTCTCCACCACTTCTAACCACATTGACATTTTGGATTCATTGAGACCCAGAATTCTTGCTGTAGATATTTCATGGTAAATTACATCGAGATATGTAAGAAACCAAACTTTACGGCACATTTTTTCCGGTTGAAACCAGCGTGATGCGATCAGCTTTTTGGCTACTGTGATACCCGATAAAACCAATCTCTTTAGCTGTGGATTCACTGCAAACTCAAAAACATCATTCAACAGCAATACCGAGGGGTGTACAGGTATATTCCAAGATACGAGTTTTGATATTTGTTGGGTCACATCTTCCCAGAATGCCTTAACTGGTGAGCAGTCCCAATACATGTGCATAAATGTCCCTTCGTCCCCATTTGTACATTGGGTGCATTTGGAATCTTGTTTGAGCCCCATTCGGCACAGTCTTATAGGAGTCAAGTATGTCCTGTGAATATAGTTAAGATTGATTTGTTGATGATCCGGGTTCCTTGATGTAAGTCGGACATTTGCCCAGGCTCCTTGCCAATCAAAGTCATTTTCCAGGTCTGGTATATCCCTCCTCCAGACAGAGTCAAGTTGGAGGGTTTCATACGAGGACGTTAGTAATTGATGATAAAATTCTGAAACAAAACCTCTCGATGTCTCTCTTGAGTAGAAGAATTTGTGGTATCTGTGGTGTTCAATTGGTCTGTCTAATGGAACACCGTGAGACTTCAAACATAGCTCTAACTGTTTGTGAAAAAGCCATGTGGACTTGGTGAGATTAAATTTTTTGCGTATTTCTTTATCACTACAAAAACCCTGTTTGTTAAAAATATCCCCTAATGAGTGTATGCCTTGCTTTTCCCATATAGGGAATCTTATAGGTCGTTTTCCAATTAAGAGAGCATTGTTATTGAATAAGGGAGTATGGTTGTGCCATTCTTGTGGGTTAGGATTTTTTTTTTGTGATTCACGCCATATCCGGATCGCATGAGTAATTATGGGGCCAAATTTTCGTTCACAGTGCTTGATTGGTAGTTTAGTGTATGCTATGTCCTTCAGTCTATGTGGGGCTACTATGTTTTCTTCTATTTTCCTCCAAGATGCTAATGCTTGGGAGTCAAACCATGTTGTCAATGGACTTAATGAGTACGCCTTGAAATATAGGAAAAAATCTGGAAATGCCATGCCACCATCTGCTTTATTTCTCTGTGCGGTGGATCTTTTTATACGTGGTGGTTTGTTATTCCAAATAAATTTGTATGTGGAGGAGTGTAATCTTTTCCAGTAACCCTCTGGAGGGGGTAACGGTAGCATTGAACAGAAGAAGTTGATTTTAGGTAGTACATCCATCTTAACTATTGATATCCGTGCTTGTACTGTGTTCTTAAGTTTTGTCCATCTATCAAGGTCGTCTTTGATTTTGTTTTGGATTTTTGTGTAGTTGTGCTTCACCGTTTGTCTTATGGTAGGGAATATTTCCACTCCCAAGCATCTGAAATGTTTTACCATCGGTATCTGTCCTGGGAGGGTTGTATCTTTTTTTGCAGGGGTGTTAAGTGGAAGGAAAGCCGACTTCGGCCAATTTATCTTAAATCCCGATAAATCACCAAAGTCCTCAATCAACTTGAGCAGATGAGGCAATGTGGTGTTGGGGTTTTTCATGAACAATATTACATCGTCCGCATATAAACAAATTTTTTGTTGTGTGCCCTTGATTACGATAGGTTCTATGGATTGGGATTGTCTTATATATTGTGCTAACGGCTCTAATGATAGATTGAACAGACCGGGACTAAGAGGGCAACCTTGTCTGGCTGAGCGCGATACCGGAAAGATATCGGAGATGATTGTGCCTGTTATAATCATGGCCGATGGGTCTTTGTATAATACTTTAATCATATCGATGAATCCTTTTCCTAACCCCATCCTTTCTAGCACTGCCCACAGATACGACCATTCCAGCCTGTCAAAGGCCTTCATAGCATCCAGGGACAGTATCGCCTTAGGTATGGTATCCTCTTTGTCGGCATCAAGTACGTGCAGTATACGTCTTATGTTCTCAGTGATCAGGCGGCCTCCTATGAAGCCAGTTTGGTCCGGGTGAACTAAAGACGTCATATGCTTTTGTAATCTGATGGCTAATACCTTAGAGTACAGTTTGATATCTGTTCCGAGGAGGCTTACAGGTCTATAACTACCGCACTCGTTGGGGTCTTTGTCTTTTTTAAGGAGGACTGTTATGAGTGCAATATTGTCGGTTTTATGGAAGTTCCCCTCTTTGACTGAGTATAAGATCATATTTAGTAATAAGGGGCCAATTATGTTGAGGATGGCCTCAATTTTTTTAAGTTCTGGAAACTTATTCGGGTTTACAGTGCAGAGAGCGATGCCGAGCGAGAGCGAATACGAAACAGAACTAGCGTTTTTGGAATTACAGCAGAAAAGCTTAAAAACATACTTATATTCTCGAAGGTATTAACACAACAATGTATGAATGAAAAAATATAATGTTCCCACATCCGGAACGATAGATAATCGATGTTGAATGGGCCATAGTAATGTCAATATAGCTATAATATTTAAAAAGTTATAGCCCTGCAAAGAAGGTAAACATCTCCATAGGGTTACAGTGCTGGCAGACTGGGTATAATGATGGGCACAATGCCCGGCGCCCAATGTGTTAAAAGAGAACTTAAAACATACCTCTTCACGAAAGCCTTCCCTTAGTTTTAACTTTTTTATACATGCCTTGTGTGTTTTATCCCTTTTTTATGCTTTATGTCTTGTTTCTTTAATTGTCTAATGTTTTTCTGTTTTTAGTCTGTTTTTACTCTGAGACTTGGTTTCCAGATTGGTGCATTATAAATCGAATGTATTATTATTATTATTATTATTACTATTAAAGATGAGACAATATTATGTATATTAATGGTAAATAAGACGGGACCCAGGCATGAGTCCTGCAGGACACCTTTTGGAATGGGTAAGACCTCTGATTGGGCATTCCCAGTTTTCAAACATTGAAGTCTGCAAGCATTTGCATAAAATATGCATCAATCCAACACTGTATAGTCTTTGTAAAAGAAGAGAATTGTCAATTGTATCGAATGCGTTTGACACATCTACAAATAGGACAGCACAATGTTTTCTTTTGTCTAGGGCAGATGCTATATAATTTGCGGCGTGGGTTTAATACAAAGGGTTTTCAGATAAATGCTTTGAGCAATGATTCCAGGACCTTTGCTAGACAGCACAGTTTGGACGATGGCGCCCGTACGAGAGCACCGTACGAGACGGCAACCTTTACATTTTCATCCCATTGGCACCGCTTGGCATGAATCATCTTAGGATCATTATCTTTGACGTGGTGTGGCCCTCTCCTCGCATGGTCGTATGAGGCTCAGCAGCTGCAGGCGCGAAGACATCTATTATCAATGTGTGTGTGTGTGTGTGTGAAGACAAAGCACAGGCTTAACAGGCTGACGGCAGGACAGATCACCCTGCCACCGACGTTCATTCATCCCTCCAGGGAAAGACCGGATCAATCGGCAGATAGAAAACTAAGCCCCCGAAAGTCTTGCGGTAGATTGGGAATTGAGAAAGGGCTGCAGGGTGCCTCACTGTCCACCACATCACTGTCCACTGCGATAGCATACTGCAAAGACGTTTTCTGAAAGCAGGTGGGAGGTATTTGGGTTGGGGAGGGGGGGGGGGGGGGGCAAGCACATGATGCCTCCTTCTTTGAGAAAATGGTAGAGAACATCCATAGCTGCTTCTCCCAACCCCCCACTCACTCTAAGTGCTGAAACATGAGCCTCATCTTTCTCTCATCTGTATCTTTCTCTCCCATTACAGATGCCAAAGTTCTGACACTGCCACTGCTAGCATACCCTCTTCACTCCTCCAGACCATCTCACCAGACATCGCTTCCTCCATTCCTGACTGGAACCATCAACTCCTTTCCCAAATCTGGGTGGTTCCCATCTTTCTCAAACACCAGCTCACTGATTATCTATTACAAAATGACCTCCTAGACCCAAATCAGTCTGGCTTCAAGACAGGTCACTCCATAGAGACAGCTCTCATAGCAGTCAAAGAGGCTCTTCACTTAGCCAGAGCGAAAGGCCTCTCCTATATCCTGATTCTCCTGGACCTGTCAGCAGCCTTCCACACAGTCAACCACCAGATCCTCCTCACATCCCTTGCAGGAATGCGAGTTGTAGGTTTCACTCCTACCAAGTATCATGGAGAGGCAACCTATCAGCCCCCGCCCCCTACAGATGGGTGTCCCCCAAGGCTGTGTCCTTGGACCTCTCCTCTTCTCTCTCTACACCAAATCTCTGGGTAACATTATCACGCCTTCTCATACCACCGCTTTGCCAATGATACTCAACTCTTCCTCTCATTTTCTCCCTCAGATACCCAATTCTCTAAATGGATCTTGGCTTGTCAGTCCGACTTTTCCACCTGAATGATGACCAACCACCTGAAAACTGAACCTGAGCAAAACGGAGTTACTTCACTTCACTTACTTCACCCCGACCTGGCCGACCACCAAGAACCTAGATGTAGTTCTTTTTGACGACCGGCTGAAGTTCTCTGCTCACATCACCTCAACAACTAGAACCTGTAGATTCCTCCTGAGCGAAGTGAATGAATTAATGAAATATTTATTTTATTTTATTTTCTGTCTTCTTTTACAAAGCATAGTAGTAGAACTTAAAAAAAAAACTAAAAAGAAAAAGAAAATGACCGAAAAGGTGTAGGCTGAAGCCGAGGCTTATAATTGCCTACCCTTTTTACATTACATTATTTACTAGGGGTGTAATGGTACACAAAAATCATGGTACGGTACGTACCTCGGTTTTGAAGTCACGGTTCGGTACGGGTTTTCGGTACAGTGGGGGAAAGTTTGGCTTTCCATGTTCCACTCAGGGGTGATGTAGTGTGCAGTAACTAATTGTACTTGTAGGGCTGTCAACAAATATTCTATATTGAAATTAATAATCGACAACAAAAAAACTAAAAAAATTTATATTAGATTGTGAAAAAAACAGCCCCCGGTGGGCGGTCGTTAGTGGTTAACATACCATTGTATTCGTTCGGTACACTACACAGCCGTTCGGTACGGTACGGTACACACTGAAACGGTTCGGTTCGGTATGGATACGTGTACCTTTACACGCCTATTATTTTTACACACACAAAAATACAAAAAAATAAACATAATTCAGTATATCATTTAGCAAAGGTTACAAATGTTTCAAAGTTTTATGTACAAAACGTATACAATTTTTTTTTTAATTTAAATTTATATATATGTTTTTCTTTTTTCTTTTTCCCTTTGTCACTATTTGAATACAGAGATAAAATATAATTAGGATAATAATGAGGTTTTATATTTATGTATCACCTCATATTTGAGTGTGAGAAGGATCTGTCCCTTCCTGACGAGAGAAGCCACCCTCCACCTCCTGCAATAAAAAGTCATGTCTTCCCTCGACTAATGCAATGCACTAGTTTACCGGCTTGTGCCACCAAGCCACTTCAACTCATACAGAACTCAGTGACCTGCCTGATCTCCAGTCTACCAAAGTCAGCCCACGTCACCCCACTTCTAAGTACAAATAGGACTTAAGTATTCACAAGTAATAGTCACTTTCTGTTTATTAAAAGAACACGCCAACATTTGGGGAAATTAGCTTATCGTCTTCTCTAGAGAGAGAGAGACAAGGAGAAGGAGATGGATACCAGTTTTCTATCTGTGTGTTCAGTAGAAAGCTATATCTGGCTGCCTAGCTTTGCATTGTCCAACTAACACCTCTCCCGAAAGCTAATCGGCCATGTCCACTTCCATTAATTGTGCTAAGCTAGGCTAACATGCAGCCAGATAGCTTTCTACTGAATGCACAGAGAGGAAACTGGATCTATCTTCTTGTCTCTCTCTGGAGAGAAATATTTTTTGGCGTGTTCCTTTAAGCATTTTTCCAAAATTCATCATCCAGTTTGGGGTAGAAACTTTCTGAACTACACATCGCTGCTGGCGGGACAAAACCTCATAACTCAATTTTTTTAATATTTTTTTTTTTATATAAATCAACTCCGTAGATCATCCTCCATATGTGTGTGTGGGTTTTACAAAGTTTAAACAATGGGAACGCATTAAACCGATCATCTGTCTAAACCTCCTAACTCTATTCACCCTCAAATCTGTGTTCGTTTTTTTCATCTGCTGAAAAGTTGGGTTTTTGGAGTTATGAGGTTTTGTCCCGCCAGTAGCGACATGTAACATGTTGGTCCCTAGATCTCACAGCCTAAGATGAGTAGTGGAAAAATCCAACATGGCGAGCATGTGGGTCCTAGTGGCAGACTTGTAGAATATGAATGAATTTGAAGTCTCATGCCAACCGGACTCACAGTGTAGAACTTATGGCTTTTCAAATGTGTACATTTTGACCTTTTGTTGTCACCATCTAGCCAATTTGTGTGATATTTCTTGTGATGCCTGGCATACCAATATTATATATTACTGTGGCTGTATCTGTAGCCTGTACCATGTCATGAATCTGTAGCATGTACCATGGCATGGCAAACTAATATTTTAAAAGTGACTTTTGATACTAGCTGCAAAGGAAAGGGTCAGCTTTCTCTCAACTATCACCAAACCCTAATGTGAAGATACCGTAAGCTTACCCTTACAAAATGAGTGTCCATACCTGGAGCCTTTGAACCTGACAAGTGAAGCCATCCTGATTTAGAGATCTGGCAAAGTGGGAGTGTGAGCTCACGGAATCCAGGGGGATTGTCGGGTTAGGATCCCTTTGAAAGGCACATCATAGCATTAATCCAGCTGTATTTTCCACCCGAACGAGTTCCTTTTTGGACTGAATGCGCAAAAAACAGTGTTCCTTCTTTTTTTTTAGATAGTAGATAGAAGTGAAATACAGGTTCATGTTTTATGGGGTTGCTATATGTTTTATTATGATGCTCTATGTTTTTTATAATGATGATCTATGTTTTATTATGATGCTCTATGTTTTATTATGATGCTGTAGTGCTGAGAGACGGGAGTCTGAGGCGATGTCCTGACGTTGAAGTAACTCCTTTAATATTCATCAGCACAACTACAAGATACAATACATTACTAGAAAGCTAAACAGAAAATAAGAATGTTAGAGGTTCTAGAAGGTACTACTATGACATCATCACCAACGTTCCAGCAAGTTCTACTATGACATCATCACGAACGTTCCAGAATGATCGGGCAGCACTAAGGTTCTAGAATGTTCTTCCATGACATCATCATCACACACGTTCCAGAATGTTCGGGCGGAACTAATGTTCTAGAATGTTACTAACAATAGTTCCGTGGGTGAATTATGTATCATTACAATCACTACAATGCTCTGTTTTATTATGATGCTCTATGTTTTATTATGTCTGTCCATGTCCAAAATCAGGGACCATGATGGAAATAAGTGCTTGCACTTTCTCATGTTTTTATCCCTTGGATGCTGTCTTTTACTCCACAATAAAAATCAATCAATCAATCAATTCTTTGGGAAAGTTATAACCACGGCTTACTACTAAATGTTCAGCGGTTGATCCTGTGTATGGGGTCCTGCTGCTTAACGTGTGCTAATTACATCTCAGGCGATCACACATAGTCAATGGTCTGAACGCAGGGCAAAGGATGAGCATTGAGCCGTAATAACCTGCTCCCTAGCAGAGGCTCAGATCACCTCGAGGGAAACCTATTGGTTTAACCAACAGCACACTGTGGAAATCTTGGAGGTGATAATTGGATGGGAGTCCAATGTTACGCAAATCAATCCCTCTTCATACATATGGAGGAGCTGCTTTATATCCAGAACTTCTCCTGCCAGCACCTCCCCGTAAACACACACACACACACACACACACACACGCACGCACGCACACACACACACACATGCACACACGCACGCACACAGTCACACACACACACACACAGGTTAACCTTCTGTAGTGTGGTTGTGAAAGGGTTAACCCGTTGCTACTGTGTGGCAGTGGAAGGGTTAACCTTCTGTATTGTCGCAGTGAAAGGGTTAACCATTTGGTAGTGTGGTAGTGAAAGGGTTATTATGCACCAGAAGAAATGCTGAGACAATGTCTCTAAGTCCACTTGAGAGGCTGAAATGCACCACGTGTAAATGGGATGGTAAATGGAATGCATTTATATATAGTGCTTTTATCCAAAGCACTTTATAATTTATTCACCCATTCACTCACACATTCACACATCGGCAGCGGAGGCACCCAAGGTGCATAAATCGTCAGGAATGTTTCCTTTCAAAAGAGACCAGACTCATGCATGTCCTATAAGTGGTTTCAAGAATAAATCCCAAATTACTTTGCGATTGACTTTTTTCAGGCATTTTTATGCTCAAATGTGCCGGATGGATAAGTGGTTATGGCTGATACATTTCATTCACAGTGATTTGAGTTTTAAAACGTATCCTAGTTATTTGAAATTTATTGGAAGGATAAACCCCTTGAGATATGCTATCTCATTTTCGAGGGGGTCCTTAACATAGGATACAAAACATACAATACAATACATAACAAAACAAAACACAGGACAACAAATGCACTTCTACACTGACAGACGCTCTCCCAAGCTCACCCCCACAGTCCACACTGATTCCTCCCAAGAGGATCACCAATATATATATGTTCCCTTATAAAACACATACAAAATTATAATTTGATCTCTAAACGACATGTAAGCCCTAACACAGTAAATCAATAACAGGTGCAAGTAGTCTGTAGATGAGTGAACAAAGATATCTTGAATAACCGGTAAGAAGTAAGAGATCCGAGTGAACTAGGCAGTTTGTTCCAATCAGCTGGTGCTTTATATTTAAAGGCAAGTCGACCGATAGCTTTGATGGTTTGAGGTATACTAAAGAAAGGAAGATCTGTGTGTCTTAAATTATAAGTTGAACTATATGGTGTTAAGAACTGCTTTAGATAGGGGGGATAATTAAAGTAAATACATTTGTAAACAAAAAGCAACCAATGAAAATGTCTTCTGGTTAGTCGGCAATTATCTTCAAATTGTCTGTGGCAAGTGTTCTGAAATAATGACTAATGGCAACTTTCGCAGTGCTGACCAGTTCATGAGAAAATCCCACTTTTTAATCACCAGTTTTATGTTCATTCGTTCAATCAATGCGGTTAATCTTCCTCTAATTGGCGTGATTGATTTGATTTCCCGGTTTATACAGTAAACACGCTGAAACCAGAGGTAACGCCGAGGTCACGGCATCAGAGGATCAAAGAGCTTGGCGCCGAGGCAGCTGGCACAAGGGAGCTATCTATCCTCCTCTCCTCTCTCCTTCCCTCGTATCCTCACTGTATCCCTTCTGCCTCCTTGTGTCTTCATCTCAGCACCTGTCTCGACCGCACCTGCCAAGGTGCCAACCTGCTCATTGGGAGCAGTTTTAACAGGTTCAGCGCCAGAGGTCGCTATGGTCGTATGGCCATTGTGTGCCAGCGCTCTGTTCAATGGGGATAAATTCCGGTGTTTGCAGTGCTAAAACTATATTAAATATTATAGCTATGGATCTAATAACGCTGTCGATTGTCAGTGAGTTTCTTCCGGTCAACATGCAAGAAACAGAAAATGTTTTCATACATACATTTCCGTTTTATACCGTGGTGAATATGAGTATAGTTTTAGAGTGATTCTGTGTAATCCCGGGAAACAACGCCAAACAGCGTTTTACTGCATTTCGTTATAAATCGTGCCATTTCTCGCCTGGATCAATAATCAATCTGAAATCAACGCTAGATTATCGGTATTATGTTTCATCATGCATGCAAGAAAGGGTGGGGGTAGTTTTTCTATGCTTCGATCGCCACCAACGGGACACGGCCCACACACACACACACCGCAGACACGCGCTCCGATCATGGGGGGGAAATTATCGGATCAACGCAAGATTGATAACATATAGTCCTTACCTTGTCTATGATGTACTGCAAGAAGAATAATCCAATTATCTGATCGCTATTCCAAATACTGATCGCGATCGTGTGTCCAACGTAATCCAGCATTGAACATGAACGGGGGGCGGGGCGGGGACCCTCGTCGATGCCATCCCTATAAGCGCTTGTTTTGCCGGAGTGTTTAGACCCCGCCCACACGCCGCAGCTCGGCCCAGAAAACAAACCACATCGTTTCAAATGGAGTGCAATAGTGGCCGCAAGGCGTTAGGTGGCGGTATTGGCCATTTGCGTTCTCAGAGCTATTCCCAATGATAACATCAGGCTGGATGGATGAATTATGAATGGATATAGCGAATAAAAGAAATAACGATTAAAACCCGACTTTTCTCAGGTTTGGCGCTCAAGCGATGGCGAGTTAACCCGACTTATCCCGGGTCTGGCGCTGAATGTGTTAAGGGTTAAGTGTCTTGCTCAAGGACACTTCGAGGAGGGAGGAGCGGGACTCGAACTGGGAACCTTCTGATTACCAGACGACTGTTCTACCTCCTGAGCCACTGTCGCCCCTAGTGTGTAAAACACCAATTTTTTTTATTACTATGTCAGCGGTGAATCAGAAAAATATTCCTTTTCTTTCAGCAATTTTCAGTAATGGCCAAAGACTGAAAGATGATGATAATAATAATAATAATAATAATAATAATAATAATAATAATAATAATAATAATAATAATAATAATAATAATAATAATAATAATAATAATAATAATAATAATAATAATAATAATAATAATAATAATAATAATAATAATAATAATAATAATAATAATAATAATAATACTAATAATAATAATAATAATAATAATAATAATAATAATAATAATAATAATAATAATAATAATAATAATAATGATAATGATAATAATAATAATAACAACATTATTATATGCCATAATAACAACTGTTTCTATATTACAACATTATAACAACTGTGACTTCATTTTTCTATCAAGGCAAGAATGACTTGGAACCCACATGCCAGAAACACTGGTATTGTCCTTTAACCCTTTCACTACCACACTACAGAAGGTTAACCGTCTGTAGTGTGATAGTAAAGGGTTAACCACTTATCCATCCGGCACATTTAGTATAAAACGCCTGACGATTGCATACCCAAAGTAATTTGGGATTTATTCTTGAACCACTTATAGCACATGCGTGAGTCTGGTCTCTTTTGAAAGGTAACATTCTGGACTTTCTTCCACAACATAATCAGAATCACTCTGAGTGCTAATGTAATAGAGTTACAGGGGTTTGAACACACTGAAATAAAAGTTAACTTGTTGCCAGATGCCTGTTTTTGAGTTCCAGCTGAGAGGTAGGAGCTGGAAAACGGTTCCATAGGTCGTATCTAGTAGAGGTCCAAAGTTGATAACAATCCCACGGAAAATTTGTGTTTTACGAATGTTTTTGTAATGTTCGTATTGGTAATAATTCGTCCAAAATGGCCGACCGCTCAATTCATTTGGACAGGCGAGTGAGGAATTTTCAAAACAAACAACTTCCCTGTCTTCTTCTGTCCCTTTACCGTAGGAATCAGACCTTGTGTAAGCTAGGTACCGTTAGCTCCAGAATTTCATTGGCTACAAAAACCGTCAATCATTTTCACCGTCAGAGGTGACTGGTCCGTTCAGGGCCAGCCAAAACCGGACGTGGTCACTTGTCTGAAACCAATGCTTGTTGGCCGTTTGGCCTTGTAACCCAAGATTGGAAGCACATAATAGGTTGAGTAGGGTGTCAATCGAAAGGTGGCCATTTTAGCTTTCCAACTCAGGTAGGTTGATCGGCAAAAATATAGTGCTAGACCGACAGACGAGGGCAAAGTGCCGCGAGTGGGTGACGGCCCGCAGGGGGGGGGGGGCCCGAGCGTTAACTCATTCATCCCGTTCTAGCTAGGCCATGCTGTTAAAGATAGGAGTGCGTCACATTGTTTGTAGAGCTATATCTATATTCTATATTATAGCTACAGTATGGATACAATACTATGGTCATTTGACAGTAACTATCTTCTGTCCAAGATGCAAAGAAGAATGAATTTGTCCATGAATACATTTGCGCTTTATGCCATGGTGAATATAAGTATAATTTCGGAATGATCCGGGCTAATTCCTGGGAGGCAGGATATAGGGCGCAACATGAATTCTACTAAAAGCCTTGGCGTTTCGTCCCTGGACATGCTACTATTTCCAAATCAAATGTATATAATAGGTATTATGTTTCATCATGAATGCATGAAAGGGGGGGGGGGTCGTTTCTGATGCTTTGATTGCCAGTAACGGCATTCGTTATTATCAGCTGGATCGGTATGAAAACATTGTTGGATCAAGCTGAAATTGACGTCAGATAGTCCTTACCTGTGGTCGGGGGTATTCCAAAAAGAATATTCCAATTGTTTGATCGCCATCTGGTCCATCTGATGTCCATCTGGTCCACGACATAATCCGGCACAACACGTGCATCGATTGTCCCTGAAAACGATTCAATGCGATCGAGTGAATACCGGCCGCATCCCGCTAGACGGCGGTATCAAGCGCACTTTGTAACCTTGTATCTTGGCCTGTGGAACGGCCAAATGTCTCGGATAAAATGTGTCCTTCTCGGGCAAGGCGAACGGTTCTCCGGTTCCATTGAAGCGTGTCAAATATCCCTGATCCATATGTTGTGGTGGATTATGCCGAGGACCAAATTGACATTGGATGTACCAGATGGCGATCAAACAATTGTAATATTATTTTTGGAATACTCCCAATCACAGGTAAGGACGATTTGACGTACATTTTTGCTTGATCCTGCAATGCTTTTATACTGATCGGGCCGATCGGGCTAATGACAATCAAATAATCCGAAACGACCCCCCCCCCCTCCTTTCATGCATTCATGATGGAACATAATACCTATGATATATATTGATTTCGGAATAATAGCGTGTACAGGCAAGAAATGGCAACGTCTATAGTGGAATTGACGTGTAGGGCTATAACTCAGCACTTCATGAATTACCCTAGACCGCTCTAAAACCATACTTATATTCACCACGGTATAACACGGGAACGTATGGATGGAAAAATTTATTCTTTTTCACATATTGAATGATAGATAGGTGATGTCAAATGGGCCATATTATTGTATCCATAGCTATAATATAGAATATAGTTATAGCTCTACAAACAAGGTGATCCACTCCTATCTTTTAAAGCGTGGCAGTGCTAGAGCGGGGCCACGTCTAATTCCTGGCGGTCAATGAGTTAACGGTTGGCGCCCAATAACGTATATAAATGTTGTTGGCCGTGAAAGAGTTAACCACACTACCAAAGGGTTAACCCTTTCACTGCGACAATACAGAATGTTAACCCTTTCACTGACACATGACAAAGGGTTAACCCTTTCACTACCACACTACAGAAGGTTAAGGCTGATACATTTCATGACAGTGATTTGAGTTTTAAAACGTATCCTAGTTATGAAAGTTAGTCTGCAATTCTGTTCAAATGGTCTGTGGCAAGTGTTCTGAAATAATGACTAATGGCAACCTTCGCAGTGCTGACCAGTTCATGAGAAAATCCCACTTTTTAATCATCAGTTTTATGTTCATTCGTTCAATCAATGCGGTTAATCTTCTTCTAATTGGCGTGATTGATTTGATTTCCCGGTTTATACAGTAAACACGCTGAAAGCGGAGGTAACACAGAGGTCACGGCATCAGAGGATCAAAGAGCTTGGCGCCGAGGCAGCAGCTGGCACAAGGGAGCTGTCTATCCTCCTCTCCTCTCTCCTTCCCTCGTCTCCTCCCTGTATCCCTTCTGCCTCCTTGTGTCTTTATCTCAGCACCTGTCTTACTCTCTCTCACCCACTCTCTTTCCCCTCTCTCTCTCTCTCTCTCTCTCTCTCTCTCTCTCTCCTCTCTCTGTCTTTGCTTCCCCCCCCCTCCCTCTCTCTCTCTCTCTCTCTCTCTCTCTCTCTCTCTCTCTCTCTCTCTCTCTCTCTCTCTCTCTCTCTCTCTCTCTCTCTCTCTGTCTTTGCTTCCCCCCCCATCTTTCTCTCCCTCTCTCTCTCTCTCTCTCTCTCTCTCTCTCATCTCTCTCTCTCTCTCTCTCTCTCTCTCTCTCTCTCTCTCTCTCTCTCTCTCTCCTCTCTCTCTCTCTGTCTTTGCTCCCCCCCCTCCCTCTCTCTCTCTCTCTCTCTCTCTCTCTCTCTCTCTCTCTCTCTCTCTCTCTCTCTCTCTCTCTCTCTCTCTCTCTCTCTCTCTCTCTCTCTCTCTCTCTCTCTCTCTCTCTCTCTCCTCTCTCTCTCTATCTCTCTCTCTCTCTCTCTGGCTCAGACTTTGATCTTCTCGGTCCCAGTACAGTGGGAGGCAGGAAGCCTTATGGCTGTTTCTCTGCCTATTAATGTCTTAACTCCAGCTCTGCCTTGCTTGTGCACCCGCTCCACAGAGACCTCATATCCTCTCACTGCTCTGTCTAATGACAGGCATGGGCATGCTAATCATTTGTTGCACTGCATGTGTGTGTGTGCGCGTGAGCGTGTGCGCGTGCACGGTGGGGAATATTCTCAGAGAGGTCCTGAATTCATAAAAAACCGGAGATGAAGGGATGGCAGCGATCACATCAATCATAGCCTTCCATCTCCATTTCATTAGTAGTGACGGCGCATTTGCTTGCCTCAATCTGTGACTGTTCCTCAATTTTGATTTTCATTTTGTTTATTAAATTGACTTTACATCTTTGACAATAATGGAACTTGCAGAGTGAATCTAGAGCAGATCGCTGTGGGAGCCGACTGCACATCTCTGTGATATAACCAAACGGACGAGAAAGTGGCCAGAGGTATATTGTGAAGACAGCAGAGAAACCATTGCAAGACACTATTTAATTTAACATCAGAAAATTACAAGTTTATATGCTACCCTTTATCTTCTCCACCACAGCTACCCAGACTGCTATGCTGGCTTCATTACACCAAAAATTCGTGCAGTAGATATCTCTAGAGTCTAGATAAATCACATCGAGATAGGTAAGAACCCATACCTTCCGGCACATTTTATCCGGTTTAATCCAGCGTGGACGCTATCAACTTTTTGGCATCCGTAAGACTCGGACAAATGAGTCTCTTTACATACAGAGGTTGATAACTGAGAAACATTATTCAACAACAATACAGAAGGCAGTGTAGGTATGGTCAGAATAAAAATTCTGATAATTGAGTGGTTACTTTTTCCCAGAAAATCAGGAGGGCATTCCCTAACATAAGCATAAATGTACCAAGAGCACCGTTTAAACACAAGGGAGCATCGAGGGTTTTGTCTGAGACCCATTAGGTGCAAACGTCTAGGAGTCAGGTAAATCCTATGAACAAAATTAAGATGAATCAGTTGGTGATCCGGGTTGCGTGATGATAGCCGAACGTTTGCCCAGATTGCAAGACACCTGTGTCCTTTCCCATATGATCCAGCTCGGACCGCGACCTCGGACAGGGTCCTCGAGGATGCATAGAGTTATGTAACAGGAAAATGCACAAAAAGTGTCCAGCCCCGGACGCGTGTTGCTTATTGACAGCGGAAGAGTGCAAACATGCTTCCGCATTCGTCACCGCACGCCAGTACGGTAATGCGCCTTTCCTTTCGCCCCGCTCAGACAAATGCATATGTACATTGCAACACAAACGCAGCATTTCCGCGTACATTGCAACGAATCACTTGGAGTTTGAAAGTGATAGAAGAAACTACTCAACGTCGGCTGTCTTTAACTATGAGTGAACACAACGCATTGTAACGTTAACGCAGCTGTCAACTGTACTTTACTATGGAATATACATGTATATTATCGCGACGCGTCGTCACAGACTAAACAGTGTTGTGAACACAACACATTGTAACGTTAACGCAGCTGTCAACTGTACTTTACTATGGAATATACATGTATTGTTAGAAAATGTTTTGGATCTAAATCACTTGGAGTTTGAAAGTGATATCAGAAGAAACTACTCAACCTCGGCTGTCTTTAACTATGAATGAACACAACACTCTAACTCACCATGTTTAGATAATAAAGTACTCAACCTCTACTTGTCTACTGTCTGACTGAACACAACACTCTAACTCACCATGTTTAGATAATAAAGTACTCAACCTCTACTGTATTTAACTATGAGTGAACACAACACTCTAACATACCATCTTTAGATACTAAAGTACTCAACCTCTACTGTATTTAACTATGAGTGAACACAACACTCTAACTTACCATCTTTAGATAATTAAAGTACTCAACCTCTACTGTATTTAACTATGAGTGAACACAACACTCTAACTTACCATGTTTAGATAATAAAGTACTCAACCTCTACTGTATTTAACTATGAGTGAACACAACACTCTAACTTACCATCTTTAGATAATAAAGTACTCAACCTCTACTGTATTTAACTATGAGTGAACACAACACTCTAACTTACCATCTTTAGATAATAAAGTACTCAACCTCTACTGTATTTAACTATGAGTGAACACAACACTCTACTAACTTACCATCTTTAGATAATAAAGTACTCAACCTCTACTGTATTTAACTATGAGTGAACACAACACTCTAACTTACCATGTTTAGATAATAAGTACTCAACCTCTACTGTATTTAACTATGAGTGAACACAACACTCTAACTTACCATCTTTAGATAATAAAGTACTCAACCATCTACTGTATTTAACTATGAGTGAACACAACACTCTAACTTACCATCTTTAGATAATAAAGTACTCAACCTCTACTGTATTTAACTATGAGTGAACACAACACTCTAACTTACATCTTTAGATAATAAAGTACTCAACCTCTACTGTATTTAACTATGAGTGAACACAACACTCTAACTTACCATCTTTAGATACTAAAGTACTCAACCTCTACTGTATTTAACTATGAAGTGAACACAACACTCTTAACTTACCATCTTTAGATAATAAAGTACTCAACCTCTACTGTATTTAACTATGAGTGAACACAACACTCTAACTTACCATGTTTAGATAATAAAGTACTCAACCTCTACTGTATTTACCTATGAGTGAACACAACACTCTAACTTACCATCTTTAGATAATAAAGTACTCAACCTCTACTGTATTTAACTATGAGTGAACACAACACTCTAACTTACCATCTTTAGATAATAAAGTACTCAACCTCTACTGTATTTAACTATGAGTGAACACAACACTATAACTTACCATCTTTAGATAATAAAGTACTCAACCTCTACTGTATTTAACTATGAGTGAACATAACACTCTAACTTACCATCTTTAGATAATAAAGTACTCAACCTCTACTGTATTTAACTATGAGTGAACACAACACTCTAACTCACCATGTTTAGATAATAAAGTACTCAACCTCTACTTGTCTACTGTCTGACTGAACACAACAATACATGTATATTCCATAGTAAAGTACAGTTGACAGCTGCGTTAACGTTACAATGTGTTGTGTTCACAACACTGTTTAGTCTGTGACGACGCGTCGCGATAATATACATGTATATTCCATAGTAAAGTACAGTTGACAGCTGCGTTAACGTTACAATGCGTTGTGTTCACTCATAGTTAAAGACAGCCGACGTTGAGTAGTTTCTTCTGATATCACTTTCAAACTCCAAGTGATTCGTTGCAATGTACGCGGAAATGCTGCATTTGTGTTGCAATGTACATATGCATTTGTCTGAGCGGGGCGAAAGGAAAGGCGCATTACCGTACTGGCGTGTGGTGACGAATGCGGAAGCATTTTTGCACTCTTCCGCTGTCAATAAGCAACACGCGTCCCGGACCGACCAGCCACCTTTCTGGAGATAAAGGGCCCCTTTAACCTTGGCCTAAAAGCCTCTCAGTGTACTATTCAAAAGAAAGCCGACTTATATAATGTCCTTAAATATATATGATAATGATTGTACTGTAATCCTATTTTCCAATGACCTTTAACTTAATCAATGTTCCCAATTAACTATGACATAAGTCTAAAGTCAGCCTGAATATTTCTCAAGCCTGACGTTAATTTCCCACCCTGTGCACAGGGACGGCTAAATGTGATTATCTGGCACCAAAACCTGTATCACGGTTGCCCCAGAACGGAGACAACAAAGCAGCTTTCACATTTCACGGCGAGCACAGTGATCGGGCTGAATTCAAATAAATGAATATCCATCGCGCCGGGCTTCCAGCCCGCTAGCCTGGCGTGACACGAACAATTTGAACATCGAGAGAGCATTATTGAAATGAAGTGTGTGCCTCGGGGAGAAATTGAAGTGAGGAAAAATAGCTGAAATGCTAAAGAAGTCGTCACCTTCACGCTCACTCCCAACCACTTTTCTGATCCCCCTTACCACAGAGGTGACTAGCACTTTACCCTGGTTAACCTGAGTAATGTCACACTCTCACTCTTTTCCACCTCCTTCGCCCATTCAGCCCCCCCCCTCTCTCTCTCTCTCTCTCTCTCTCTCTCTCTCTCTCTCTCTCTCTCTCTCTCTCTCGCTCTCTCTCGCTCTCTCTCTCGCTCTCTCTCTCTCTCTCTCTCTCTCTCTCTCTCTCTCTCTCTCTCTCTCTCTCTCTCTCTCTCTCTCTCTCTCTCTCTCTCTCTCTCTCTCTCTCTCTCTCTCTCTCTCTCTCTCTCTCTGTCTGTCTTGGAGTGATGGCTCAATTACATATCCTCACAAGCAAAGTGGAGCAGGATTATCTCTCCGTCTGGGTGTCAGAGTGTTCACCCAACCTTAAAGGAACCTGCACGACCATTAGGGGAAACGCACTTACCATCTTCTCCAGAGTCAGACACAAATATAGATACAAACCTCCTCTCTGTGCGCTCAGTGGAAAGTTATATACAGCTGTGTTGTGAAGGATCAGATTAAACCGAATATATATATTTATTTATGGATATATATTTAATAGTATTTGTATATCGTTTGATATCCCCTGTATATTCCTTGTATATATACACTGAATATCCCTTTAGTCTACTAACAGCCCATAATAGTTTCATTCTACCATTGGACGAGAACCTGGCGCCAGCAGCCAAGCCCCTTGGTTCAAGTTCAATCGTGCCGACGAACATGTCGTTACAAGCCCGGTTCCGCGTAGGAATACGTCTGGCGAAATACGAATGGTACTATTTGTTCACAGCGCATATATATATGGCGCAAGTAAAGTAGAACTTTCTTTTAGTCCATTAGTCCTTTACCCTCCAACCTAGTAACAGACGTGAAGCCTCACCCACGACGCACGTGTGGTGCAGTAAGGCCTACTTGGCCTCAGAATAGGCATTGAGACATCGTGTGGATTAATAGTTGAATTGTCATAGTTTGGCACTATACCGTCGAGTGGGATGTATTTCTATTAAGTTAATAATAGTCTATTATGTATGGTGCATCGTTCGGTTAGAGTTATAAAGTGAGCAGTACCCCCATCGTTCCTGACGTTATCTGGAGTCTTAACCAGGCTGGGCAGACCACGTGTGGTGCTTGCATCCGAGGAGCTCCGGGCCAGGACGAGTGGACCTGTACATTGGATTACTTTACCCGGACGACGGCGAGCCTTCCACGGCTTGGATTATCTACATGCTTTGGGTGCTTTGATTATGCCATGGATAACAGCCAACACTGCTGAGTGTTGGAACTACCCCCCGAGAGGAGTCCAGGTGAGACGGCGCTCTACCCCGAGTGAGGTCGCCTCACGTCTCTTCGTTGTGGACCGGCAGCTACCGTCCACCAGAGGGCCCAGCTGTATTCATCTGTGGACCGAGGTTCTGTGGGCACCGTGTTCAGCACTCTGAATTCTCCCAAGAAATCGTCGGCCAGATGGGATACCGCCAGCGGCTCTCCTAACCCCCCCCCCCTACTGACTTACAACCAGCGGGACCCCCCCTTTAGTGTATCCAGCTATAATCATTTAAGTACCATCGCTATAGTTCCCTAAAGAACCAGGTTGTATACTTGCTCCCTGCGTAACCAGAGATTGGACATTCAATGTTGATTTACCTACGAATACTCATTTGCCTTACAAGTGCATTTCAAATCATAAATGTCATTAAGTGAACGTTGTATATACCCTTTGCTATATAAAATATTCGATTTATACATTTGTGTGGACTTCGTTTCATCAGGTGGGAAAGTGTTCATCATATCTATATCATGTACTGTGTGGCCAGTATTCAAAGTACATAGACAGTAGTGGTTTAATAATACCATACTTATCAATACAGTCAGGGAATTGTACCCCTCAGTTACAATTGGTCCTTCGAGCCGGAGGGTAACTAGTGTAATATTAATATAGTGTTATTAATATTGAAATGGCCTATGATGAACACTCCACGAAACGGTCCTCCTAACGTAGAACGCCCGCAGCGCAGACGACAGCCACCTCAGTACTTAGAGGATTACGCTGTCAGTCAACTACCTAGCCTTCGACAAACGGTAAACGCGGTAAAAGTAGAAAGTTAAATTATGTCTGACCTTAACGACCAGGTTTCCCCGACCACAGAGGCCCTAGTGGGTTCTAATGTAACTGACCAAGCTCACGGTGGGGACCAGGAGGGAGCTGACATGCCTTTACCCCCCGCCAATACCGAAGAAGTAGTCCCCGACCAGCCCCGGGAAGAAGACAACCCTACAGAGAGAGAACTCTGCACGGAGGAAGAGGAGGAGAGCGCCGAGGAAATAGAGCTCCAGGACTCCCCAACGAGTACAGCCAGGAGCGGCTCACCTCAACAACCGTCTTCCCCCAGCGAAGCGGAGAGGATGCTATCACAGGCGTTCCTCGTCAGCCTGACAGCCTCTACCGAACGCGATCGACTTCAGGGTGAACGCGATCGACTCCAAGCACAGACGCTTAGCGAGCGCGAACAACTCCAAGCGCAGCAACGGAGCGAAGAAGAGCGCATACGCCTGGAGATGAGACGCCTTCAGACGGAAGAGAATATGGCAAGAGACCGGGCCGACGGCCAGCGCGCCGCTGCCGGTGCCCAAAGAGAAGCAGAGCGCGACCTCGCTCTCATCCAGCGCGAAACCGAGCGCGACAGATTACAAGCCGAGCGCGACAAGCTACAAGCGCAACTAATGGAGCAGCTGATCCTCAAGGCAACACCCTCTCCCTCCGCCAGGGGTTCAAGGAACTCGTCGAGACAACAGTCAAGGGCAGCGTCTCCTAACCGAGCAAGCGACCCTGAACTTGACCAACAGACCAAGCCTATACCCCCCGCAGACCCCCTTCCCAGACCGGTCCAAGCGAGACCCAGCTACAAGGAAGGAGCGGCAGATACTGCGGAGAAGCTAAATAAACGACTACAGGATCTAGAGGACCTGATAGAAGAAGAAGAGGGAGAGGAGGAGAACCAAGCCCGACGACAGCACAGTACTCCACCGGACCAGGAGGTCCAGTACAGCCCAGGCTATACCCCCGCGGCGCTGCGCTACAGACCCCCGACTCTATTCACGGGTGAGCACGACGCACGACCAGCCCCGAGGAATAGCACCTGGACCAGCGGGCCATGGTACCCTGCCGGTACCAGCCCACAGAGAGGCGCAAGAGGAGACTCGCCTAGGAGGTCTCTCCCCCAACGCCCGCCGATGTATCAGCCATCCACGGCGTCATACATTGCCACGCCGACGTTTCCAGACTTCACCTATGAGAATCGAGCACAGTACACGGAGCTCCGGATGTGCTTAGAGACAATGATGGTGGACGTCGTTGATGAGCGTCACAAGTATGCAATATTACTGAAGCACCTGAAAGTACCGCGAGCGCACAATATAGCGCTAGCCTATGCCACCTCTACGACCCCATACACCGCGGCTCTAGCAGCGCTGGACCAGAGATATGGACGTATATGGGATTACGTAATCCAAGAGATAAGGCATATTGATCGCCTACCCCCAGCAACAGACAATCGCTCATTAGACGACCTGTCGATAAAAGTGCAGTCCCTGGTAGGGATGCTGGGAGCGCAACGGGAAAAGGGCATGCACGAGCTATACGCCAACCCTAACGTCGAGAGGATTTTAGAGAAGCTGCCACCCGCAAGACGAGCGTTTTAGGCGGCAGAGAGACCACCGTGATCCTAACGGTCCCGAACCATCCCTCCTCGATCTAGCCGACTTCCTGGCGAGAGAAGTCAGCAGCTTACGACTGGATACGTTCGTGCGGAGCACGCCAAGCTCCAGAGAGGGACCCAGGAGAATAAACGATGGAAGAAGATCGGTGACTGTCATGCACCAATCAGAGTCAGTACCGAGCAGTAAGAGCCACAGTACCCCCTCGAGAAAAGAGAAGTGGAAGATGGTGTGCCCCTACTGTGAGAAGGAACACTGGCTGTCACAATGTGACCTGTTCACAAAGATGAATGCAGAAGAAGTGAGTCAATGGATAAAGTCCAACAGGCGCTGTTACCGATGTGCGCGCAGTCACATGGCAGCCGAATGCCGCCTAAAGAAAAGGTGCAGTCGGTGTGACGGAGCCCATCTAGATGTACTAGCAGTGGCGCCCAAGTGCTCTTAAAGGTAGTCCGTGTGACATTGAGCTACCAAGATAAAGTCATGGACACTTACGCCGTCCTTGATGACGGGTCAGAGAAGACCCTTCTGCTCGCGTCCGCTGCGGCCCAGCTGGGACTGCGGGGGAGCGAGAACCAAATGACGATTCGGACAATAAGAAGAGATTTAAAGACGATAAAGGGCGAGAATGTCTCCTTTACTATCGCAGCAAGCGGGCAGCCAGAGCGACGGTATAGGATTACAAATGCTTTCACCAGCCAAGAAATAGGACTATCGCAGTACACCTACCCCATCGCCAAGCTGATGGATAAATATGTGCACCTGCGTCAACTGCCTATCCCGCTCATAGACGGCGCCACCCCGACCCTGCTGATAGGCTCCGACCATGCAGACCTCATCGTCCCGATTGACCGGGTCCATACAGGACCCCGAGGCTGTCCTGCAGCAGTCGAGACCCGCCTAGGGTGGACACTACAAGGCCCCCTCGCTAAATCTCTCAACCGAACAGCAGCCACTAGCTGCCTCCACTCCAGAGCGACAGAAGAAGACACCACTCTCCTGCAGCATGTCGAGAGGCTATGGACACTAGAGACAATGCCCTTTAAGAACGAAAAGAAAGACATTCGTTCTAAAGAAGACATTTACGCCATCAACCTACTCGAGCAAGGGACAAAGAGAGTCACAGTCGGCGGAGTGATGAGATACGCAACTCCACTCCTGAGGCGAGAGGGAATGCCCACCTTTCACGCAAAGAAAGACGCCACGGAGCGGTATCTATTGAACACAGAGCGGCGCCTAGCCAAAGACCCCGCTCAAGAGAGTGTGTACCGCGCTGAGATTGAGAAGCTAATCACAGCGGGACACGTGACAAAGATTGACATTAAAGAGGCCGATCAGACGACCGAATCATGGTACGTGCCGCACCACAAGGTCCACCACAACGGCAAGGATCGCATTGTGTTTAACTGCAGCTACCAGATCGGATCCCAAAATCTGAATAAAGAGCTCTTGCCCGGCCCCACACTCGGCCCCTCTCTACTAGGCGTGCTACTACGCTTCCGCCAGGACAAGGTGGCTATCAGCGGGGATATCAAAGGGATGTTCCTGCAGGTGAGACTAGTGGAGGAGGACAAGCCCCTGCTGCGGTTCCTATGGAGAGAGAGGATCGGAGATGAGAACCCAGCCATCTACCAGTGGGAAGTCCTCCCCTTCGGAACCACATGCAGCCCGTGCTGTGCTACATTTGCACTACAGAAACACGTCGCAGAGGACGCAGCAGCAGATGAAGAGGTCCGACACAGTGTGAAGAACAGTTTCTACGTGGACAACTGTTTACAAAGCGTTTCGACTCAAGAAGAAGCCGAGGCTCTCCTAATCAAGCTACGCGCCTCCCTGATCAAAGGCGGCTTTGATCTCAGGCAGTGGGCCAGCAGTGACCCGCACGTATTGCGCAGCCTCTCCCCCGCGGACAAGGCTGCCAGCAGCGAGACCTGGATGGCGACAATCCCAGGAGAAGCCCAAGAAATGACACTAGGACTAGTCTGGCGCTTCAAAACAGACTCGCTCCACTATAGACACAAACCCCTGACCACGGAGCAGGGAAGGTCGACGGCGATACCGACCACCAGACGGAGTGTGTACAGAACACTCGCCAGACAATATGACCCGTTGGGATGTATTCTACCTTACACCACCAGGGCAAAGATGATTGTACGAGCACTATGGGACAAGGACCAGGGCTGGGACGACCCAATACCCGCACACCTTGCCTCCACATGGAGAGAGTGGGAGACGGAACTCCGCTCACTCCCAGGCGCCAATATACGCCGCAGCTACTTCCCACCCACAGTGAGGCCAGAGACATGCAAGATGGATCTACACGTCTTCAGTGACGCCTCCGAAGTAGCCTATGGATCGGTGGCCTACTTGCGTGCCCAAGAGAAGGGAGGAGAGATACACACTGCTTTCATCCTGGCTCGCTCAAGAATAGCCCCACGAAAGCAACAATCTATCCCGCGTCTAGAGCTCTGCGCAGCCCTAGCAGGAGCGCATCTAGCCACGTTAATCCAACGTGAACTCACCATTCCGGTGCACAGAACAATCTTGTGGTCAGATTCCACGACAGTACTCACATGGATCAAGTCTGATTCATGCAGATACAAGGTCTTCGTGGGAGTCAGAGTCACCGAGATTCAAGAGTTAACAGAAGCAGCGAGCTGGCGGTATGTGGACACCAAACACAACCCAGCTGACGTCATCACCCGGGGAATGTCCCTGGATGACCTCACCCGTCGCAACATCTACAGTGACGGACCAGAATTCCTCAAGCTCCCGGAAGAAGAGTGGCCTACGCCCACCCCACGGGAAGCAAGTAAAGAGGAGGCTGAGAACAAGAAACCTATGTTCTGTGGACTGAGCACAGTCGCCTCCACAGACCCCAACATAGATGATTGCATTACCCTACAGAGTGCGCAGCTAAAGACATTCCTGTGGCACCACCCAGAGATTCAGTCCACTGCCGACATTTCAGCAGCTGACTACGAAGAAGCAGAACTTCTTCTACTACAACGAGCCCAGAGAGACTCGTTCCCCGACGAGCTAGACTGTCTACAGGGAGGAAAGCCTGTCCCATCAGACAGCAGATTGCTCCACTTGGCACCCGAGAGTGACGCCCATAATCTCATCAGAGTGGGTGGTCGCCTGCGGAGAGCCCCCGATCTACCGGATGACGTTAAGTACCCGATAGTCTTGAACAGCCGACACAAGGTCACAGAGCTGATCATAAAGAAATACGACGAGGATGTGCACCACGCAGGAGCAGAGAGAGTCTTCGCGGAGATCAGACGTCGCTATTGGATACTTCAAGGAAGAGAAGCGGTGCGACGCTTCCAGCGAACCTGTCTAGACTGCCGAAAGTGGCGCGCGCAGCCCAGCATACCCCGGATGGCTGACCTACCTCCCTGTCGCCTCCGACTCGGCGACAAGCCATTCCACTCCACAGGAGAGGAAGAGGAACCGAGAAGCGGTGGGGTATTGTATTCAAATGCATGACCACCAGAGCGATACATATCGAACTCCTTCCGACCATGAGCACAGACTCATTCCTTATGGCCTTCCGAAGATTCACATCGCGGAAAGGAAAACCGTCTACATTGTTGTCTGATCACGGGACAAACTTCAAAGGCGGAGAAAGAGAGCTGAGAGAGAGCTTCCAAGCTATGGGCCCAGAACTTAAGACCCACCTCGCTCCATCCCAGATTGACTTCCAGTTTAATCCCCCGAACGCACCCCACTTCGGTGGAACCTGGGAACGAGAAGTACGTTCTATAAAGACAGCCCTGTACGCCGTGCTTGGGGCCCAGACTGTGGCGGAAGAAGTCCTAATGACAGTCCTCACGGAGATCGAGGGAGTATTGAACTCCAAGCCCCTCGGCCATGTCTCCAGTGATGTAGCAGATGTCGACCCAGTCACCCCCAACACACTCTTGATGGGGCGGCTAGACCCCGCGCTACCCCAGACAATGTACAGGCCTGAAGAAGCGAACGGCCGAAGAATGTGCTAGGTACAGGCGAGGTACAGTCAAGTACTAGCTGACAAGTTTTGGAACAGCTTTCTACTCCACTACCTACCGTCTCTACAGACCCGCCAGAAGTGGGTAAAAGAGAGAGACAATTTGACAGAAGGAACAGTCGTCATGATTATCGACCAGTCACTACCCAGAGCTATGTGGCCGGCTGGCCGCGTAAGCAAAGTGATCACCGGTGCCGATGGCAAGGTCCGAGCAGCTGAAGTGCTCGTCCAAGGGCGAACTTACACACGACCCGTGGCGAGGCTAATAGAACTGCCCAGACTCCCAGACACTATCGATGATGACCATGACCCCATGACTTTGTGAGTTGACTGACCCTTACAGCGGACCCTGAGTGGTAGACAGTGCGGTTAATCTGTCTCTGCTTAGCTAATTAGGTGGGACTAATTAGGGGGCGGCTGTTGTGAAGGATCAGATTAAACCGAATATATATATTTATTTATGGATATATATTTAATAGTATTTGTATATCGTTTGATATCCCCTGTATATTCCTTGTATATATACACTGAATATCCCTTTAGTCTACTAACAGCCCATAATAGTTTCATTCTACCATTGGACGAGAACCTGGCGCCAGCAGCCAAGCCCCTTGGTTCAAGTTCAATCGTGCCGACGAACATGTCGTTACAAGCCCGGTTCCGCGTAGGAATACGTCTGGCGAAATACGAATGGTACTATTTGTTCACAGCGCATATATATATATGGCGCAAGTAAAGTAGAACTTTCTTTTAGTCCATTAGTCCTTTACCCTCCAACCTAGTAACAGACGTGAAGCCTCACCCACGACGCACGTGTGGTGCAGTAAGGCCTACTTGGCCTCAGAATAGGCATTGAGACATCGTGTGGATTAATAGTTGAATTGTCATAGTTTGGCACTATACCGTCGAGTGGGACGTATTTCTATTAAGTTAATAATAGTCTATTATGTATGGTGCATCGTTCGGTTAGAGTTATAAAGTGAGCAGTACCCCCATCGTTCCTGACGTTATCTGGAGTCTTAACCAGGCTGGGCAGACCACGTGTGGTGCTTGCATCCGAGGAGCTCCGGGCCAGGACGAGTGGACCTGTACATTGGATTACTTTACCCGGACGACGGCGAGCCTTCCACGGCTTGGATTATCTACATGCTTTGGGTGCTTTGATTATGCCATGGATAACAGCCAACACTGCTGAGTGTTGGAACTACCCCCCGAGAGGAGTCCAGGTGAGACGGCGCTCTACCCCGAGTGAGGTCGCCTCACGTCTCTTCGTTGTGGACCGGCAGCTACCGTCCACCAGAGGGCCCAGCTGTATTCATCTGTGGACCGAGGTTCTGTGGGCACCGTGTTCAGCACTCTGAATTCTCCCAAGAAATCGTCGGCCAGTTGGGATACCGCCAGCGGCTCTCCTAACCCCCCCCCCCTACTGACTTACAACCAGCGGGACCCCCCCTTTAGTGTATCCAGCTATAATCATTTAAGTACCATCGCTATAGTTCCCTAAAGAACCAGGTTGTATACTTGCTCCCTGCGTAACCAGAGATTGGACATTCAATGTTGATTTACCTACGAATACTCATTTGCCTTACAAGTGCATTTCAAATCATAAATGTCATTAAGTGAACGTTGTATATACCCTTTGCTATATAAAATATTCGATTTATACATTTGTGTGGACTTCGTTTCATCAGGTGGGAAAGTGTTCATCATATCTATATCATGTACTGTGTGGCCAGTATTCAAAGTACATAGACAGTAGTGGTTTAATAATACCATACTTATCAATACAGTCAGGGAATTGTACCCCTCAGTTACAAGCTGTGTTGTGGTTGGTTGATACGAGGCAGTTTTGGATCATGGCACACTCGTTTATAGATATAGGCCTATAATGCTAACATGTCTGTGTTGCAGTGGCGGCTGCACGCACGCACGCACGCACGTGTGACGGATCATACTGGGTCTGCGTTGTGTTTGATGTTAAATGAGAATGTCCCGAGGGGGAGTCGAACAGGGGGCTCCCGCGTCCGCGGGCGACGACACATGCCGCTGCACTAAGAAGTGAATTCACTCCTAACTACCGTACCTATGCATCTGTTAACCCTGTTATGGGGAAGTGAGTTTAATTTACCAGCCCGCACTGCCACAGTGACTCGTCAACACACCTGTTTCCGTGACTGTGGACATACCCACGGGCTTCCCCGTTACACACGCACGCACGCACACACACACACACACACACACACACACACACACACACACACACACACACACACACACACACACACACACACACACTGACCACCCAGACTAACTAAAGTAACTCGACAAAGCAACCCACAAGTCCAGGGATTCACACTGGCACTGCAGTGATGGTCGCATCTTATTTATTGTTATTATTCGGTTTTAAATCTAAACCGTTTGGGATTGTTTTCCCCTTTTCAAATTTGGACCAAGCCGTATTCTCATGCAGAGCAGCGGAGATAACAGCAGAGCTGATCCGTAGCTCGCACGTTTATCCCTTGCACCTGTTGCGCGCGACAGCTTGGGACTTGTTGTCATTTCGCCTGGATGTACAGAACGCATCACCAGATCAATCTCACATGCACATCACTCAGCACTATAGGAAATGAACGACACACACACGCGCATGCACACACACACACAGGCCATAGCGGACCAAGAAAAATCGCTCGTTACTCACACGCGCTGGTCTCCTCCGTCGTAAGTCTGGTCTCCGTAAACTGGATGCTTGCAGACTGCAGAGGGGAATCCCTCGTGTCACGCACTCGCATAAACCCATATATGGACCAAGTTGCCAACTAAGAAATGTCCGCAGAAAGCAGTAGCACTAAAAAGATAAGGACCCGAAAGACTGTGGCTCATATCGTCCTATTTCTCTCCTTAACAATGAAGCAAAGATCTTGGCAAAGGTACTCGCTCGACGACTGGAATCCGTTATACCAAGTATTATCCATCCAGACCAGTCTGGCTTTGTGAAGGATAGAATGGCTTTTTTCAACCTGCGGCGCCTTATGAATATAATTTACTCATCCACCGAGTCTCCCGTTGCAGAGGTCGTTGTTGCGCTAGACGCAGAGAAGGCCTTTGACCGGGTTGAATGGGACTATTTATTCTATACTCTGCAGAAATTCGGTTTCGGCGAGAAATTTGTGTCCTGGGTCAAACTTTTATACTCCTCTCCAGTGGCATCAGTTCGAACAAATGATGTGACTTCGGAATATTTCCCCCTACAACGCGGTACAAGACAGGGTTGCCCTCTCTCTCCGCTACTATTTGCACTAGCGATCGAGCCACTAGCTATTTCCTTTCGCAAGGACCGCCATGTCCAAGGCATCATCAGAAATGGACAGGAACAAAGAATCTCGCTATATGCGGACGATGTCCTGTTGTATATCGCGGATCCAGCGGCCACACTTCCACGTGTCCTTCACATACTACACGAGTTTGGTGTTTTTTCTGGCTATAAATTAAACTTAAACAAGAGTGAACTCTTCCCCATAAATTCCTTAGCTAGAAATATCCCCCCCTCTAGGTTCCCCTTCAAGCTTTCCCCAAGCAGCTTCCGTTACCTTGGCATAACGATAACACATAAACATTCTAATCTCATAGCGTCCAACTTCACCCCTCTACTGGAGCGCACCAAGCAGGATTTTATCAGATGGTCATCACTTCCTTTATCACTTGTTGGCAGAGTGAACACTGTGAAAATGAACACATTACCGAAATTTCTGTACTTATTTCAAAATATTCCAACCTTTATTCCAAAGTCATTTTTTAAAGCCCTCGACAAGGCAATATCAGATTTTATTTGGAACAAACGCCCAGTCCGAATAAATAAAATGGCCCTCCAGAAGCCTAAATCACAGGGAGGCTTCGCACTACCCAATTTCTTGGTCTACTATTGGGCTGCAAATATTCACAGCATTCTCTACTGGAGTCACTCCCACTACGGACTCTGTCAGTGGGTACCGGCATGGGTGGACATGGAAAGGGCATCTTGTTCTAGAACATCTTTGCAATCCTTAGTCTGCTCCTCGCTCCCAGTCACAACCGCCCAGTATACCAACAACCTCTTAGTACAACACTCCCTCCGGATCTGGTCCCAGTTTAGAAAACACTTTGGTCTCCACGCCATGTCACAGTCGTCACCTGTCCACAAAAACTTCCTTTTCCCTCCCTCTATGGTGGATGAAACCTTCAGCAACTGGTTTAAGAAGGGCATTCTGAACATTTATGATTTGTACCAAGACAGTTCTTTCATGTCTTTCACACAACTGTCCCTAAAGTTTAACTTACCAAAAACAAATTTTTTCAGATATCTACAGATACGTGATTTTGTTAAGAGCAAATTTGACCAGTTCCCCCATACACCCCCAAAAACGTTGATCGATCGCATCTTGGAGGTGAAGGTTGTAATCAAAGGCTCAATATCTAAACTATATAACATCATATCCCTATCCCTACCCTCCTCAGTATTGGCTATAAGACAAAACTGGGAGTCCGATCTAAATCATCAATTTACAGACAAAGAATGGGAAAACGCTCTTGCCCGAATACACTCTTCTTCAATATGTGCCCGCCATTCACTGATACAGTTCAAGCTCCTCCACTGTCTATATTGGTCAAAGACTAGACTGGCGAAGATAAATCCTGGCATGGATCCCACATGCGACCGGTGTCACCAAGCCCCTGGCTCACTTATCCATATGTTCTGGCATTGTCCAGTACTGGCCCCTTTCTGGACTTCCATTTTTAAATCTTATTCAGACATATTTTTTATGAACATTGACCCATGCCCTCTTATTGCACTATTTGGCTTGACACCGGAAAACGCTACAATATCTATTGGGCAATCCAATGCCATGGCCTTTGCCTCACTCATTGCCAGACGTCTCATCCTATTCAACTGGAAGGCAGCCACTCCCCCTTCACACTTACACTGGATGAGGGATGTCATGTCTCTTATACATATAGAGAAAATCAGATGTACTACACAAGGCCACACGGATATCTTCCACAAAACATGGCAGCCCTTCCTATCCCATTTCAAAACCCATATGACTCCATCCAATCTTGGGACCCCATGACCCCCCTCCACCCCCTATCTACCTTCATGACACTGCTAGCCCACGCATGGCTAGGGAGATGGCATTGTGGTGGTCTGCTAAGGGTGTTAAATTTACTCTCCATTTTATTTGTTTTACCATCTGGAAATTACGCTACTAAAATGGAGAGTAACACTTATATTATATATTATTATTACGGTATGTATATATAAAAATATCTCTGTTTTATCTTTGTTTTATTTTAATTTGACTTTCTTTTTCTTTTGCGTAGCTTTGTCTGCCACATCTGTACTTTTGTTTAATTATTTAAATGTCTATTTTTTATTTATATCTCTTTTTTTCTTTTTTTCTTTTTCATGTATGTTTGTCGTCGCCCTCACTGGGTGGGATGGGTGGGATTAGGGGATAGGAATGAGGAAGGAAATGGAAGTTGTATAATTTTGATAACTGAAATGTATAAATATGTACTAATTCTTCCAATAAAAAAAGATAAATCTAGAAAGCAGTAGCACTCACTCACCAAAGCTGTGTGCTGCTCACATGAAGAGGAAGGCAGCACAGCGGTTCTTCCTCTGGGCGAACGTTTCGATGACTTTGGGAACAAAATTGAGAAGGACATGACAGGTGCTTACTAAACTACTAGCGTGCTAAGCTAGTAGCTAGCTACAAGTTAGCTTACACAGTCCAAGACGGCACGTTCACGTCAACTACAACTACACTACTTCAACTGAGATAAAAAAAAATATATATATATATCATCAAACGATGCAGTGCACAATAAGTTCATGAAGTTCAACAATTGAATAAAGATCTTAAAATATGAATTATTATATTAGGCAAATTAATCTCTTCTTTTCTATGTCAGCTTTCAAGGCTGACATTGCACACAGTATAGGGTCCAGCTGCACTTCCGTAGGTTTAGCTGGGGCCAATCTCTGATTGGATTTGAAGGTTGTCAACACAATGTGGCACGGCGTGAACCAATCAATCATGTGCGCTGCACCTCACTACCCGCCTTTTAAAAACTCAAATACCCTATTTTGATTGGATAATTATATTCTTAAGCCCAACCGCACCTATTTGTGATTGACATCTGGCCATTACTGCAGTTATGGGATCAGGCCAGATCAGAGAGCTCAGAGTTGTCACTTGGACATTTTTGAAGAAATTATTTTTTTTCACAGAGGAAAACATTTCTAATAAAAAAAAATATATAATAATAATAATAAAAAAATATATATATATATTAATAATATTTTTTTTATTTTAATTTTTTTTATTCTTTCTGTATATTACTAGTGAATCACTGCCTCACTAGTAGTCATGCAATAACCTCCACTGCTGTGTTGTGATTTGCAGGTGAGATGGAGCTCCAGCGCTGGCCTTTTACAAGAAACAAAATAGTTCCAAGATGTCATACCGAGAGAAAAATCAAGCATCGGATATTACAAAAAGGACTGTCATATTCTGTTGTGGATGGTTTTTGCATGTTGAATTACTTTGTTTGCACAGTATGAATACAGTGCCAGCAAGGTTCCAGTGTGAAAACCATTGGCCATATGTTGTGATTAATTGAAAATGGGGGACCCTGATGTAAACAAGATGAAAGTCTTTCTCTGGTCTGCATCCCCTTAACAATTGTGTCTATTGAGCCGTACTGTATTGTACCCATTCTGCAATCTGTTAATAAACATGTCAATCAACCAATCAATCAATCAATCAATCAATCAAGGCAGCAAGGTTCCAGTATGAAAACACAGTCCCAGCAAGGCAGCAATGTCCCAGTGTGAATACCTGATGGCTTGTCGTACAGAACTTGTAAGTCACTTTGGATAAAAGCGTCAGCTAAATGACTAAATGTAAATGTAAATTAAATGTAAAACACAGTCTTTTGTGTTGTCGCTTCTCCCTTGTGCCACATTCATTATGCATTGTTGGTTAAAATGAATAATGGATCATAATAATTTAAAAGGGTTTAAACTGTTCAACAGAAGTGGTTCAATTATCATCATGCATAATGAGGGGACAATTAAAGTGTGCCTAGATAATTGTAGTCACAGTGGGATACAGTAAACACTTTGCTAAACATCTGCATCGCGTCTAGGAACAATGGGTCTGTCGTTCTACACGACCTGGTGTCCTGATTCATGCAACAGTATTCTGTATTTCTCTATGACAACTAATAAAGAAACTTGGGTTGGGTATAGCTCAAGTTTCAAGTGTGTTTATTAATTGTCATAGTAAAATACAGAATACTTTATCATGAACTGCTTTTTTCTGTATGAGCCCCTGGGAGTGTGCTTCATACAGTAATAGATAAAAAGTATCAAATATAAAAAGTTAAAAGTACGTAAAATAAAGTGTTCAGGCAATATACATACACTATACAATACAGAGTAAAAAAGAGTAACAGTGAGGTACAATGCAGAAATGGGATGAGGTACAAATTTAGGGTAAGGTGCAATGAGGTATGAATTGTAGTGCAAATCTCTTTACTACTAATGTTAACGTGTCTAAAGTGAGTAAAGTGGGTGTTAAGGTGAGTGTTTATTTAAAGTGAGTGTGTGCGTGTGGATGTGTGTGCTGTGAGTGTAGTTGATGGGTTGTTGCAGTGTTACTGTCGTTGAGCATCCTGATGGCCTGGGGATAGAAGCAGAAGAAACTAAAATGGCTGTGAGACTGGGTGCACAGCGCTATAATGACAATCTGGTTCTATACCACCTCCGTATGCCGTGGGTGTCAGAGATATTCACTGCCAAACTGAAAAGTAGCCTGAGTAGCAGTTGGAGATCGACAAAAAGTTAATATCAACAAAAGCGACTTCATAATAATACTGATAAAGAGAGTTATTATGCTGATGATTGACTAATATACATGACTCATAGAGCAAAGGAAGATACTTCATTTCAGATGCCGAACACTAATTAGGTGGAAGAATGTCATATGAATCATTCATGCTTTATATGCACCACCAGGATGCACTGCGAATGTCCTACTCTTTTTGCAGCGATATCCCCTAACAAGGTGGCTACTTTAAAATGTGTCTAATAGTTGGTCCAGCCTGTCAAACCCAGGACATTATTAGTATTGGCCATCCCTTAATTCAGCCATATGGTTTCTATAGGCTTTAATTAATCATAACATGCAGGCTATAAAGTTGCTCGAAAATGTATTCAGCCCGTTTGACATTTTTCATATTTAGTTGTGTGCTTGTTATTTTCTAATGTATTATTGAAAACAGTTTGAAACAAAGCGCTATCGTCTGTCAAAAACGAAAAGGACACTATGGAAATGTTGGTGAAAGTATGAAAGCAACAGGAACATCTAGTTTGTAACACTTTAAAGTGCTGTTCTCATTGCTATGCTATGCTATCGTGAAAATGAGCGGTGTTTTCCATTACAGTTTATTTTACAGTAACATTGTCCTTCATAGAGCAGTTGGGGTGAGAGAGGGACACTGATGTTTTACAGAAGCTTTGTTAACTAGCCTATTAACACTTTGGGCGCCAGCCGGTCTAGCCATCTTTGTACCTACTGCGCCACCGCTCTAAGATATAGGGATTTTCACTGTGCGTCGCGGTGTTTGCAGGGCTATATCTATATTCTATATTATAGCTATGGAGACAATACTATGGCTCATTTGACATTAACTATCCATGGTTCAAATCCAAATGTGAAAAATAATAAAAATGTTCATGTATACGTTCGCGTGTTATACCGTGGTGAATATTGTATAGTTTCAGAGTGATCCTGGCTAATTCCTGAAAACGGAGCTATGGAGCAATATGTGAATTTTGCTACAAGCGTTCACGTTGCTCGCCTGGACATGCTACTATTTCCAATTCAAAGGTATATAATAGGTATTATGTTTCATCATGAATGCATGAAAGGGGGGGGGGTAGTTTTTTGATTCTTTGATCGTCAGCAACGGCATACGTTTTGGAGTACGTTACATATGATCGTTGCGATCGCTGTGAAATCATAGTTGGATCAAAGTAGGATTGATACCATATAGTCCTTACTTTTACTAGGAGGTATCCCAAAAAGAATATTCCAATTTTCTGATTGCGATTTCCAGTATTGGTGTCCATCGGGTCCCCGACATAATCCAGCACAACAAATGCATCGAGGGCCATGGACGCGTTCCAATGTGATCGGGTGACCCACTAGGCTTGCCTGGACCGAAATTCTCCGCCCGGAGGAAATTAGATGTAACACCCAGTGTGAAAAAAAGGTTTCAAAGGGTGGGCGATACTGCCACCTAGCAGGATGCGGCCGGTATTGCACTCTAGCTATCTCAGAATGATGTCCTATGGTAACACAGATGTCTGTGACATTGCATAGAATAAAAAAATCAAATAAAAGAAAAAACGATGAAAATCCGACTATACTCGGGTATGGCGCTCAACCGCTGGCGAGATAACCCGACTATCATTGGGTCTGGCGCTGAATGAGTTAAGAGCCACATTGCTAACACTAGAGGAGTGAATGTTGCAATTTCGTTAAAGCCCAGAGGCTGGTGTAAAGCCCCCACTACACTACAAGGTGCTCTGAGGCTGGTGTAAAGCCCCCCACTACACTACAAGGTGCTCTGAGGCTGGTGTAAAGCCCCCCACTACACTACAAGGTGCTCTGAGGCTGGTGTAAAGCCCCCACTACACTACAAGGTGCTCTGAGGCTGGTGTAAAGCCCCCACTACACTACAAGGTGCTCTGAGGCTGGTGTAAAGCCCCCACTACACTACAAGGTGCTCTGAGGCTGGTGTAAAGCCCCCACTACACTACAAGGTGCTCTGAGGCTGGTGTAAAGCCCCCACTACACTACAAGGTGCCCTGAGGCTGGTGTAAAGCCCCCACTACACTACAAGGTGCTCTGAGGCTGGTGTAAAGCCCCCACTACACTACAAGGTGCTCTGAGGCTGGTGTAAAGCCCCCCACTACACTACAAGGTGCTCTGAGGCTGGTGTAAAGCCCCCACTACACTACAAGGTGCTCTGAGGCTGGTGTAAAGCCCCCCACTACACTACAAGGAGGTGCTCTGAGGCTGGTGTAAAGCCCCCACTACACTACAAGGTGCTCTGAGGCTGGTGTAAAGCCCCCCACTACACTACAAGGTGCTCTGAGGCTGGTGTAAAGCCCCCACTACACTACAAGGTGCTCTGAGGCTGGTGTAAAGCCCCCCACTACACTACAAGGTGCTCTGAGGCTGGTGTAAAGCCCCCACTACACTACAAGGTGCCCTGAGGCTGGTGTAAAGCCCCCCACTACACTACAAGGTGCTCTGAGGCTGGTGTAAAGCCCCCCACTACACTACAAGGTGCTCTGAGGCTGGTGTAAAGCCCCCCACTACACTACAAGGTGCTCTGAGGCTGCTGTAAAGCCCCCACTACACTACAAGGTGCTCTGAGGCTGCTGTAAAGCCCCCACTACACTACAAGGTGGTCTGAGGCTGGTGTAAAGCCCCCCACTACACTACAAGGTGCTCTGAGGCTGCTGTAAAGCCCCCACTACACTATAAGGTGCTCTGAGGCTGCTGTAAAGCCCCCACTACACTACAAGGTGCTCTGAGGCTGCTGTAAAGCCCCCACTACACTACAAGGTGCTCTGAGGCTGGTGTAAAGCCCCCACTACACTACAAGGTGTCCTGAGGCTGGTGTAAAGCCCCCACTACACTACAAGGTGCTCTGAGGCTGGTGTAAAGCCCCCACTACACTACAAGGTGCTCTGAGGCTGGTGTAAAGCCCCCCACTACACTACAAGGTGTCCTGAGGCTGGTGTAAAGCCCCCACTACACTACAAGGTGCTCTGAGGCTGGTGTAAAGCCCCCACTACACTACAAGGTGCTCTGAGGCTGCTGTAAAGCCCCCCACTACACTACAAGGTGCTCTGAGGCTGGTGTAAAGCCCCCACTACTACGTCAGGTACTGGTTCACACCCAAGGTCTTCACGCAGCAGTGCCCCTATCTTGGTTTTCAGGTCCTCGTTGCTCTCGTTACTCTCCTGGGGGAATCCAACAATTATCAAGGAGACGTCCGGGTGAAATGGGCTGTGTTGTGGGATTCTTTCCTTCACATTCCTCTCAATGTTGGTCATTCTCTGTACCATAACACCCCACATTCTGGTCCACGTAGCCTGTCATATCCTTCTTTGCGTCCTTAACCTCCTGCGTTATCTTCGCCTCCAAAGACGCACGCATTTCGTCAATCTTGCCATCTATGGACACACGTAATGCGTGCATTTTCTTGTCGATCTCGCCATCTATTGACACACACGCGTCAATTGGGTCGGTAATCTTGTTCTCCAAAGCAGTCTGCATCTGACCCATCTTTTTTATCCATGTTTGCTCTGATGTTTGTTTCCGGCTCTTCCAGTCTTTTCATGACAGCCGACATGTCTTCCTTCTCCGGTTATGTCTCTTTCTTCTTTGGAGGCATCTGGGCCTGGGCCTGGTGGAAGTAGGGCCTCTACTGAAGCCTGGGCCTGGTGGAAGTAGGGCCTCTACTGAAGCCTGGGCCTGGTGGAAGTAGGGCCTCTGCTGAAGCCTGGGCCTGGTGGAAGTAGGGCCTCTACTGAAGCCTGGGCCTGGTGGAAGTAGGGCCTCTGCTGAAGCCTGGGCCTGGCCTAATGGAAGTAGGGCCTCTGCTGAAGCCTGGGCCTGGCCTGGTGGAAGTAGGGCCTCTGATGAAGCCTGGGCCTGGCCTAGTGGAAGTAGGGCCTCTACTGAAGCCTGGCCTGGCCTGGTGGAAGTAGGGCCTCTACTGAAGCCTGGGCCTGGTGGAAGTAGGGCCTCTGCTGAAGCCTGGGCCTGGCCTGGTGGAAGTAGGGCCTCTGCTGAAGCCTGGGCCTGGTGGAAGTAGGGCCTCTACTGAAGCCTGGGCCTGGTGGAAGTAGGGCCTCTGCTGAAGCCTGGGCCTGGCCTAATGGAAGTAGGGCCTCTGCTGAAGCCTGGGCCTGGCCTGGTGGAAGTAGGGCCTCTGCTGAAGCCTGGGCCTGGCCTAGTGGAAGTAGGGCCTCTACTGAAGCCTGGCCTGGCCTGGTGGAAGTAGGGCCTCTACTGAAGCCTGGGCCTGGTGGAAGTAGGGCCTCTGCTGAAGCCTGGGCCTGGCCTGGTGGAAGTAGGGCCTCTGCTGAAGCCTGGGCCTGGCCTGGTGGAAGTAGGGCCTCTACTGAAGCCTGGGCCTGGTGGAAGTAGGGCCTCTACTGAAGCCTGGCCTGGCCTGGTGGAAGTAGGGCCTCTACTGAAGCCTGGGCCTGGCCTGGTGGAAGTAGGGCCTCTATTGAAGCCTGGGCCTGGTGGAAGTAGGGCCTCTGCTGAAGCCTGGGCCTGGCTTGGTGGAAGCAGGACCACTGCTGGGCTTGGTTTGGTTAAAGATATAAATCATCTTAAACAGTGCAGTGCCCGTTCAAAACGTGCTTGGCCCCCAGTTTCGATGCTTGTAGGTCCATGGTGATGAATGCCTTTTTCCTTTTCTCCACTAGTCACCAACGTCAATGTCGGTCACCAATGTCGGTTGTTCATATAACTACTATTATATGAATCACTAATAAATATGGTGGAGCGAACTTCCCACCACAGTTAGGACAGCTGAAACCCGACCAATCTTTCGCCGTCGACTAAAAACACGCTTCTTCAATCAATATCTTCCACTAAATAATCGTCCTTGCCTATATTACTACCTACCATACTAAGATGTCTCTACTACTATGCACTCAACACTGCAGCGCCCAAGTTTTAACGCTGAAAGAGTTGTACCCTTCCTTGTAAGTCGCTTTGGATTGTGGTAAATTCCCACAGACTTTCTACAATAATTTGAGGTTATTGTAGTACAATACAATGAGATTGATTATCTGGAAGGAGGAGGAAGGATTCATACTGATAGAATTGTTGGTCTCCTCATCTGACTTAGCAGATGAGGAATAAAACGTGTACACCAGACAAACCAGAACTGTAGTTCAACTCAGCTGATTTATTGGAGTCAGGGCCAAGAGTGAATAAAAGGTTGCCTTTTACATACAAAAGATTATCAGAGAACATTAACAGGGCTGTCTGTTGTACAGAAATATCACAATCAGGTTTGCATCTCAAACCTCAATAATGTACATGAAACAGTCGGTAACATAATCTGAACATACATTGACCATGCTGCACACATTATACATGAGTAAATCTGGTTTCAGATATTAAGGATTTACACTAAACTTTAAACAACAAATGGTGTTTCCCATGTATTTTACTCACATAAAATGCAAACAGCACAGCAGTCTCTCGATGGTCGAAGGAGCGGTGGAGCCCCCAGACCCCCTGGGGTTGGGTCCGGTCTGAGAGCTCCCGAATTAGCAAAATGTCCCCTCCTTTATACTACCATTTCTAGCCAAAATAGAATACAGTTCACTATTACAGTTGGTCCAATCAGGCGTCTCCTGTGGGGGGTCTTCTGTGGGCGCTGGCAGCCCCTCCCCCCTGGGTTGTGGCGACGTGATGGGACAGAGACAGAAGGGGCCCATCGGTGGCCCACGTCCGTGTGATCCTTTGCTGAGATGAAGGGCCTGTCTTGTCTCACGAGGGGGGGTGTGAATACGCTTTGACCCTTTGGGCCTTATTTACCATACAGTACTAATCTGATCACAGAGTGGGGGTGGAGAGTAGCTCTCGTCACCCCTGCTAGTTGGCAGAGTAGCTGTGATGACTTCTTTAACACGAGTGTAATCACCCTTCAAACCTTATTTCTAATATTATGGTTTACTCTTTTGATACTAAACAGTTGATTAATAGATCCATGACTCTTCAGCATGTAATCAGCATTTACATACAGTCAGTTTGAGTGAGGGCTTTGTGACTTGTAACTATTCCCCTATATACCATTTGGGTATGCAGCCTTCTCATGCGAGGGGGTTGGTGTGAAATGTCTGTCTCTCCTACATTATGACTCTCTAATTATTCACACATATTATTTATGAAATTCAACTCAATATTACCACATTTCCCCGTTTTGACGATTCTTATCGTCACATATGATATATTGACTTGATTTTCTATACATCCTAACCATACATAATAAAATTCATTTTTTCCAAAATTAAAATTCATTTTTTCAAAATGTCTCCATTTTTTCTTTTTCCAATCTAAACATTACACATTTAAAGTCTAATCAATCACAATTTTTTAAGATTACAGTATTCGTTTACATGATCTGGGGAGGACACAGAAATTATTATGCATTCTTTCATACATTTTGCTTCTCCTCTCCTGTTAATTCCTTTTCCAAGTCAGCCCAATCACATTTTGCATAATCAACTCAGTTGGTCTTCTCACCTCTCCCCCCTTTATGAACATCCCATGGACATAACCTCAGCACAGTCGACAGGGAGGGCGGAGCATCACGCAAGGAAAAAAAATTTTCACCATGTCGGCCATAACCTACACCTAATACTCTACCTATGTGTATGTGTTTAGTTTAGTACTCTTGCGTTGTGTCATAATCTATACCAGTTGTTACCGTTCAGTCACCTCCCGTTCAACATACCAATCAATCACACAGAGGCCCTTGTTCAACGCTTTGGTTGCACAGTCTCCGACCGTTTTCGCCCCCCCCCCCTCCACCCCATGTCGGCCAGCCTCAGCTGAAGCCAATGTTTGTAGGCCTGGACCTCGTCATATTCTGTCCCATGACTGTATTTCCATGGATCTACAGACGAACGACTCCGTCAGTCTGGAGGTTTGTCTCAACCTCCGGCCTTTGTATCCGGGGCTATATTGAAGGAGGGGCAGCGTCACAAGCGACCTCTCTCCACAATCCAACAATCTCCCACAGGAACTGACTGAACGGGTTCACACCATCGTGTCATAATCTAATGAAATGTATTCCTACACATTTTTCCCCATGATCCCTCCACTTGTGATGGTCCATCCTCCCCCTCCGACTGAACTGCAAGGGAACAAAAACACAAAACAAATTTTCTTTACACAATATGTCAAATATTTCTCAAGAGAAGCCAACTGTTTAACCATTATGCAAACGTGATGGGACCACTTAACTGCCATCGATCTGATCCAATGTATCCCGGCCTCGATCTGTTCCAATGCATCTCATTCTCCAACCGTCCTCTCACCAGATCATAACAGAGAATTTAAGAAACAAAAGGCAAATAATCAAAAAAACATTCCAACAGATGTGAAAGCAAATCAATGAAATTAACCAGCTCCAACCGCAGACCACCTTAATGGTTATTTAGAAAGAAAAGAAAAGAAATCTAAACGCTAAATTCAAAGATTAAAAATAGAAAAGAACTCTAAAAATCTAATTCAATCCCTCATCCAATTGATTACATAAACACAGATATATCATACTTAAACACATTTTGTTATTCTTAAGACCAGTTTCACCTTAAGTGAAAGCTAAGTTGCGTGTGTGCATGCATGTGTGACCAAATTGTGTGAATGTGTGTCTGTGTGTGTCTGTGTGTGTGTGTGTGCGTGTCCGTGTGTGTGTGTCTGTGTGTGTGTGTGTGTGTGTGTAAATGTGAATGGGTGTGTGTGTGTGTGCCTGTGTGTGAATGGGTAATCAAGGCCTCCTGGCCCCCATCCCCCGCTCAATCATTCACTGAAATCAAAAGGACATCTCAATCTCACACATACATACAAAAATTAAATTTAAATAAAAGTAGTATCTGTACCAAAATAAAACTTAACACTTTGAATATGACCTACTCAAACGCTTTCATCCAATTTCTCATAGTCACATTCATTCGATCCTGAACATTTAGAGTTAGAAAAGAAATAAAAGCAAAACCCAATTCAACATCATCCACGCTTCATTCATATTATAAACATATACTTCCTTTCATACACTCATTAATCAACCAACAGACAGACAAACAATGTTAGTTCCCCTGCGCTCATCTCTTCTGCTCTCTCATCAGGCTACACTCATCCCTGGCTAATACAATTCACACTTAATTTCTACACTCCTACCTACTGCCAGAGAGAGTCTAGGAACTCTCCCTCAACGACAGAACCTCAAAGCATTCCTAGTACTTTGAGAGCCTACCGTTATTCCCCCTAACCAAAAAGCTAGCCCTTCAAAAGTCATAACCCCATTGAACGACTACCTCCCTGATTGTCTCACTCACTGACCCAGCTGTGTTCTGTATTAGCACGCTTCCTGTCACACTTTCCTGTCACTTCCTGGCCCCCTGGCCCAGTACCCCCACTTCCTGTCCTCTGCTCTAAAAATAACGCCATCTGTTATCTCACTTTGACTGTTCCCTCCTATCTCCACCTGTGGCCTCTTTCCTGTTGCATCTAATCTCACGCCATCCTGTCATATAAGAACCGCCATTTGTAAACAGTTGTATACACGACCCCCCTTGGGCCGTTTACTGCTTAGTAAAGATAGCCTGGGTCACTCCTGTGAGTTTCCGTGACCTCCCTGTAACTCAACAGAAGGATTAATCATTTCATACACAAATCATCTATCAAACATTTATAATAACTGCTAAAACACAATCTTACATCATAGCAGCTTCTAAACAACCCCCTGTCACTAAATTATCCCACTGTGACCCAAGGATTTGCAAATGGCATTTAAAGACATAACATTCTAACAGTATTTCAACATAGCAATGAAACTCATTAAGGATTAATAAAAACAATCGTTTCGATCACTGTAAACACAACCATATCAAAATTTGTCATTGCAGCAAGCCTCCATCAATAAATTATCCTACAAGTCGGAGGCTTGTGTCAACATTTTAACAGTGTATTAAAGATTTAACAATCTAAAACAAGCATCAGCAAATTATCCTGCTTCACAACTGGGCTTGTATCAAATTCTACTATAAAACATTTAGCAAATAATATAAACATTATCCTGTTTAAATCAACAGTGTCATTAAAGCTATAACAAGTATCAACATCTGACATTTCAACATCAATGCATTCTATACAAGCATCTTAATTCAAGCTACATAAAACACAACATCATTATTCCAAGCTTACAATTGTACACGTTACACAAATAAAAAAACTGGAAATGTCCATCAACTCTAATTATTATACATGTAAGCATCATTCATTTCAGCATAACATTATAGTGGTTAGTCCTAAATGCTCTTTTCTTCATACACGTGTGATAAATTGATTTTACTGCAAGCAACATGTAACTCTAGTATAGAGCCACTTTCCAAATTCAGCCTATAGCTACTCTCAAACTCCCGTTTATCTGTGTACCATGTATGCAATAAAAGTTATGATGTATTTTAACACAGGTGACTGAATTTGCAAATCTGGTATGTCATAAATGTATAGTTGTAGCAGTACTGACTATCTGATGAATTGAAAATGGGGGACCCTGATGTAAACAAGACAAAAGTCTTCCTTTGGTCTGCATCCCCTTAACAATTGTGTGTATTGAGCTGTACTTATTTTTAATCAATCCCTACTCATTCCCCCCTGGTCAAAAATATACCCCTGTGCATCAAAGACAATAATACAATCTACCCAGTATAGCCGGTTTGTGAACCCCAGATTTATCATAGGCAATGTATCCATTATTTCATTTCTCCTCAATAGGCTCACTGTATTGTTTGCAGCCTAATTAAACCCTTACTGACTATCACCCCTAACCTAACCACCATACATGTTACATCTCTTCCCCTGTTTATACAAAAAGACAATGCACAATATACAAATACCGCCATATTACATAATGCAGAATATTCTCTTACCCGTTATTTCTGTCCCCCGAGCGAACTACTCCGAATGCACTAGACCCAATCCACGTTGTACCGCGCATGCGCAGTGGCAACCGAAGCGACTGCTATAACGTCGCTTACGACAACCAAAATCTGCCACGACATTCATAACATGCCCCGATATTCATAATCTGCCACGACATTCATCACGTCCCCTACCCCTTCCCCAACATCATTCTCAAAACTCGAAACGTAACATCTGCCGCCCGCAAACGCCACAAAACAATGGCACGCAAGCTAACCAGCTTAGCCAGCTCTAATGCGACGTTCAAGGCCCTCATGGGAGCCGTGCCTTTCAAGATCCGTTCATCCACGCAATTCGCTCAGTACCAACCAAAGCATAAACAACTCACACAAGCTAAAATAGCCAACCACTCTAACAGAAAATAATTTTTAAAACATTCTCACCAACCAGCGCCGCACATATAGTTCAACACGAATCCTTTCTCCTACCTACTCCGCCTCACTTCATAGCACCGCGAACGTTACATACTCCCCACAACACCATGACGCCATCAAGCAGCGAATCCCTAATATCATATACCATCGTTACCGCATCAATAATAACCCTCAAAACGGCCACAATTTCGCCAGTCTACGTCTCGGTCCGCTTCTTACCTGTAATCGCCGCCACAGTGTTCAAACAATTCTCCCATAACGCCATTGTAACGTCCCCAGTTTCACCGCGGACTCTTCCACAGAGCTAAGCTAGCTAGCCCCAACCACCAGCAGGACTCGCCCAAACATATGTCCGTTGGCCTTTAAAATATCATAACAAAACAACAATAAAATACCATAACAAAACAACAATAAGCTCCCACGTTTCGCCAATCATCCATAACCATAGCCATAGTCCCCATACAACCCCTAACCATAGCCATAGTCCCCATACAACCATTAAGTACTTATCAGTCAGTTCGACCGAATTGTTTTTGTATCACAGCGAACGTAATTAATCAACAGGCCGGTTTCGCTCAAGATTAAAAAGGATACTATGCCTAAGGACGGCAAATATATCTACATTTAAAACAGGCCGGTTGGTCCCCCAGACTTCAGTCCGTCCATTATCAAGCCTTGTCTTGAACACGCCGGCACCCTACACTTCTATTAATTACTACGTTTTTATCCTGTAATCGCACAGACCCCTGCGCTGATCATGCCAGGGTCTAACAATCTTTCACCATACTTGACTTGCATGTTCTGAAATAGTAACAGAGCCCTTAGCCCGACGCATTTATGCCCATACTGACCCACTCACGGTCCCCGTCCCGCCTATTCTGTGGCTACAAGCAGGGTCATATGCACATTGGACACAGCTCTCTTCCCATTTCAGAACAATCAAATCTCCTCAACTTACCCGCGCCCTCTTCCTGAGAATAATTCTAGGGCAATTACATACTCAGAACGCGCTCCTGTCGTATACACCAGAATAACCGTGCTTCCTAGCAAGAAAAGCCTTTTACCTGCCGTCATGCGACGCCACCCCCGTTATATCATGACCAGATAGTCTGTGCGCCACCAATACGCAATCACATTACTATAACATGAGGCCTTGTAATTACTTCAACTTCCCCGTACAGTTCATAAAGTATATTCCATACGAGTTAACCAACCCAACCCCCGTGGCCCGCTGGGCCGAGACCGGCCTCCTGTGTCTGAATAAACATACAAACATAAAAAGCCCACGTTTGCATGTTCACTGCACAACAAGCGCGATCTTCATACCTCCGGACATCCTAACCTAAGACACCGCACCCCCAACCCTGCATGCAGAAGCCATATTCACTGTGGGCTCCAACAAGTGGCGTACACAACCAACCTCATCCTGTCCCTCCCTCCTTCATTCAGACAACAAGCCCCTTGTCTATAACTCCAAACGCAGCAACACCCCAGCTCTTTGCCCCGTGTCCCCAACACACAGCAAGGTCCAGACTTCACATGACAAGACCCTACCGCACCTTTTCAGGGGGAGACACAAAGGATGGGAAGAACGGCACCATTTCTGTGGTAAATTCCCACAGACTTTCTACAATAATTTGAGGTTATTGTAGTACAATACAATGAGATTGATTATCTGGAAGGAGGAGGAAGGATTCATACTGATAGAATTGTTGGTCTCCTCATCTGACTTAGCAGATGAGGAATAAAACGTGTACACCAGACAAACCAGAACTGTAGTTCAACTCAGCTGATTTATTGGAGTCAGGGCCAAGAGTGAATAAAAGGTTGCCTTTTACATACAAAAGATTATCAGAGAACATTAACAGGGCTGTCTGTTGTACAGAAATATCACAATCAGGTTTGCATCTCAAACCTCAATAATGTACATGAAACAGTCGGTAACATAATCTGAACATACATTGACCATGCTGCACACATTATACATGAGTAAATCTGGTTTCAGATATTAAGGATTTACACTAAACTTTAAACAACAAATGGTGTTTCCCATGTATTTTACTCACATAAAATGCAAACAGCACAGCAGTCTCTCGATGGTCGAAGGAGCGGTGGAGCCCCCAGACCCCCTGGGGTTGGGTCCGGTCTGAGAGCTCCCGAATTACCAAAATGTCCCCTCCTTTATACTACCATTTCTAGCCAAAATAGAATACAGTTCACTATTACAGTTGGTCCAATCAGGCGTCTCCTGTGGGGGGTCTTCTGTGGGCGCTGGCAGCCCCTCCCCCCTGGGTTGTGGCGACGTGATGGGACAGAGACAGAAGGGGCCCATCGGTGGCCCACGTCCGTGTGATCCTTTGCTGAGATGAAGGGCCTGTCTTGTCTCACGAGGGGGGGTGTGAATACGCTTTGACCCTTTGGGCCTTATTTACCATACAGTACTAATCTGATCACAGAGTGGGGGTGGAGAGTAGCTCTCGTCACCCCTGCTAGTTGGCAGAGTAGCTGTGATGACTTCTTTAACACGAGTGTAATCACCCTTCAAACCTTATTTCTAATATTATGGTTTACTCTTTTGATACTAAACAGTTGATTAATAGATCCATGACTCTTCAGCATGTAATCAGCATTTACATACAGTCAGTTTGAGTGAGGGCTTTGTGACTTGTAACTATTCCCCTATATACCATTTGGGTATGCAGCCTTCTCATGCGAGGGGGTTGGTGTGAAATGTCTGTCTCTCCTACATTATGACTCTCTAATTATTCACACATATTATTTATGAAATTCAACTCAATATTACCACAGGATAAAAGCGTTTCAGTTAAATGACTAAATGTAAATGTCTAAGTAGATCTTTGAGTTTGCGGTCGACGCTGCAATTCCTTGAGTCCTCAGCAACACACCCGTCCGTGTGAAGTCGGTCGGATGAGCGGTTCTCGAGAGAATCAAAGAATCAAAGATGTGCAGAAAGACAGTTGGATTCGGTGAGAGGTAACGAGGCGGAAGCCACCTTTGTGGAGCTGATCTGGCTCCGTTGGCAGGGAGGACATACGGGTCCCAAATTAGCTTCTGCCGTTTAACGAAATCAGTGAGTCAAAACACAGAGGACGACAAGGTAAGAAGATGGAGAGAAATGTTATGAGGATGGAAATGATGATGAAGAGGACGATGAAGATTGCGTGGGGGAAGCAAGCGGTGTTGTCTTCACTGGCCTAAACTCGGAAACGTATATGAGAAGGCGAAGAGGATGAAGGAGGAGAAGGAAAGGAGAGGAGAAGGACGATTCATTTAAAAATACATTATTCATTCATAAGAACTAAACATACACGAATACATTATTCATTCACAATAATTAAATCTACACAAATACATAATTTATTCACAAGAACTAAAGAGAGAGAGAGAGAGAGAGAAAGAGAGAGAGAGAGAAGCTTGGCCGTGGTGCCTTACCCCTTTCACTGCCACACGATACATAAGGTTAACCCTTTACTATCACACTACCAACGGTTAACCTTCTGTAGTGTGGCAGTGAAAGGGTTAACCTGCTGTTGTGTGGCAGTGAAAGGCTTAACCGTCTGTGTATTGTCGCAGTGAAAGGGTTAACCTGTTTGGTAGTGCGGCAGTGAAAGGGTTAACTAAACTGTGAGTTGCAAAATGTCATTACTAAAATATGTTTTCGGAACACAGCCGGCATGCTCCATTTAAAGAAAGGCCAGACTAATACAACTTCCATTACACAAATACTTTGGGAGAAATGGAAGGATGTTTGTTTCACTCAGTTCACTTCAACTCTATACTTATGGTGAGTAGAATTACAGTTTTCATGCTGGCTCGCTCTCAATATCCGATGCCAGACTTTGAGAATCATCTTAGTTGTAGCCGATGTATATTGCAAAATAAATGCTGCCTTGACACTCATATGTCATGTACATTATTCGGACACGTTTTTATTATGATTCTAGCGCATTTGTTTGGACTCGATTGAATAAAATGTTTGGTCCCTCTGTGACATCCTACTGATTGTGTCAATATGTATGACTTAAACAGTTGATAAGCCAACCTGTATGACCCCCAGATTCAATAGAATTTGGGGGGGGAAATGCATGGTTAATAGAAAGTGATGTTCTGTTACCTCAAAAGGATCCGTTATCGGCTCTATTCTATTTTCAATCTTTCAAAATGTTCTTATGTACCCCAGTTGCTATTGCATGTCCATATTTGTGTTTTATTACACGTACAGTATATGTACATGCTTACCAACTGTTTCTCCTGTATTATAGCAACACTACTATCACTGACATCTAAGAAGGGAGATCCCCCCCTTGAACGGCCCTCCTAAGGTTTCTCCCCTCCACATTGCCTGTGGTGCTTTTTCCCATTGCTAGGTTTTTAGCGAGTTTTTTCTTACCTTCGTGTGCGGTGTCTGGGAGTGTTGCATTCATTTATTTGACATTTTATTTTGGATTTCATAGTGTTTTTTGTTTTGTTCTTGATTTATTGTGACGTTTCTTCTTGACTTGTTTAAAGAAGACGTGTCCGGCCCCATGGGGACATTAACACGTTGTCGGGCCTTACATATACATTTGATTTGATTTTAATTTGATTTATGTGTTGCTTGTGAACTCTTTGTCCAATTTGCGCCAAACTGTACAAATATGTTTGTGGTACGATGTGAGGTTTGCATCAACACTGTTGAGACAGGAAGGCAACTCTCTGAAATATTGAGTGTGAAAGCGACAAAGTGGAGAGAGCCTTCGCTGTGGGTCTATGCAGTGTTGTAGGACTGATGTTCAGGTCTCGTGACTCGACTTGTTCTTGAGCACTGATGACTCAGACTTGGACCTGGACTCGAGCATTGACTGCATTCGGACTCGGAAGGTGCAGACGAGGACTCAGACTTGATGATTGATAAATACAGTTATTTATTTTATATATTCTTTTGTAATAGGCCCTAATCATTTGGCATAAGCTATTGATGGCTAGTGCATTTGTTTGGCTATTGTGTCACAAAGTAAATAAACTCCCTTTGAAACGGTGACCGTTGTGTCATTTATGTTTAATGTAGAACTTTTTTTTATTTGTATGTCAGCTATTTTTTTTCATTGGTGTTTTTTATTGGAAGTTCAGAGAAAAAAAAGAATTCCATTCACATCTGTATCTGATTTGATTTGATTTGATTTTATGTTTTTTATTTTCGTGTCTTTACAGGTGTATGCCCAGCCCATATGGGCTTACAAGACACATAACAATAAGTATATAATAATATACTTGACCAATTACTTGACAAATGACATATAGACCAAGATGGCCACAAGAACAAGAAAATACAAGAAAATAAGCTGTACGCAATGTATATAAACAAAGAAACAAGAGGAATTCAAATACAATTATACCCTCCACATCCCGAAAGCACCCCCCCACCCGCCCCCCTCAGACACAACTTAAAGTCAATCCATAAACCCCAAACCGTGGCTCTCCCTCCTCCCGCCCCCAGGATCGATGGTATCAACAGGCGTCCAGAGTGCCACACTGTTGTTGAGGCCCTTTCTGGGTTTTCATCTAATCACCGGCTCAGAGGGCAAAGGAAGCTCACACTGTGAGTCCTCGGCATGAAGCTGTCGGCTGGGTTCCTGTAGAGCTTTGTCGCAGCATCTCAAGGTCACTCTGCATTTCTGCAGATGAAAAATTCAAGTTTCAAGTTTCAAGTTTCTTTATTAGTTGTCGTCATACAGAAGTACAGAATACTTTTATATAAAATGCTTCTTTCTGTTTTGCTCCAGAGAGTGTGCTAGATAAAAATAGATAAGTATAAAATAAGTATAGTAAGTATAAAATAGAAGTCAAGTACGTAGACAAAGTGTTCAGTATATACATATATACAATGTACAATGCAGAGTAGAAGTAACTGAGTTACAATACAATATACTATACAGTACAATGCAGAAATGGGATGAGGTACAATTTAGGTACAATTTACAGTAAGGTGTATGAGGTATGGGTTGTAGTGCAAATTCTTTACCAATAAATATAAAGTGTGTTTAGGTGTTCTAAAGTGTGGAGAGTGGGTGCTGCTGCAGTGAGTTGTTTGTTTAAAGTGAGTGTGTGCGTGTGGATGTGTGTGCTCCTGTGAGTGCATTTGATGGTTGTTACATAGTGTTATTGTCATTTAGCATTCTGATGGCCTGAAAACGGTTATCTTCTCCGATGTTGGTTGAAAACAGGAGCTTTGCTCTGATTTCGATAGTGTAGATACCTTATTTTCTGCCCTTTAAAAAAAACTTCATTCAGCCATGGAAGTTATCTTAGGACATGAAATGAGAGTAAGTTGGTTCCCAATAAATGTGTTTTGACTCAGTTTTGTTTTTAAGACCAATACTGTTCTTCTGACATCTGGATTTCCACAAGTCCACATTTTAGCACAATCCTTCAAGCTCAGCAAACAAACCTATTGTAACTGTGGCCATGGTTTTCATAATTTTCAAATGTTCTTTAAGTTTTGTAAGCCTAGTGTAATATTTGAGAATGTATTTATGTTGCATTTCTTACTTCTTTGTTATTTAATTTGCTACAACTTATAAGTATACCTTTATTTTGACGTCTCAGTTATATATATAGTGTCCCGTTGGGGTGCTCTCACGTGTGTTTCTGGGACTAATTGCGACACCTGCGAGCAAGGGATGGTCAGCGTTACGCTCCGGTACAAGTTTAATCATTTAACTAATAATGACTGTTACAAGAACAGAAGACTGAAGATGTCCCCCCTTTGTGTAGCATGCAGCCAACGAGGTATTTAGTGTTTGTTTGTATTCTGCTTTGGTAAAGTGTTGTTTCTCATGCTGTGTATGTTATTATTTTGTGTTGAACAGACGTGGCTTATGTTTCTCTTTTTAAGTTTTCACGGTGGATTGGAGCAACAAGGCTTCAATAAACCTGCAGCAAGGAACCCACTTGTGTCTGCAGGGGCTTCCAGGGGATTACACCTATGCTTGGAAAAAGGTACAGCCAATATAGAAGGGGCCTCAGACTGACCGGAACATGCTAACATTATGGGCGCTTACAGTCTTCTCCAGAGTCAGGCAAGAAGATAGATATAATAATAATAATAATAATAATAATAATAATAATAATAATAATAATAATAATAATAATAATAATAATAATAATAATAATAATAATAATAATAATAATAATAATAATAATAATAATAATAATGATAATAACAGGAACTGCAGCCCAAAATGCTTCACAGCCGTAAATTAAACATAAAATGAGCATAAAATAGGAACATGATCAATAGTAAAGCTGGGAACCTGAAGACTTATTTAAGATGCAGTTTAGTTTACTTTGGTTAATTTCTTCTAGTCATAAATCAGTAATACACATTGTGTTTTGATGTGGTGCCTATATAAATGTTTAAAGGCGACATGCATTGCTATTCCTTGCACTATTTGGGCAACTTAAATGCATTGTTTTATATTTTTGATCAAGTACTCAAAAGCATAATTTTTCAGCCTCAGGATTTCAGGCAATTTTTGGATGGGCTCCACCCATAAGCGCTTTGAGTGAGACTGGAAGACAGAGAGAGAGAGAGAGAGAGAGAGAGAGAGAGAGAGAGAGAGAGAGAGAGAGAGAGAGAGAGAGAGAGAGAGAGAGAGAGAGAGAGAGAGAGAGAGAGAGAGAGAGAGAGAGAGGAGAGAGAGAGAGAGAGAGAGAGAGAGAGAGAGAGAGAGAGAGGAAGAGAGAGAGAGGGGGAGAGGGAGGGAGGGAGGGAAAGGGAGAGAGAGAGAGAAAGAGAGGGAGAGGAGGAGAGAGAGAGGGGGAGAGGGAGGGAGGGAGGGAGGGAGGGAGAGAGAGAGGGACACGGAGCATAAAGTTATCTCTCCACCGCGAGGTCCAGGTTGTGTGTGTAAATGCGTGTGTGTTTGTGTTTCCCCGACAGAAGCTCCTCTCTCTCTCTCTCTCTCTCTCTCTCTCTCTCTCTCTCTCTCTCTCTCTCTCTCTCTCTCTCTCTCTCTATCTCTCCATCTCTATCTCTCTCTCTCCCTCTCTCTCGCTCGCTCGTTCTCTCTCTGCCTCGCTCTGTTTGAGGAAGTGAAGATATTTCCACTCGCTCTGCTGTCGCTGTCAACCATAGAGGGGGCGTTAGTTATGCGAATCAGTGCTATATTCACGTCAGCAACACTGTCAAATCAGAACAGCTTAGTTGAGTGAGGGAAGATCTCGTGAACTCGAGACTAGACTGATGAGTCAATATGGTAATTAGAGACACAGATCCAGTGATACTAACCCCTATTGCTATAAAACAATGCTAAATACTGGAAAAAGCCATTTATAATGCATGTCCCCTTTAAAGTTTAGAGTGTATAAGGGACATTATGGAACATTATGATTGAAGACTTCCACCTTCGTCACAACTCGTCAAGCCTAATCAGACGCAATCCGAAACAGCTGGGCGCACGCGGAGACAGAAACACCTGCCGCATAAGACGCCCGACAGCCCGCCTCTCAGTGCTTGTTCGTACTGATCACTTGTGGTTAGTCAAACCTGAAGTATATTCAAGTCTTAGCATATTTCTCTCGTGTTGAAATCTAGAGACAGACGTGGATAACTTCGCTATTTTGTTTCCCCAGTGTCTTGCTATTTTGTTTCCCTAACTGGTGTTATTATTCTCCTTTCTCCATCAAGGATTCGTCTGTCTGTCTGTCTGTCTGTCTGTCTGTCTGTCTGTCTGTCTGTCTGTCTGTCTGTCTGTCTGTCTGTCTGTCTGTCTGTCTGTCTGTCTGTCTGTCTGTCTGTCTGTCTGTCTGTCTGTCTGTCTGTCTGTCTGTCTGTCTGTCTGTCTGTCTGTCTGTCTGTCTGTCTGTCTGTCTGTCTGTCTGTCTGTCTCTCTCTCTCTCTCTCTCTCTCTCTCCCTCTTACTCGCTCAAGGTCCACTTCCTGTCGTTTCATCGCTCTTCCACACGACTGCTTCAATGTCAGCCCTTAATTGTGTTTTGATGAACCACCAGACCTGCAATTGAGCTCCATTCTCAGCAGCCAAAACAGAACAGTGTCAACGCACATGCATCACAAGATTCACATCTTTCACACCCTCTTCTACCCCCCCCCCACTGTCTCTGCTATTCTGTTCTGCTTTTCTTCCTCTCTCCACTTCTCCACAAAACCTACACTGTAACAAACGACTGTGAAAATACAGCCAAATTCAGACAGAATCTTACTGTTTACCTATAAAAGAGAACTTTACTGAAATACTGTACAAAATGATCTAACTCCTACTGTGAAATTCTGTACAATAGACCACTGCACTCCCAAACTACGCATGCACAGATTGATAGACCAAAACTCCGTGGGCAATCTGCGCATGCGTATGTAGCAGGGTGGATTATCCCTGCTCCGTGGGTCACTGGGTAGCGAGACACAGTAGAACTCTGGCTAGCTGCACCTCCGTCTTTGGGTCAGGAGCGTCAACTGGAGACTGGCAGTGGGAGTGGATGGGGCCCAGGATTTACAAACCTGGTCCGGTACTCTGGTCTTCCTCTCCCTTCCAGGGCAGTCAGCAGTACTCCCCAACACGCCCTCACTTCCCCCAATTATTCCCCTAGCACCCTCCCACACCTAGTGACTGGATTGTAAATAAATAACTTGGTTCCCCCCGCAAGCAGTACCCTCCCTCAATGACCCTAGAAACCTTACAATGAAAGGGAAAGGTGCAATAGGAAGGAATTAATAGCATGTATGTTACCCACACCAAAAGGGTTAATACGGCTCAGGAATGGACACACACACAGAACTCCCATCCACTTCTTTACTATTATTGTACTGGTCAGTTACAATGATTTAAGGAGAATGACTACATAGACCGAAGTCCCACTATAGCTCCGTTTGTGAAACAACACCCCCAAAACCCGTATTTTGTACACCCGCCTCTGGGTTAGTATCAGGGATTATATACTGTGAGGTATTTGACTCATCGCCCACGTCTGGGCCTTCACCCTGTATAATACCTTCAAAAGGTTCTAATTATACGGCCAGAATAATACCGCAAAAGGCTTTAATTATAATGCATCAGGTCTGTAACTTTCCCCAAGGGAAAGGGTTAATTGGATGGGAAGATATTATTAAACACACATGTTATCACACTCAAAGAAAAGAAAAGAAAGCAACAAGTGGGCCCACAAAATACCAAACAGAAGTCCTATCTTAATGCCGGCATATATTGTTTGGGGTTCCCCTATTGAACGGTAGTAGCAACGTTAACTTCGCCCGCAGGCTGCACCACACTGTATACTGTATAATAGCTCTGGAGCATCAATGCCCATTTGTACTCATCCAAAATGGCCGCCTCGCCACGCCACTGTCGTCCGGAAGGCAAGATGGCGTCGAACGCTCTCGGTGAGGATATTAGCAGGCGGAGCTGGAGCAGAGAGGCAGTGCTGGCTGAGAGCGTGTGCTGGGCGATGACGACCTCTGTTGAACGGGGCGAACTCCCGTATGCTGCAGGCAGCCAGGTGCAGATCTGGTCGCAGGTAGCCGTTGCAGACTGATTGCAGGCAGCCGGAGCAGACTGGTTGTAGGTCCACGCGTGTATCTGGGCTCGCACTCTATACCGCCACACTACTACTGTAACCCGACTGCTATGGACTCAGATATGCTGTTAGCCGCACGCTACTTATACCGCCACACTACTACTGTAACCCGACTATGATGAACTCAGATATAGCCGTTAGCCGCACGCTACTTATACCGCCACACTACTACTGTAACCCGACTACTATGAACGTTAGTGCTTTGTTCTGTACCGTTTGCTCACACACTATCGCTGGTACTTCTAGGATAACACATCAACTAGCAAGTATTTCTTGTCACCCGTCGGTACCCAACGGGGCTCTTCCACATCACTCCTTCAACGGGGCTCTTCCGGAGCACACGCCCGTTGCGACTGTTCATGGTCAAGTTCACTGCCGAAGAGGCTCGCCGTCCGCCTTCCGCCTCCATATATCTCCTCCCGTCTCTCTCCGACACTCTCTGCCTGACACCGCCCCCTGCTGGTCCCGCCTACTAGTCACACAGGGGAAGGATGGTGAATATGGTCTAGCGATACTGTGTATCATCCATATTCCAGCCGATAGAAGGAAGAGAAACTCACATCATTGTTCGTGAGAATATCAATGATGTCTTTGTGTACAAAGGGGAGATAAACAGCAAGTCAGCAGTTCTGAATAATAGGCAATATTTTCAGGCTGCTACACATAGTTCGGGAGTAGGTGTGAAAAAGCGACTACAGCTCGGCAGAGAAAGTGCAGATCGACTTGGGATTGGTCTCTCCGTGTTCAGGAGACTCGGGTGTATACAAGTCTATTGGATCATGTCTCCAGCGCCCCCACAGCCGTAGCTACAACCACTTAATGTCAAGGCTCTCATCCACATTCATTCATTTTCTCCAACCCTCCCCCGCTCTCTCTCCCCCATGATTTCAGAATCCCGGAAGTGTTGCGGTGGTGTATACTGTTAATGATAATGTTGAAATACTGTACAATACTGTTAATGCTAATGTAGAAATACTGTACAATACTGTTAATGCTAATGTAGAAATACTGTACAATACTGTTAATGATAATGTAGAAATACTGTACAATACTGTTAATGCTAATGTAGAAATATTGTACAATACTGTTAATGATCATGTTGAAATACTGTACAATACTGTTAATGATAATGTAGAAATACTGTTAATGATAATGTTGAAATACTGTACAATACTGTTAATGATAATGTTGAAATACTGTACAATACTGTTAACTCATTGACTGCCAACTATACGCGTTTGTCTTGCCTCTAATGTTGAGAAACACTTGGCCTCTGTAACTCCTTGTCTGATATCGTTTGGTATATATTTGATAAAGTGACATATTGCATAATCAGGTAAGACTTTTTAAGTTATATCTTTATTCATATTCAAGCAATAACCGAATGTTCTTTCAAGTAGAGAGGCCTTGTGGTGTATTCTAAAATGAGTTTCAGGGGAAACAGCAAGTAATAATGGGATGCTTGACGGTGAGCCTTGCAGGGCCGCGTGTGACGCGACGAGGCCATCATCCAACGAGGCCATCAGCCGACGACCTTTTGTGACAGAGCTGCTGCTGTGCTGTACGCTCAAACTAAATCCTCAATTTGAATACAGTGATTCATCTGATTAAATTAGTCTTTTTCTTTTATTAAATCAACTTTCTTTAATGAATATAACTCATCAGTTGTAATACTATAATATTAGTGTAGCCTAATCTTTATCTGCAACTGTGAAGAAAAACCCCATTGGTTTAAACAGAATGAATAGAAACATACAAAAAAATATATATATAAACTAAATAAGACTCGTGCACATCTAGTTATATAACAAATAAAAATAAAAAATAAATAAACTTTTATTAAAAATAAAAAATTCAAACGTTGATTTAGAATTCGAATGCCAACGTAACGAACGAAGGTCCAAACATTTGAACGTTTGGGCTCAGCCCTGCTGTGCTGCAAGGTACTGCATTTTCAACCGGCAGGCAGCACCACAATGAGGCTTCTCGCCTTCATTTTTATTCCTTTTATTATTTGTGCTCTCATGCAACATATATAACCCCCCACTACTTGCCTTACTCTCAGCCAGAGTCAATCCCCATGTCTACTGAATAACCTCATTGACTTTGAGTGGGTTTTCCTATATGTAGGTCATCAAACTCTCTCACACTCTCCTCTCCCTCCCTCTCGCTTTCTCTCACACTGAACATCAAGAGTGTCTCGTTGCTGCTTAATAACAAGGAATTCATTACACAACTCAAAGAAGCTCTTATAGTATTCCAACGGGATAATGCAAACTCGGTGCAAGACCCCAGAATAATATGGATGTCGGTAAAGGGAATGATCAAAGATTTCACGGATAGCTTTTCCTCCAAAATGCGCAAGAATCAATGCACAAAACTGGCTGAGCTGGAAACGCTTTACTCAACGTTATTTAATTCTCTAAAATACAACAACTCAACTCGACTAGAGAATCAAGTTAACGTACTAAAAATAGAGATCAATGCCATATACAGACAACAATCGGAAATACAAATACGCAGCACAAGACAACAGCAGTACTCCCATGGTTCCAAACCCAGCCACCTATTAGCCATGCGATTAAGAATTAATGCAACATTTGCAGATATAACTACCATTAGAGCACAACAAGTACTTGTAACAGATCCTGTAAAAATAAACGATACATTCAAAGAATTCTACTCCGACTTATATAAATCAGAAACGACCTTCAATCAAAACAAAATGGACACATTTCTTAATCAAATTATTCTCCCTAAACTTTCAGAGGATGACGCTAAACAGTTAGAAACACCGATCACACTAGAGGAACTCAAGAAGGCCATAGCCGCAATGCAAAGTGGTAAGGCTCCTGGAAGAGACGGTTTCCCATCAGAAATGTACCTTTCTTGTTGGGACATAATTGGCCCCTTATTACTAAATATGATCTTATACTCAGTCAAGGAGGGGAACTTCCATAAGAATGACAATATTGCACTCATAACAGTCCTCCTTAAAAAAGACAAAGACCCCAACGAGTGCGGTAGTTATAGACCTTTAAGCCTCCTCGGAACCGATATCAAACTGTACTCTAAGGTATTAGCCATCAGATTACAAAAGCATATGACGTCTTTAGTTCACCCGGACCAAACTGGCTTCATAGGAGGCCGCCTGATCACTGAAAACATAAGACGAATACTGCACGTACTTGATGCCGACAAGGAGGACACCATACCTAAGGCGATGCTGTCCCTGGATGCTATGAAAGCCTTTGACAGGCTAGAATGGTCGTATCTATGGGCAGTACTAGAAAGGATGGGGTTAGGAAAAGGATTCATCGATATGATTAAAGTATTATACAAAGACCCATCGGCCATGATTACAACAGGCACAATCATCTCCAAAATCTTTCCGGTATCACGCTCTGCCAGACAGGGTTGTCCTCTTAGTCCCGGACTGTTCAATCTATCATTAGAGCCTTTAGCACAATATATAAGACATTCCCAATCCATAGAACCAATCGTAATCAAGGGCACACAACAAAAAATTCGTTTATATGCGGACGATGTAATATTGTTCATGCAAAACCCCAACACCACATTGCCTCATCTGCTCAAGTTGATTGAGGACTTTGGTGATTTATCGGGATTTAAGATAAATTGGCCGAAGTCGGCTTTCCTTCCACTTAACACCCCTGCAAAAAAAGATACAACCCTCCCAGGAGAGATACCGATGGTAAAACATTTCAGATGCTTGGGAGTGGAAATATTCCCCACCATAAGACAAACGGTGAAGCACAACTACACAAAAATCCAAAACAAAATCAAAGACGACCTTGATAGATGGGCAAAACTTAAAATCACAGTACAAGCACGGATATCAATAGTTAAGATGGATGTACTACCTAGAATCAACTTCTTCAGTTCAATGCTACCGTTACCCCCTCCAGAGGGTTACTGGAAAAGATTACACTCCTCCACATACAAATTTATTTGGAATAACAAACCACCACGTATAAAAAGATCCACCGCACAGAGAAATAAAGCAGATGGTGGCATGGCATTTCCAGATTTTTTCCTATATTTTAAGGCGTACACATTAAGTCCATTGACAACATGGTTTGACCCCCAAGCATTAGTATCCTGGAGAAAATTAGAAGAAAACATAGTAGCCCCACATAGACTGAAGGACATAGTATACACTAAACTACCAATCAAGCACTGTGAACGAAAATTTGGCCCCATAATTACTCATGCGATCCGGATATGGTGTGAATCACACAAAAAAAATCCTAACCCACAAAAATGGCACAATCATACTCCCTTATTCAATAACAATGCACTCTTAATTGGAAAACGACCTATAAGATTCCCTATATGGGAAGAGCAAGGCATACACTCATTTTAACAAACAGGGTTTTTGTAGTGATAAAGAAATACGCAATTTTTTTTATCCACATGGCTTTTTTACAAACAGTTACAGCTATGTTTGAAGTCTCACGGTGTTCCATTAGACAGACCAATTGAACACCACAGATACCACAAATTCTTCTACGAAAGAGAGACATCGAGAGGTTTTGTTTCAGAATTTTATCATCAATTACTAACGTCCTCGTATGAAACCCTCCAACTAGACTCTGTCTGGAGGAGGGATATACCAGACCTGGAAAATGAGTTTGATTGGCAAGGAGCCTGGGCAAATGTCCGACTTACATCAAGGAACCCGGATCATCAACAAATCAATCTTAACTATATTCACAGGACATACTTGACTCCTATAAGACTGTGCCGAATGGGGCTTAAACAAGACTCCAAATGCTCCCAATGTACAAATGGGGACGAAGGGACATTTATGCACATGTATTGGGACTGCTCACCAGTTAAGGCATTCTGGAAAGATGTGACCCAACAAATATCAAAACTCGTATCTTGGAATATACCTGTACACCCCTCGGTATTACTATTGAATGATGTTTTTGAGTTTGCAGTGAATCCACAGCTAAAGAGATTGGTTTTATCGGGTATCACAGTAGCTAAAAAGCTGATCGCATCACGCTGGTTTCAACCGGAAAAAATGTGCCGTAAAGTTTGGTTTCTTACATATCTCGATGTAATTTACCATGAAATATCTACAGCAAGAATTCTGGGTCTCAATGAATCCAAAATGTCAATGTGGTTAGAAGTGGTGGAGAGAATAAAAGCTAGCTTATAATGGTAGTGTCTGGTTAGGAACAAATTATAATGGTTGGATTATCCAATGGGGGGTCCGGGAGAGGGGGGTACGAGCTGGAGCATATGTGTATTTGTATATCCTATTGTGTGTTGTCATGTTTGTTTATGTGTTTGTTTAAAAAATAATAAAAAAATAAAATACAAAAAAAAAAAAGATTCAAGAGTCAAGATTGTTTATTGTCATGTGCACAGTTAAACGGACAGTTTGCCATACAATGAAAATCTTACTTTGCTAGTCCGCCCTTCACACAAAATCACACAATACTTAACTAAAACATATTTAAATACGGGGGTGCCCTCGTGGCACACCGCATAGTGCCTCGCACACCCACGCGGCCATCCCGGGTTCGCCTCCCGCTGCCGGCGATATCCGTCGCATGTCTTCCCCACATCTCCTCCCGTTCGCCCTCTCCTCTGTTGGTCCTGCATGACCAGAAAAGCTGTAAAAATGCGGGGGGGGGGGGGGGGAATAACATATTTAAATACAAGCGAGTGCTAGAAAATAAGGTAAAAATAGATATATATAAATATAATATATACAAGGCACAGTGAGTAACATTGCATGTTCCGATCAGTATTTACAATATACATGGTGGTGACAGTGGGTGACAGCAGCAGTTAAAAAAGTGTCTTTAGTGATTCATAGTTCGGGGGAAGAGTGACAGTGTGGTCACAGCAGCAGTCAGGTCAGAGTGTCTGCCTGGAACAAACGCGGGGGGGGGATCAATTTCAAGAAGGTGTTGCTAGATTACATCAAATAATAATAATTAATTTATTTCGTATAGCGCTTTTCAAAGACCCAAAGTCGCTGGGCAAAAAAGAAACAAAGAAAAGAAAGAAACATAGAACCACATGGGAAACGGAGGACAATAAGAATACACAGGAACATAAATCCACGAGTAACGGATAACAAATACGGGAGTGAGTAGGGGAGACAGTCGGGAGGAGAGTAAGGGAAAACCAAGGGGGGTGGGGGGGGGGCAGGAGAGGAGAGAACGTGGGGCAGGGGGAAATGGTGGCGAGTTGGAGGAGGGTGGGTTATGGGTAAGGAAGGTTGAATGCTTGGGAGAACAGGTAGGTTTTGACATCAGATGGAACAGGTGGTATTACAGTATCATCATCTTCGTTTGCTGTCCCTATTTTCCCACTACAGCGAGGTTGTACGGGGCGACCAATCCATGCCACTGGGCACGGTTTTGTGCCATGTCTTCATGTATCTCCAGATCCCGCATATCATTCTCCACACATCCCCTCCACCTCTGCTTCGGTCTCCCTCTCTGCCTCCGCCCATCCACAATCATCTCCACCACCCCTCTCAACACCCCCCCCCCCCTCCTCCTCCGATCTTCTCACATGTCCAAACCACCTGAGACGTCCATATCTCTGATCTCTACATCTATGTTTCGATTCAACAGTAGCCTACTAATTTCCCGCCACTTCCTCCACGCCGCCCTTTCCACTCCCGCCTCACAGTCCATCACATCTCCCAGATAGCGGAACTGCTTCTCCTCCTCCAGCACCTCCCCTCCCACCACCAGACCACCATCTCCAACCACCTCCTCCTCTTCCATATATAATGTTCTCATGTAAATATAGTCCCCTCCCCTATGTCCCCATTACCTGTGCCCCCCCCCCTCTCTGTGGAATAAGACACTCCCCTCCCCTGTGTCCCCATTACCTGTACCCCCCCCCCCATCTGACCTATCAAATGGGACCACACCCCCTCCTGTTAACTATATAGATCTCCTCTTGAGATCTATGCAGGCTTCTTACCTGGGTAATTTCAGCTGATCACCTGGGGCGAGAGCCTCAGCCATTCTCTCTATGTATTCTATCTGTTTGGTTAATAAACCTTGTTATTATCCAAGCCTCGGTTGACTGAGACATTCTTCATCAGGATATCTACAAATATCCCACAATTGGCGTCTACGAACTTGTGACGGACTTTTTGCGTCCTCCCGGCGTGCTGTATCATTCAACTATACAGAGAAAAGTGAGTATAATAGGATGGTCGACAAAATGTATGGAAAGGAATTGAAACCTTCCCACTTTTCTCTGTGCCAGGTGAATATTACAGAATGTTGTCAAATATTGAGATCATGGCTGAGTAGGAATAATGTGCATTAATATATCTGATCTGTATTGAGAATCGTTACCAGGGCGCGCGTGCACCTGGGTCCTTTATCAGGCGGTTCTGAGAGGATGGGTTATAGTGCTATTCCCAAAAGTTTAGGCACAAAGGTTGAAGTGCTATTCCAGGTCGAGTCGGAGCCGACCAAAAGTTAAGGCACACAATACAGGTTGTTGGATTGCTACCCCAAGTCTAATTCAGACTAAAAAATAGGCAACAAGGCAAGAAACGTGGGCTTATTAGATGTGATATCCTTGAAAACGCTACTCTGTTAAAAAACGTTCTGTGATTCCTTTGCAAAGAGGCGGGAAGTAGGACCGAGAAGCTGATAGAATCATAATTAGAAATTACCAGAGTAGCGTCATAATATTCATTGTTTCAACCTCAAACTAAGCTCACAATCTTTTCCATTCCTGAAAACGATGTATTTTGGATTAAATTAACCAATTGATCAATACAGATAACGGGAAGATGATCACGCGATGTCCTAGTTAGTACATGATTACGCGATGTCCCGGGAGTACGTAAATGTACATTAAACGGAACATCAGTCGCGGAAAGTACATTAAACAGGACGTTAGTCGCGGGTTAAGAGGCCGAGAGTATGATTAAAAGGTATATATAATCTAATATATCGCTGGTAAATTTCGAAGTCAGGTTCGGTCGTTATGATTTTAATAACGATGTGTAGTTATATATCAAGGGTATGAATGCCTTGTCGCAACAGATGTTGGACGACTAAACGTACAGCGATCCAATACAGTCAGATATACACACACGTTAACTTATATGTATTAATGTTTGTTTGTCTGTTTTAAGTCTCGTTTGTATGTGCACAAGTATTATAGGACCCGTCGCGTTGCTTTATTGAGTCAAGAACCGGCTACGGATAGCGCGACGAGCATTGAGAGACGAGTTACCGATATACAAAGAATAACATTGAAGTGCAGTTCACGGGAACAAACTAGGATAGTAATTTCCGGATTCCGCAGAACACCGGCCCACGGGAACGGCCATTTGGGGAAGTATAGTTTTATCGTTTCAGTTTGTTTACGTTTCACATATGCACAGGCGCGTTCATTCGGTAACAAAACGCTGGTATAGGAATTCCAGGCTATTGAGAGCTCGTGGAAAAATACTGTATGAATTGCAAAGCGTTATTTCCGAGGTGAATGAGAACACACGAACGTCGCATGGAGCAATGACGTGACGCTATGCGCGCCGTGAAGTTATTATTTTATATTAAACTATCCATAAGCGAACATAAAGTGTAATGTACCCAAGGCCAAGGGTGCGTGAAATCCACGTGTAGTATATGTTTTATTTGTATATGTATGTGCGCGCTGCCATTGGAAAATGTTGAGTTGCAGTGACGAGATGCAGGTTGCACCATCCCAGACCACCGGAGAAACGAACCGAACATTGCAGCTTTCCCCGATCTGGCTCTGAGGCGAGATGCAAAACAGTGCATGACTACACCCAAAGCGTATCACAAAAGACTGAAGCTCCAACAATTTGCATGTCAACCGAGAGACAGTGCAGAGCTGAGAGACAATCGATTGACCATTTGGAACAAATCTGCATCCAAATACCCACATGTAAATTTCTTCAGAGTGGGCACTTGGGAGACAAAACAATGCAAATGCCTAGAGAGGACTCTGACCACACCTAGAGACGACGATAGCAGACACCATTGGATGGGCACTTGAAACCCACAGGGTATGCCTACACTCTGACCACAGACTTGGTGGACCAACAGAGAACCACTTAGTTAAACATGAAATCAGACACAAATGATGATGTTGCAGTCATGAAAGTCTACCTAATTCCCATACTAACAATAACTAACCAGTTGTTTTCATCATCTCTTTTCAAGAGGCACACAAATTAGAGATATGAATTCTGAATAAAACCAAACAAAGTAGAAGTGCCTGAGATGAAAGATCAATGATGAAAACAATTTAACATACTATCCCCCTCCTTCTATTCTCTGCTTAACCACTAACTCCTTGCAAATTTCAAGTACTTTCCACGACTGCAAAATTATCAACCACCAAAATTGCAGCACAATTATCTAAATGTACAAGATATCAACAACATTGATCATTTAGCTGACACTTTTATCCAAAGCGACTCACAGGTTCTGTACGACAGGACATCAGGCAAGGCACACCTCTATCAGCTGAGTAACAATGGTCATCAAAGTGTTGAGTGCTACAGTGTAGATTAGTTTATTAGGACAAATGCATGACAGTAAGGTTAGTTAGGGTTAGATGATAAGAAATGATTGTTTTTTATGCAAAATTAAGTGGCTACCTAGATTTTATGTTTTTTCCCCATGCTATGCTATGATGAGCCACACTGAGATGTGAAGAACAACCGAGAAGTCATGGCGAGGTAAGTATCTTGAAGAAGCACACCATCGTACGCGGCCTGAGGTAAGATCAACTTCAATTTAACACCACAGACTATTTTATCTGATTCAAGACTTTGGCCATTCATTTACAAATTTTATTTAAAGCCTAATGCTGTAAGATCTAGTTAGATACTAAATCTGATAAAATTGTAGTGAATGTGACCTTCTTGACGTAAAGAATCACTGCTAATGCAATTGGCTTGCATTTCTTATTGTCAATTAAGTGATTTTATTTACAATGAATTGAATTAATCCCAAAATGATTTTCCACTTTAGCAGAAAGGCGTTGAATCATTTATGTGAGGAGTTTTCTAAGGCAGTGTTTATCACCCTCAGATCACGAATTGGTGAGAGGACAGGACGAATGAGACGACGCGTGACTTGAACCAAGGAGCTGCGGACACAACCAGAGGCGACGACAACAACCGTGGGAGAACCATCCAACCCAGCCCACAGACATCCCCAAAAAAGTGGAGCAGAGGACCACGAAGGAGACTGACCAAGGAGACACTGACGAAGAGGAGATCAACCTTTGACGGCCTCCACCCCGGCACTGCAGACCAAACCCATCACCTGCAGATGGGAACCAAAGCCCCGACCATCAAGGTGGATTCCCATGACAAGATTGTCATCCGTGTGAGAGAGAGCGTCCTACTGACTAGCCACTACACCGGCGGGCCCTCGCCCTCCATCAAGTGGTACCGCAATGACGAGGAGAGGACAGCGAAACCAGCACAACACATTCAAAAAACGCCCTGACCACCATGTCTCTGGGCCTGATGGGAGCCAAGCGTGAGCACAGTGGCAGACATGTGGTGGTGATGGAGAGCAGCGCAGACAAGTGACCCTTGACAGGGAATGGACGGCGACCAGTGAATATTCCCGACTGCATCGTCAAGAAGAGACACATAGCAAATGAGACCTGTGGACGAAGAGACTTCTGAATACACATTGTCCAAAATTGTTATGTATTTATTTACTTTTTACGGTCTTACTGCCACACGACAGGCTCACAGAAACATCAACTGAATGTACGATACGTTCAACACACAGCAGGTCACCACAGAAGGACACATCCCTGGCAGAGAACAGATGGTCAACAGCGACGCAGCAACTGTCAGATTCACAAACAAGAGATGTTTCACAAAGTTCATATGTATCAAGAAAATTATGAACTAAGAATATGATGAAATACAACCAATAAGATTGCAATAACCAATTTATAATAACAATAAGGAATGATCACAGAGTCACATTGAAAAATTATATTGTTAAACAGGGCAGAACCAGTTGGATTGTTCCAAGACACCAAGTTTGTTTTGACCACAGAACAATGCATAACGATTATCATAATCACCTTTTATATTAACCACTAGGTTAACGGTTTTCAATTTTATTTTGACACATTAGCCACTAAGGTAATGTCTATTGTATGTATTTATTTAATTTTTATGTGTTACTGTTTGGCCCTGCCACACGACCGACAGAGAACACCTTGTCAACAACGACGCAACATCATTCAGATTAATACCTTCACAAGCAGGAAACTTTTCACACAATTGTATGTATCTGCAAAACGATGAACTAGGGATGTGATGAAAAGAAATCAATGAGAAAGCATTAACAATGGTTAGTAATAATGAGCTAAAATGTATTGCTGAAGGAAGAAGTGACCACATGATCACATTACATCACATTAGAATTACTTAGGTTACAAAATTGTATTGTCAGACAAGAAAGAATCAGTTGTTTTATTCTCTCATAGAAGAGGACATGTAACGTTGTTTTGCACCTGTATGGTGAACCATTGATAGTATATGCACTAGAATTACATACAGAAGCGATGCATAAGACGTTTTATCTCCTCATTTATAGAGAAGAAATGGAGAAAATTGCCTGATTCTAAGTAAAGACCAACAAAGCTGAGGCAATCACAGATGAAAGTGACACTCAAACTCAGATTAAATACAACTGGATCCTAAGTAATTTCATCAAGAATCATCACAAAATGTGCAAAAATATATATATATATTTGTGAACAGTTTCCCATAAGCAATCATGTTAGTTTTATTAACCACCAGGTTAACGGTTGTTAAAATGTTTTTGTACACATTAGCCTTATGTGTAAATCCGATTCCTAATAATTATGAACACAATTTTGTTTTTTCACCCTGTGCATTCTGACCACACAGACAGTGCATGTATTTAATTGGTTTATTACGATGCCTGTATGCACAACGATCACATTAGCTCCCCAGAGTCACGACATGAACGACTGAAGGTATGCCAAGATATTTGCACAGCGATAGCTTCTAATGATTATGTTAATTGTTGTTTGATATCAGAGATGAGGACTACTCATTGATATAGGTATTTTGAGCGATTAATAAAAGAAAAGGGTGATATCTATTCCCACATCTCTGATATCAAAATAACACAGACCGCAGTCCAGTCGATCATGTCATGAATCATGTATGTAAATAATTCTATTAATCATGTATGTAAATAATTCTATTTTAAACTATTATCCCCACTCACTTTTACCTGTTCCAAACAATCCTGGTATATTATACATTAATCTCACCCACATTATAAGAAAGAAAAGTGAGTATTGTGGTATAATATATAATGTTCTCATGTAAATATAGTCCCCTCCCCTATGTCCCCATTACCTGTGCCCCCCCCCCCTCTCTGTGGAATAAGACACTCCCCTCCCCTGTGTCCCCATTACCTGTACCCCCCCCCCCCATCTGACCTATCAAATGGGACCACACCCCCTCCTGTTAACTATATAGATCTCCTCTTGAGATCTATCCAGGCTTCTTACCTGGGTAATTTCAGCTGATCACCTGGGGCGAGAGCCTCAGCCATTCTCTCTATGTATTCTATCTGTTTGGTTAATAAACCTTGTTATTATCCAAGCCTCGGTTGACTGAGACATTCTTCATCAGGATATCTACAAATATCCCACACCTCTCACACGTGGGGCATCTAAAATCCCTCACTCCCCTCAGATTTTCCAAACCTGAACATCTTTGGTGACAGACACCATTTGTCACATTCTCTAGTTCAGAGTTGACTCCCACTCCTCTTCCACATACTCCACATGGGTATCTTCCTGACTGAACCCTGACTGGACAGGGTGAGCAGCTTCAAGTACCTGGGGGTCCACATCTCAGAGGACCTGACATGGTCAACACACATAGACACAGTAGTAAAGAAGGCGAAACAGCGTCTCTACCACCTGAGACAGTTAAGGAAGTTCAGAGTATCGGGGAAGATACTCCAGTCCTTCTACTCAGGAGCTGTAGAGAGCATCCTGACCGGAAACATCACTGCCTGGTATGGAAACAGCACGGCACAGGACAAGAAGGCCCTACAGAAAGTGGTGCGCTCAGCCGAGCGTACCACGGGTATTGCACTACCCCCCCTGCAGGTTCTATACAACAAGAGGTGCAAATCCAGAGCCTGCAGGATAATGAAAGACCCTCACCACCCCAATAACAGCCTGTTTCAGCTGCTGAGGTCAGGCAGACGCCTGCGAACCCCAGCTACTAGGACAGAGCGGCTTAGGCTCAGCTTCTTCCCCCAGGCCATCAGAGCCATGAACAATGAACATTGAGTGCTCAGAACATTGAACTGTCCACACACAAGCACACATGAACACACACACGACACGCACACTGTGCACGCTCACACATGAGCAGCCACTTAACACTTTAACATGAGCGGGCACACACTCATGTCGCACACACGCACACTTATGGCCAAAGGAAAGGACACTTTAAATTAGAATAACAGGAACAGTGTATTGCACTACCAAAGCTAACTAGCATGTCACACATGCTCTGTAAATAACTATGTACAGATACCGTGATGTCACTCCATGTTACCTGCTACCTGTTACTGCACAATGTTGTTTTCTTCTTTTGATTCTATTATATGTACCACTGTATTGCACATCGTTGCGGGCAAGACCACCCGCATTTCATTGTATACCTGTATGCCGTGACAATTAAAACTCTTGACTTGACTTGACTTGAACCTCTCTCCTTCACTCCCTGTTGTCGTCACCTTCGTCTTGTCGATATTTATCTTCATTCCATCCCTCCACTCAACAAACATTCTCTTCACTTCCTCCTCAGAATCTGCGGTCAGCACAAGATCATCAGCATAAAGCAGCTCCCAGGGTCCTTCTCCTCGTGAATCCTAGAAAGTGAACTGAACTCAAGAACATGGTCCTATTTGTATGCTTTTGGATAGCGTCACAATGTAAGATACAAGAAGATACAAGATACAAGAGTTTTATTTGTCACGGCATACAGGTATACAGTGAAATGCGGGGGGTCTCGCCTGCAACGATGTGCACAATACAAGTAATAATATAAGAGTCCAACCAATAGAGCGACATAGTGCAATAAACAAGTAAACAAAGTAGGCATATCGGTATCTGTACATAAGCTATTTACAGAGCATGCCACAGGTCCTGTGGCAGACAGTGCAGTACACTGTTAGCTACGGATGAGGCATGCTATATTATACAATCTCAAGCTATACTATACTATTCTTAAAGTGATCTTTCCTTCTGTAAAGTGTCCATAGCGTGAGCGTGTGCAGCATGAGTGTGTGTGTGCTCATGTGTTCTTGTGCGTGGAGAGTTCAGTGTTCAAGGCTCTGATGGCCTGTGGGAAGACATGTAAGACAACTCCTTTAGTTATTTGTTCTCCCAGAGACAGTGTTGTGGTTCTGGGGCCGTGTTGCAGCTAGGTCTGCAGAGAGAGAGAGAGAGAGAGAGAGAGAGAGAGAGAGACATGCCCTTACTCCACACTCATCTTTAACTGACCAGGCAAAAAACAGCATAGTCAAATATGAGTTACAAAAATACACCACAGGAGGGAATAAAATAAACTGACTCGTTCTTCAAAGAAACAGAGAAATAGTAGGCCAGCTTACCATTTCATGCAACCCCAAGATCACAGCCAAGGACGAGCCACATCGTAGCTCTCCCCAGAGTGGCGCTGACTGGCTGCAGTCGGTCCGTTATATAGTTCATGTTTTTTATTAGGTAAATGGGAAATGGCATTTGTAGAGGTGGATGGCAATCAATAAGACACTGGAGAGAGTGGATCCATTTCAATTGACTATTCTTTGTTTAGGTTGTTCATAGCATTTCACACATCATGGCATGCAATCCTCACTTCCTGTATTCATGCTTCTTCTTCATGCCTGTCTAGGCAGGTCACCTCTGTTGACACCAAGTGGTGCAAATAAGTAACTGCATGCTTCAGACACTGTGTAACAGTAGGACACAACATTTCCTCTCTTTGTAGAAAAAACATTTCCTCAGAGGCTAAATAAAATTATCTCAGAACCTGCATTCAGGCATAACCTTTTTCCTTAACTGTACTCAGTACTGTATGAATAAAGGTTAGTAAACCAGAAAATATAAGAAAGGTGAACATGAACACAAAATACTCTGTTTCACAGATCTGAAATAGGATACAACTGTAGGATTTTTTTTTTTTTAACACTACATTGCATACTTTTGAAAATACAACAAAACAAAAGATCTGTTGACAAGCTACATTCGGAAGACCAATATCTAATCAGTCACATATTCTTGCATCCAGTTAGGCTTCTTTCTGACTCGTAGTTTCTTTGGAGAGGATGGAGAGGCAAGGTCAGGTGAAGCAGGAATGTTCTGTGGCTTTACGGCTGCACAGCGATCAGGAGCTAGGTGAGAGGCGTTCCATCTTCGGCCATCTTCCAGCAAGTATGTGCTTTGGCCGACCTTCTTAGTGACTCTCAGGGGAGCACCAAACTTTGGGTGAGCTTTGGGCACATGGAGAGGTGTTTTCACCCGTACACTATCCCCTTCTTGAAAAGGTGGAGTGCATGCGCCTCGTTTTCCATCAGTATAAGTCTTCATCTTGTGTTGATGGCGTGTGACTTTCTCTCGTACCTGTTCATCCGAGACAGGGTCAGTATGAGAGCGCGGCAGGACAGTCAACTTTGTGCGCATCTTCCGGCCATACAGTAGTTGATAGGGAGACACACCTGTAGCTGCATGCGGTGTGGCACGGTAAGCCATCAGGAAGGCAGTAATGGCAGGTTTCCATGGTACAGACTGTATGATAGCCATCTGCACAGTCTCTTTCAGGACACGATTGAAACGCTCTATGGCGCCATTCGCAGCAGGGTAGTACACAGAGACTCTGTGGTGTACAACATCCCGTTCAGCTAGGAAAACAGCAAAGTCAGCTGAAGTAAACTGTTTTCCATTGTCTGTCACAATGGATTCCGGGTTTCCTTGTTTACTGAAGACGGAGGAGAGGAAGGATGTAACATCCTTTGTAGTGATATTTGCAGTGAAAGCGACCTCTGGCCACTTGCTGTAGTAGTCAATCAGAGTGATGGCATATCGACAGTCCCATGTAGCTGTTTCAAAAGGACCGACAATGTCCATTGCAAGCTTTTGCCATGGCCTGTCCGGGAATGTAACTGGTTGTAGTGGAGCAGGGCGTGGCTTTGCAGTCTTGTCATTGGACTGGCATGGCTGACATGACTGAATTGTAGAGTGGACCAGGTCATCCATCTTTGGCCACCAGTAGTACTCTCTCAGGCGTTGCTTTGTTCGCACCACTCCTTGGTGTGTCTCGTGTGCAAGAGCCACCAGAGTAGCACGCAGTGCGATTGGCACAACCAGACGTGCTCCCCGAAGCACCAGTGAGTTTTCCACTGACAGTTCATGACGTATGGGGAAGTATGGGGCAACTTCTGGACTCAGCATTTTCACCTTTTGTGGCCAGCCACGTGCAATCTGTTTACGGAGTGCAGAAATCTCCGGGCAAGAGGCAGCAGCAGCCTCAAAGTCAGTAATGGGCAGAGCAGCAAGAGCATCAGTGATGTAGGCAACCATTTCGGGCTCCGCATCCAGGGCAGGGTCAGGAGCTCCAGGAAGTGGAAGACGGGACAGGCAGTCAGCCGTGTAGTTGTCTGACCCTGGGCGGTAGATCACATCATAGTCATAGGTCAAGAGCCTGGCAGACCAGCGTGCAATGCGCATTCCAGCACGACCTATGCCTTTAGTAGTAAGCAGTGTAGTGACTCGTGAGGGCTTGATGGTCAGTACGTAAGGTGAATTTTCGCCCCCACAAGTATGTGCGCCACTTTTCCACTGCCCAAACACATCCCAGCGCTTCCTTTTCTACAGTGGAGTATTTGCGTTCCACTGTGTTGAGAGCCCGGGAGGCAAAAGCCACTGTATGTTCCTCCCCGTCAGGATGAAGCTGGGTGAACACAGCTCCCAAGCCGTAGTCTGAGGCGTCAGTAGACACCACTGTATGCAGGGAAGGATCGAAAAGGGCAAGGGCAGTACTGTTCACCAGTAGCAGTTTAATTTTCTGAAAACTCTTCTGTGCCTCACTCGTCCAGTGAAAGTCAATGTCTTTCCTGATGCATGCCCGCATTGGCTCAGATTCTGTTGCATAGTTCGGGATGAACTTTGAATACCATGAGACTAGGCCTAGAAAAGAGCGAAGGGCAACGCCATCTGTCGGAGCTGGGGCATTCAAAACAGCTTTGATGTGCTCTTTGTCAGGCGCAATACCTTCAGCTGACACCACGTGGCCCAGGAAGCGTAGACTTGACTGATTATAGCAGCACTTTTCCTCATTCAGGAGTAGACCTGCCTCTTGCAGGCGGTGTAGAACTTGCTTCAGTCGAGCATCATGTACTGTGCTGTTGGCTCCATAGATGATAATATCATCCAGATAATTCTGCACCCCTGGCAGGCCTTTGAGGATGGTAGCCATCATCTTTTGGAATGCAGATGGTGCAGAGGAGAGGCCATAGGGCACACGGCAGTAGTGGAAGAGTCCTTCATGGGTAATGAAAGCAGTCAGGTCCCTACTTTCCTCATGTAGGGGCACCTGGTGGTAGGCACTAGCCAGATCAATGGTTGAAAACACTGTGGCCCCACGCAGAGTGGACAGCAGCTCATCTATGTGTGGAATTGGATAGCAGTCTGTAATGACAGCCTTGTTTGGCTCTCGGAGATCCACACACATACGAATGTCTCTTCTCTTCTTTCGTGTGACAACGATAGGAGACACCCAGGGGGAAGCATCAATCCTCTCTATCACACCAGCAGCCAGCTGTCTGTTTATCTCTTCTGTGACTGCATCTCTCACAGACAGGGGCAAACGGCGCAGTTTTTGTCGAACCGGGGGAACAGAGGCAGAGACTTTGACCCGGTGCACAAACTTTTTAGCACAGCCAACTAGTGGGGGAGAGGTAGAGAGGTGCAGCACAGGGGCAGTTGGAGCAGAGGCAAAAGGAGGAGGAACCACAGCACCTCCTACAATGTGAATGTTCAGTGCAATCATCAAATCCAGGCCCAGCAATGGGGTCCCCTTCTCCACCACAAAGAAGGTTGCTGCAGCAGTGACATCATCTCTAGTCACCAATGCTGAAAGACATCCCAGCACAGGTATAGGTGACTTGGTGTATGTGATTAGTTGAATAGAAGGTGGTGTTAGGTGTGACTCACCAAAATGTTCTTCAAACACACTTCTGGGCAGTATGGACACTGGGGACGCAGAGTCAACAACCAGGTCCATGGCATAGACTGGTGAGCCTGAAGGCTGGATCTTGACATTGCATTTTATTTTATCAGATTTACCGGCAGCCTCTTGAATGCACAGGACAGTCAATTCAGGAATCTCCACTTCTCTTACTTGATGTGTAGGAGCAGAGCGGCACACTCTGGCAAAATGTCCCTTCTTGTTACAAGTTTTGCAAGTAGCCTTAGCAGCAGGACATGAGGGAGCATTTGCTAGGTGACTGTCAGATCCACATCTGAAACATGTACGGGAGGACTTCCCAGTTGCAGCAGTAGGTGCAGGTGTGAATGGTTTATGCTGAGGCCGTGATCGAAATTGTTTCTTTTGCACTGCTTGTACTTGAAAGCTAGGTTTATCTCCAACCATGCATTTAGCTTGTTCAGCTGCAGACTCAATCTGTGTAGCAAGTGTGATAGCCTTGTCTAGAGTGAGATTAGGCTCCAGTAGTAGCTTCTCCCTAATATGGGCATTTGTAACATATTGGATAAGCTGATCACGCAGCATCTCATCATTCTTATCACCAAAGTCACATGATGATGCAAGCTCTCTGAGAGCAACCACATATTGGGCAACAGTCTCATGTGGGCTTTGTACCCTTTTTCTGAATGTGTGACGTTCCACTACCACATTAGTCATTGGTGTGAAGTGTGCACTTAATGCAGTAACAGCAGCATCATAGGTATCACCTGTGTTTGGCAATGAGTGAAAAGTCCTCTGTCCTTCTGTTCCAAGGCAGTGAAGAAGAACAGCTCTTTTCCTTGCATTAGGCCAAGCATTCCCTGTTGCATTTATGACCAGTAGGTAGTTGTCAAACATTAGCATCCATGTCTTGAAAGGAATTGTAGGCTTTCCAGGGCATTGCAAAAACGGAGCAGGATTATGCACATTTACAGCCATCTTCACAAATAAATTGTCAAAAATAGTCTTCTGTAATCAAACTGTAGCAGGTGGGTTATCTCGTCGCCAATTTGTAGAGGTGGATGGCAATCAATAAGACACTGGAGAGAGTGGATCCATTTCAATTGACTATTCTTTGTTTAGGTTGTTCATAGCATTTCACACATCATGGCATGCAATCCTCACTTCCTGTATTCATGCTTCTTCTTCATGCCTGTCTAGGCAGGTCACCTCTGTTGACACCAAGTGGTGCAAATAAGTAACTGCATGCTTCAGACACTGTGTAACAGTAGGACACAAGAGCTGCTTTTTTATATAGCGCTTTTTTATATAGCACTTTACAATTTGTTACTCACATTTAAATTGTATTCACTCACACATTCACACACCGACGGCGGAGGCAACCATGCAAGGTGCCAACCTGCTCATCGGGAGCAATTAGGGGTTAAGTGTCTTGCTCAAGGACACATCGAAACGTTGCCCGGGAGGAGCGGGGAGTCGAACCGGGAACCTCCGGATTGCCAGACGACTGCTCTACCTCCCGAGCCACTGTCGCCACCTCTAAGTTGGTTGGCCCTGTGACAAAACTATTTAGGCTACTGGTTCCCTAACAAACAGAGAGTCCATGGGTTTCAGGATGAATGGCGTCTCGCTGACGGTGCAAAAAGTCCAGACCGCGTCCCAGACCAGTGTCCCAGACCAGTGTCCCAGACCAGTGTCCCAGACCAGTGTCCCAGACAGCGTCCCAGACCAGTGTCCCAGACCAGACCAGTGTCCCAGACCAGTGTCCCAGACCAGTGTCCCAGACCAGTGTCCCAGACAGCGTCCCAGACCAGACCAGTGTCCCAGACCAGTGTCCCAGACCAGTGTCCCAGACCAGTGTCCCAGACCAGTGTCCCAGACCGCGTCCCAGACCAGTGTCCCAGACCAGTGTCCCAGACCAGTGTCCCAGACCAGTGTCCCAGACCAGACCAGTGTCCCAGACCAGTGTCCCAGACCAGTGTCCCAGACCAGTGTCCCAGACCAGTGTCCCAGACCGCGTCCCAGACCAGTGTCCCAGACCAGTGTCCCAGACCAGTGTCCCAGACCAGTGTCCCAGACCAGACCAGTGTCCCAGACCAGTGTCCCAGACCAGTGTCCCAGACCAGTGTCCCAGACCAGTGTCCCAGACCCGCGTCCCAGACCGCGTCCCAGAACATGTCCGCTCCGTCGGTGTGTCACAACATCGTCCTCACCCGACACACCCTCAGCTCCCACTTCCAGCGGACACTGGCACTCTCACTCTCACTGCCACACATTCATCAGTCAGTCGCTCGCCCATGTGTTTCTCTCAATGAAAAGGCGGTTTTAGACAAACCGTGAATCCAAAGGAATCCCTCACATCCCTACCATTCATTCCCCCAAAGGGTTCAAGAGAGTCATTTAGTTATATTTGGAGAGTTATTACGGGAGACATTGTTAGTACCAGAACAACTTGATATGAGACCTATGGGTCAAGTTTAAAGTTTGTTTATTAATTGTCATAGTAAAATACAGAATACTTTATCATGAAATGCTTTTGTCTGTATGAGCCCCTGGGAGTGCTGCTAGATAAAAATAGATAACCAGTATAAAATATAAAAAGTCAAAAGTACGTAAAATAAAGTGTTCAGTCAATATATACATATATACAATATACAATACAGAGTAAAAAGAGTAACAGTGAGGTACAATTCAGAAATGTGATGAAGTACAAACTTACGGTATAAGGTGCAATGAGGTATGAATTGTAGTGCAAATCTCTTTACTAATAAATATAAAGTGTGTTAAAGTGTCTAAAGTGAGTAGAGTGGGTGTTAAGGTGAGTGTTCGTTTAAAGTGAGTGTGGACGTGTGGATTTGATTTGATTTTGATTTTATTATGGATCCCCATTAGCTGGTGCCATGGCAACCAGCTAGTCTTCCTGGGGTCTACACAAAAAACATACAAAAACAATTATTGCAAAACAGAATTATTAAAAGTCAGTACTCAACATACAATACACAATGAAACTAACAATTAAGATGGCTAAAATTACATGCAAGCAAAGAAACAGAAAACAGAACAAAACAAAACAAAACAAAATACAAAATACAGTGTTAAATACAATTTAAGATTGTTTTTAAAATTGAATCTAATTTACTTCCGGATTATGGCTCCTTTGAGTTTCTTTTTGAAACTGTCCTTGTTTTCCATCCGTATGATATGTAATGGGATCCTATTCCAGTATGTTATGGCTCTCTATACATTGCAGTTTTCTTTAGAGCGTTGGTTCTAGGCAGATGTAGGGTGAAGCGACTACTTGAAGCATGTCTGGTATTATGGTCATGTCTATCATTGGTGGATAAAAGCATAGAATACAATTGAGTGGGTTTACCCAAGGTACAAATGTTCTTTAAAAACCTAATCAAACTGCATGCTAGTCTCTCGTCCACCCTCATCCACGACAGTCTAGCATGCATTCCCTCCACACTGTTCCTTATAGAGCAGTGAAGAGTGAGTCGGGCAGCTCTATTTTGAGTGAGCTGGAGTTTACTAAGCTCTTGCTTTGACGTGGATGTGTGTGCTGTGAGTGTAGATGATGGGTTGATGAGGATGGGGTCAATGCCCATTCCCACCATCCCTGTTACACTCCCTCCGTGCTCTACAGTAGGTCACTGCTGACTCTACGCCTGAGTGACAAGAGACCAGGCCAATCATTAGTCTGTGCACATTATTAACATTTGGGAGTAAACATACATATTTGAAAATAACATGTGAGGAAGTTCCACAACACACAGAACGTACAGTACAAGTCTCGCAGGGTGACGTCATCAGATTCAGGTCCCATTTTTTGCATATAGTGTTAATCTCACTCTTGGTCATGGAAACGGTGCTATTTGTTGTGGAATCGTCACGGAAAAGTAATGGAATCAGTAGAAAATGTGTATGAACGCTGATGAATGCAAATTGTGAATCTAAATTTAAATCATATTTCTCGCTAGCGTTTCACAGAGCAAACACCTCTGCTGACACTTGGCAAAGGGCAGTGCAGCATTTAGAGAGGGCACTTTGTTTTCTCTTCGGTCAGTTTAAGTTTACGTTTATTTGGATCCCCATTAGCTGTTAAAAATAGCAACAGCTACTCTTCCTTGGGGTCCACAGAAAACAATAAATACAAACAAACATAATTAAAAATAAAAACAATAACAAACATACGAAACACTATCAAACAACCCCCCCCCCCACACCCATCCAACCCAACGCATACATTAGCATTATATCAAAATATTACAAAATGTAAAATAATAAAATGTTATATGTCAAGCATTGTGCCTGTACCCAAAAGTAACCTCTTTACTTGCTTTTTAAAGCTTTCTCTGCTTGTTGCTTGAGTAATTGCACATGGCAACCTATTCCACTGTGAGATGGCCCTACTCATAGGCGCCTACGTAATGGAGCAGGCGAAGCGGGTGCTCTACCAGTATTGAACTTGGGGGAGCAAACTTGTCTCTTTGCTCCCTCACTTTTTGATCATTGATATATCCCCCCCCCCCCATATATAAATATTATCTAACCATAACTACGTAATTTCAATCAAATTAATAATACGCAATGACACTTAATAACAAGTTTTTAAGTTTCCAAAGATTTTTGGAATTTTTTTTTTTTTACTTTTTTTTTTGAGATCGATGTCATGATTGTGCACTGCAGACTCAGGGAGGAGGCAGAGAAGGAGAGAAAGAGACACAGGATTTACAGGTAATGGAAATATATCTTTTTTCTCTTTCTTATTAAAACTTGGCCTATTTGAAAGGAGATTGATTTAATAAAAATGAATGAGCGAAAAATCAATATACAGTGTATATACAGTATATATATATATTAATATATTATTATTATAGTAATTGGCTATCATACTGCAATATAAACTGAGTTTTATAGTGAAAAGAGCAGCTTTATTGGTCAAGATTGAAGTCAAGTCAAGTCAAGTCAGTTTTATTTGTATAGCACATTTCCAGGCAGCGGCAGCTGACACCAAAGTGCTTCACAAGCAAGTTGATAAAAACAAATTAGTGTGAGGCAAGGTATAAGATTAAAAGAAAAGAAAAAAAACATAGCAAAGCAATGAAAGCAACTAAAACAAACAGTATGGTGCAAGATATAGGATTAAAAACATAATAAAGCAATGAAAGTAATAAAAACTGGTAGGACACAGTAAAACAAATAGGATAGAAGGGCCAGGGGTCTATGGTGGCTCTATATTGCAGGAAATTGCACGTACAGGTTCATTAAATTTAAAAAAAAATCTGCCAAATCTGCCATCAAACCACCCCTTGCCTGTCCAAAAAAAAGAAAAAAAAATAATAATTAAAATTAAAAAAAAATATATATATATATATCTTGCACCCCCACTTTCAACTATAACTAGGCGGCCATGGCCCTACAGTATACATAGCAGTTATTTCCATTGCATTTGATCTTGGTAGAGGAATTGAAACATGGCCCCTTTGGCCCCTGACATGGATCTTTTTGAGATATCTCGTTGTCTCTTAGTATTTCTTTTTTTTTTATCCACTTTTTCTCCCATTTTCTATATTTTCTCCCATCCCAATTTCGTATCATCCAATTCAACCCTCCCGTGTCACGAACGCTGTTTCTTGCCTCCCACAAGCCGGCTGCAATGTGGACTAAGTCATACATAGCACAAGTCCCCTCCGGTACTTGAGGTAACAGCAGTCGCATCTTTCCACCTGCGCAGCTCGATCTCTCAGTGGCGAGGAGTAACACGTGGGAGGCTCACGCTGCCCCCGACACTTCCTGATTCTACTGCGCAGGCGCACCAACCGACCTGTAGGAGTCGCTGTCCACAACGCCCGATCCCCACCCATCAGTTTCCCACCCCCTAATACGGCCAATGTGTATTAGTACGGACGACCAGCTAAACTGAAAGCAATGTGGAGCGCTGGGCTCAGTAGCGGCTGCTGGTTCTCTCTCCACTAGGGGCGCTATACCAAAACATTTTGCAAACATGTACAGTACCACGCAACCTCATCCCATTTCTGCATTTCTGCTTTGCACTATATAATATTGTACATTAGTACACTGCATAGTATTGTATATTATATGGTAACTCAGTTACGTCTATTCTGCATCGAACATTGTACATATGTCTATACTGAACACTGTGACCTCATTTTCTACTTCTAATTTACATGCTATACTATGTTATTTGATACTATCTTGTCTAGCACAGTCTCTGGAGCGTAACAGTAAGAAGCATTTTGTATGAAAGTATTCTGTACTTCTGTATGACAACTATTAAAGAAACTTGAAACTTGAAACTTGAACCGACTCATGGCAAGACGTGAGCGATTCGACTCACGCTCACGGCAATGAATCGGCTCGTATGAACGAGTCACTCAGCTGTTACTACAACAACACACAACCAGTCAAATAAAGTATAGTCTAATTCACAACTTGAAACACAATATATAAATAGAAAAGTTAGAAACAAAACTCGCTCCTTCTCCAAACACACTCAGATCTCTCCCTCTCTCTCCTTCTCTCTCTCACACACAGCGCAACGTGGAATCGATTCGTTACACAATCAGACCTAGTATATGTAGTATTATATACCAAAAATAACTTCAGTATGAGTACAGCGCTGTACACATATTTTGCATATTGTTAAACGAGCCAAGGCTAGCTATTAAACTATTGATATGAATCGAAAATCTGGGACCCTGATGTAAACAAGACAAACGTCTTTCTCAGGTCTGCATCCCCTTAACAATTGTGTGTATTGAGCCGTACTGTATTGTACCCATTCTGCAATCTGTTAATAAAGTTTTCATTCATTCATTCAAACATAGATGATATTGAACAAGCCATAATCCACGCATTTTCAATCCAAAAGAAAGAGAGAGAGAGAGAGAGAGAGAGAGAGAGAGAGAGAGAGAGAGAGAGAGAGAGAGAGAGAGAGAGAGAGAGAGAGAGAAGCCAGCATTAGCTGAGTGGCTGAGAGAGAGAGAGAGAAGCGTTATCTGAGTGGCTGAGAGAGAGAGAGAGAGAGAGAGAGAGAGAGAGAGAGAGAGAGAGAGAGAGAGAGAGAAATATCGCTAATCTACCTTGTTGTTGGCAGAAGGGCTTGCGCTTGTTGATAAAGTGTATATCCACTCCATGGCATTGTCCATCCAGCCTGTGTTGATGTCCATCCATTGTCCATGCATGTCCCTCCACACTGCATCCATAATATAGCTTGTTAATAGCCAACAAGTACTGTGAGTGCCTTTGTCCATGTCCGCCTCGAACAGCCTGCAAACTACCTGGTGTTCTATCGCCATGCTCTAAGACAAACTCTAACCTTAACCAACTTTGAAAGAGTGCCTAAGCCTAACCGTTGAAAGAACTTGCCATCACGCTCCAAGACAAACAGCTGCATCTCACAACAACACAACTATCTCTACCAAGCTAGAATAAGCTAGAATTGGAACATTAGAAAGTGGATTCGGCCAATCAGAGATCGTCTCCGCGGAATGCTGCTACGGAAAAAAATACTGGCGTCGGCCAATCAGAGAGCGTCTCCGCGAAATGCGGCTACAGAAATTCTTGACTGCTGCTGCCTAGACCGCTTCAAATCGCGCCCGGATTCCAACATAATAGTCATATTTCAACGCACAACGCGTTACGCACTGATTGGCTGCTACGGATACAGCGATCACACAGTGACGCGCACTCAGAGCGATATCGCGTCTAGCCCGGGCCAAAAAATAAAAAATACAAAAAATAAAAATAAAAATAAAAAGTGAAAACGAGTATTTATTATTTTATTTATTAACGTTATATTGTGCATTGGAAACACAAACATACTTAAAATGAGTAAATATTATTCATTTTAAACATGTTTATATTATTTATAGGGCTATAAAACAAAAAACTAAAAAATAATTGTTCTTGTTATTCTCTCATATAACCAGGGCAGGTGCTGAAGGGGGCCGCGCCCTAGCGCCCCCCAGTGGCGGCCGCCACTGGCTGGGCTCGAACAGGCTAGCCCAGCGCCTCCGCATTCGTGGCGAGTGCCTTGCCCACTACGCCACGTAGCCGCCCATCTCTTAGTATTTCTTATACTGTAGCTGACGTTGTAGTTTGCAGTAAGATATGTGTTAAAAACAGTAAACAGTCCCTGCTGGCAGCTCTTTATTGTTGATTACTGTAACAGGATAATGAACCCTTTTCACTCCATCTCTCCTACTCTGCCTCTTTCCATCCCCCCCACCCTCTCCTGCCACCCTCCCCCCTCTCCCCCACCGGGACCGCAGTGGATGTGCGATGAAGCGGTACCATCGATGCAGGATGAGGCCATAGACCTCCTTCCCCTCCGAGGCCCATGTCACGTGTAATCACCGTTATTTACAAGATAAACACACACACACACACACGCACACACACACATGCACGCACACACACACACACACATACACATGCACGCACACACACACACACATGCACGCGCACACAGCGAAAGAGTGAGAGGTCTGCCCTCAACTAAGCTCATCTCAGGGAATAAATATTTGTGTGTAAAGCCCTCTAGGCTCCTCTCTCTCTTCTCACTCCTCACTGCTGGGCTACAGTACCAATCCATGAAGTATTCAGAGACGGGGAGGGAGGGAGGGAGGGAGGGAGGGAGAGAGAGAGAGAGAGAGAGAGAGAGAGAGAGAGAGAGAGAGAGAGAGAGAGAGAGAGAGAGAGAGAGAGAGAGAGAGAGAGAGAGAGAGAGACAAACATCACAAAACAAACTGGTCAGACTACTACTTGACCTTACCCCCAGAACCCACCTCACCCCTGCCCACTTTGACAACCTAGGATGGCTTAGAGTAGACGACAGAGTACAGCAACTTGCAATGGGCCTGGTCTACAAGATACACTATACGACTAAGGTACCCATGTACATGTCAAAATACTTCCCAAAGGTCAGTGAATACCACAACCACTACACCAGAGGAAGCTCAACAAATCATGTTAAACCCAGATTCGGCTCAAACAAGGGACTAAACACGTTTTGCAATTATTATCAATGTGGAACGCCCTACCCAAAGCTGTAAAGGAATGTGAATCCCTACCCACATTCAAAACCGCTCTTAAAGAGCACCTACAGGAGGCTGCAATTCGAAACTGGCCACCGTAAATGCCCAAAACCCCCACCACCTCCTAATGTACAGTCCCCTCCCCATCATATGTATATACTCTGTCAGGATCTAGGGGTAACAGTACTGTATATTTGAATACCGTTTATGTCACAAATGTATCAGTACTAAATACCTATATGTCCCTATGCCATAAATGTCATGTATGTTGTGTATGTCATAAATGTCTATATGAATTGAAAATGGGGGACCCTGATGTAAACAAGACAAACGTCTTTCTCAGGTCTGCATCCGTGTGTATTGAGCCGTACTGTATTGTACCCATTCTGCAATCTGTTAAATAAAGTTTTCATTCATTCATTCATTTCATTCATTCATTCATTCATTCAGAGAGAGAGAGAGAGAGAGAGAGAGAGACAGACAGACAGACAGACAGACAGACAGACAGACAGACAGACAGACAGACAGACAGACAGACAGACAGACAGAGAGACTGACAGAGAAAGACAAGGGTGAAGAGAGATGGATGGAGGGGTCAGCGGTGTGGATGAGGGTAGGGTGGTGGTGGGGGGGGGGGGGGGGGGGTGACTCAGAGACCTGCACTGGGTTCCACCAGCTATGTGTGAGTGTTTAGTGATTTAGTGATTAGCATCACCACTTCACAACTAGCCCTGGTAGTGTTTAGTGATTAGCATCACCACTTCACAACTAGCCCTGGTAGTGTTTAGTGATTAGCATCACCACTTCACAACTAGCCCTGGTAGTGTTTAGTGATTAGCATCACCACTTCACAACTAGCCCTGGTAGTGTTTAGTGATTAGCATCACCACTTCACAACTAGCCCTGGTAGTGTTTAGTGATTAGCATCACTACTTCATAGCTAGCCCTGGTAGTGTTTAGTGATTAGCATCACCACTTCATAACTAGCCCTGGTAGTGTTTAGTGATTAGCATCACTACTTCATAACTAGCCCTGGTAGTGTTTAGTGATTAGCATCACCACTTCATAACTAGCCCTGGTAGTGTTTAGTGATTAGCATCACCACTTCATAACTAGCCCTGGTAGTGTTTAGTGATTAGCATCACCACTTCATAACTAGCCCTGTTGGTGTTTAGTGATTAGCATCACCACTTCATAACTAGCCCTGTTGGTGTTTAGTGATTAGCATCACCACTTCACAACTAGCCCTGGTAGTGTTTAGTGATTAGCATCACCACTTCATAACTAGCCCTTGTAGTGTTTAGTGATTAACATCACCACTTCATAACTAGCCCTGGTAGTGTTTAGTGATTAGCATCGCCACTTCATAACTAGCCCTGGTGGTGTTTAGTGATTAGCATCGCCACTTCATAACTAGCCCTGGTAGTGTTTAGTGATTAGCATCACCACTTCATAACTAGCCCTGGTAGTGTTTAGTGATTAGGATCACCACTTCATAACTAGCCTGGTAGTGTTTAGTCAGGGCCGCCTCAGGGGGTGTGCGAGCAGTGCGGTCGCACAGGGCCTCGCGGGAAGGGGGACATCGCAAAAAAAAAAAAAAAAAAAAAAAAAAAGTATTAATTTTTTTATTATTTTTTTTATTTTTTTTTTATTTTTTTTTTATTTTTTTGCGAGGCCCCCCTTCTCGCAAAAAAAAAAAAAAAAAAAAAAAAGTATTAATTTTTTTATTTTTTTTTTTATTTTTTTTTTTATTTTTTTTTATTTTTTTGCGAGGCCCCCCTTCCCGCGAGGCCCTTTTTCATCACAGACCTAAAATCTAGTTTTGCTTATATGCTTATATATTTCACATTAGACACGTTTGTAGAATGACTTGTTCCTGGGTCTGCACCTGGGTCACTATTGGAGCTCTGGTGCTCTGCAGCAGGCATTGGTTTCAATGAGGGGAGGGGTTACAGGTAAGGTAGCGTCTGACTATTCCGCGCGTGCAGCATTGGAGTTTATGCCAGCCAAGGTGAAGAGGACATCGTTCGGCAGATGGACTGAAGATGAAAGTTGTTGCATGTTAGACAGTTCAGTCAGGCTAGCCATCCCGGCTAAAGACAGGGACAGCTAGTTAGCTTTAGCTACGTTATAATATTGAGTGCTAACGTGTGGTTCAGTCGGGATAGCCATGATGATGTCGGCTAGTAGCTAGCTTAGCTAACGGCTAACTAGCGTTAGCTAACCTATCCAGAGGAGCGAGGCGAGGCGAGTGGATGTCTTTTCAAAAGAAGGAGAAGAGAACTTGTGAGCAGATAAATCTGTTAGGCAGCAATACGCCGAAAGGTGTCCAGTCTGCCGGAAAGTACTCGAAGAAGAAAAAGAAGAAGAAATTACACCGTGGGCCAAGTCTCCTTCCAACTTTACCATTGGCGCCGGCCGCGCCGCATTCATTGATACTGCGTTATGGTGAGTCAACCTATGATTATATACCCGCCGTGGACCTGACCTATCTATCTTTCTCTCTCTCTGGAGCCAAACTGGTCGACTAGCTAATATATAGTACTACTAGTAGCTAACTGTGTGTGCCTGGTGAGAGCACCTGGCTGTATGTAGACAGTAGCCGCATAGCTTGTTAGCTGTTAGCTAACGCAGAAGCATGCTATGCGGCTACTACATACAGCCAGGTGCCTGATTGAGCTAACTGTTAGCCAGTTAGCTGTTTAGCGTCAGCTGGGAACGTTCGTTTGATGCTATCAGTTAGCCTTGAGAATAGCAGGCCCTGGCACTCTGACTACGACATCATCTTTGACAGAAGATGTAGTCGGGCCTGCACCATGACAAGGCTCTGGCCATAGCTTTGTCCCGACAGCGAGAGGCCTTTCGTCAACGTGGAGACCTGTGTTGCGGCCTTTCGCCCTGCGTTCCTCGTGCAGGTAACGTAAGATTAATGAAAATGTCATGACATTACCCCACTCTTCCTTCCTTCCCCTCCCGAATGTTTTGTTAATAACGATGTTTTTTTCCAGGCAAAACATATGCTACTTCACAACATTTGGAGATACGACATGTGCTGTGTGTGAATGGTCGTTTGTGTAGCTTGGGTGGCGTTGGGCCGTTGGCCAAAGCTGTGTGTCACGTGGCCTGGTGTCACAGTACCTGGCTAGCCTATTTAGCTGATGTCGGCCATTGGCTCCTTGCTGCTTTGGTTTCTCTGTTGACCCTCTTCTTGTTGGATTTAAGTGTTGATCTTTGTCCTTTTGAATCTCTCATACATGCTCTAGTCTCTCTCTAACACACACACACATGACAAACACACATGTTCTCTCTCTCTCTCTCTCTCTCTTTCTAACACACACAGTCTGCCTATGGCGGCCTTTCTCGATGGCTAGGCTGTGCTCAAGGATCTTCAGTCACAGTGCTCAGGTATTCTGCCACTGTGTACTCTCTGTTTAGGGCCAAATAGCATTTCAATTTCTTTCCAATGTGTCTCTCTCTCTCTCTCTCTCTCTCTCTGTACACTGTATATTGACTGTCTCTCTCATCTCTCTCTCTCTCTGTACACTGTATATTGACTGTATCATGCCCCGCCCTCGGGCAGCGCTATTATTTAAGAATATGTTGACTGTATAAAAAAAAAAAAAAAAAAAAAAAATATATATATATATATATATATTTTTTTTTTTTTTTTTTTACCTTTGGGGGGGGGGGGGGGGGGGGGGGGGGGCTCGCGTTAAATCTCGCACAGGGCCTCGCATTTCTCCCAGGCGGCCCTGTGTTTAGTGATTAGCATCACCACTCATAACTAGCCTGGTAGTGTTTAGTGATTAGCATCGCCACTTCATAACTAGCCCTGGTATATGTTTTGCCTTTGACTCCTTCGCCGGCGTAAATCACAGCTGCTTGGAGGCTACATGTAGCTTCCAGCTGTTTCACCTTCTCCACCCGTTCACTGCAGGACAATCGCTGGTTTGAATGATACTTTCATTGAAACTTTTGAAAGCGGTGGCCCTCGCTGTTCAAACTTCACATTTTCTTTGCTGTGGCCATGTCTTCTACATAGCAGGTGAGATGTCTGTTGCTAGGTAACTGTCTGTTCACTTGAAACAGTTCTTATTTGATGTAATTGGTTTCCACGATAGTGCTGCCATGGTAAGGTGCAGGCCACATACTGTATAGGACATTTTGAGAAACAAGCTGTCGGCTATTTTAAAATCGGTCCACAGGCCGACTTTGGACATGCCTGCTCTACATGTTCTAATCTAACACACATCTGTTGGTTACCTCCGTTTGTTATATACAATAATGATGGTAGCCTACATAACACAACCTTTTTCAGCTCAAGGACAAACGGTCACTTGTTTTCATACATCACTATTATGCTGGTTTTATTGTGTTTTTGTGTATTGTACTGTTCCATTGTGTATTTTATTACCATGCTGTAGGACGTCGAGGGGGGCAAGGCCCAAGAATCTGTCTCTTTTTTGTATGAGAATATGACAAAGATGCAACAATAAAGCTGAATCTGAAATGGTTCACCCCTGATTTGTAGCTTGTTTTCAAAAGGGATATTATGTTAGAAAAATGGCCAGATGAGGATGTGTCTCTTGGTTCCAAGAGTGGGGATGACGGAAATTGCTAGAATAAGACAGTGCCATCTGCTACCATCACCAGCACAAACAATATGACAGGCAATCATGTCTGGTGTGAGGTAAATGGGTTCAAATTGATCTTTGTTTTGAGGAATCAATGGCCACATGCCTGGAGTCTATCAAACAATAGGGGGGGGGAGAGAGAAAGAAAATAGGGTAGGACAGCATAGGTAGAGAACACGGAGAGATATATAAAATGGTGGAAGGGGGGGGGGGGGGCTCCTACAGTGAGGAGATGCTGAAAGAACTAAACCTAAACTAAAGCATTTGGAAAAGGTTTCATACTGTACTTCAACAACTTTCACAACACTGATAAAAACCTCACCTTACTAAGTCCTCTCTGTCACCTTTCAAAAGGTGTTCTTTGTTTACCATAACCATACATATATTATATTTGAGGAATAGCATTGTATATGGTAGCTGTTTCTGGAAAGCTATACGTTAATCCTCATTACCATCCACCGTCCATAACCTGTCCAACACCAGCCCTCCACTTTAATCAAATAGAGCACTTAAGGGGATATCTATTGCAAATGTTCAGCTGTCCACAAGCTGTTGTGAGTTATTATGTTGTAATTGCTCCATATACGGCAGCATATTTGGCAGGATCAGCTTTAGCAGAGGGTGAAATTATAATATACCCTGCCTGCCTGTGAAAAACGAATTAGGGGATGGAATGGATTCCGGGTGGCTGAAGCAGTAATGACAACATATTTTGTTCCAATTACCTGTACTTTGAATGCAGGTTCGTGATTGATTGATTGATTAATGGTGGACACTGTCTGTGCTTGAGCAGACAAATATTCACATAACTTTATTGTTATAAGAGAGCATCTAAAAACGTCTCTTTTATCATAAGTTTATTGTTATAAGAGAGCATCTAAAAACTTTTATTTGATCAGACAAATATTCACAGAACTTTGAGAGCATCTAAAATGTTTCTTTTAGCTGACAGATATTCACAGAACTTTATAGGTGAGCATCTACAATGTTTCATTTAGCTGAGAAATATTCACAGAACTGTATAAGAGAGCATTACATTTAGTCATTTAGCTGACACTTTTATCCAAAGCGACTTACAAGTTCTGTACGACAAGTCATCAGGAAGGGCACAACTCTATCAGCTGAGTAACAATGTTTATCAAAGTGTTGCGTGTTATAATGTAGGTTAGTTTATTAGGATAAGTGCATGGACAGTAAGGTTAGTTAATTTTTTTTCATTTCAGATAATGGTTGATGAAGTGAGTGCTTTAGTCGACGGCGAAAGATTGGACGGGATTCGGCTGTCCTAACTGGGGTGGGTAGTTCATTCCACCATTGTGGGGCAAGGACTGAGTAGGTCTGAGGCGGCCAGAAGATGCAGAGCGTAGGGGTCTTGAGGGTGTGTAGTTAGAGACCATTGACCGGAGGTAGGCGGGAGCGGTTCCCTTTGCCGCACGGTATGCTAGGTCGAGGGCCTTGAAGCGGATACGTGCAGCAATGGGGAGCCAGTGCAGGTCCCTAAGAAGTGGGGTGACATGGGCCGACTTCGGTAGGTTTGAGATCAGGCGGGCCGCTGCGTTTTGAATGAGTTGAAGAGGCTTGGTGGGTAGTGGCGGGAGGCCAGCTAGCAGTGCGTTGCAGTAGTCGAGGCGGGAGATGACTGTTGATTGACGAGGAGTTGGGTGGCTTCTTTTGTCAGGAAGGGGCGGATCCTTCTGACGTTGCTCAGGAGGGAATTTGCAGGTTCTGGTTGTCGCTGCGATTGTGAGCAGAGAAGTTCAACTGGTCGTCGAGGACAACACCAAGGTTCTTGGCGGTCGGGGACGCGGTCACAGCTGCATTCTCGACTGTGATGGAAAGGTCGGTCAAGGGGGAGGATTTGGCCGGCAGGTGGAGCAATTCTGTTTTGCTTAGGTTCAGTTTGAGGTGGTTGGTCGTCATCCAGGTGGAGATGTCGGACTCTATCAGTCTGAGTAACAATGTTCATCAAAGTCTTGAGTGGTACAGTGTAGGTTAGTATATTAGGACAAGTGCATGACAGTAAGGTAGTTATGGTTATTATTGAATTTCTTTTCATTTCAGATATTGGTTGAAGAAGTGCGTCTTTAGTCGACGCCGAACGATTGGACGGGTTTCGGGCTGTCCTGACTGGGGTGGGTAGTTCATTCCACCATTGTGGGGCAAGGACTGAGAAAAGGCCGGTCCTCCTAAAATGTTAATTTTAGCTGACAAATATTCAAAGAACTTTATAAGAAAGCATCTAAAATGTTTAATTTATCAGGCAGATATTCACAGAACTGTATAAGAGAGCATCTAAAATGTTTAATTTAGCTGACAAATATTCACAGAACTGTATAAGAGCATCTAAACTGTTTTATTTTAGCTGACAAATATTCACAGAACTTTATAAGAGCATCTAAAAACTTTTATTTTAGCTGACAAACTTCACATAACTTTATTGTTATAGGAGAGCATTCTAAAACAATTTTTTATCAAGACAAATGTTCACAGAAGTTATTGTTATGAGAGACAACATAACTGCTGTCCATGGTGCTGAAATACCAGCAGCAGATGAAGGCTTTGCCCACAGTAATATTTCCCTTTTACCATTTTCATTAAAAAAATTCCATTCCGTTATCTTTTTTTCTTTTTGGAAAGTAAGCAAGGTCTAATAGGGATGTAGCACAATGACACAGGTAACTTAGCAAGTATTTCCAAAGTCTATTAATTTTCTATAACAAGAGCAACTGAGACATGTTGACTCACGTGGGCAGAGGGGTCTAGAGTGTCTGTGAGCAGAGGTTTGCTCATCAGCGCCCAATCACTTGCTAACATTTTAAGCATTGGAGTGGCTCAGGAGGTTAGAGCAGTCGTCTGGTAATCCAGAGGTTCCCGTTTCGATTCCCGCTCCTCCGGGCAGCGTGTCGAAGTGTCCTTGACCCAAGACACTTGACCCCTAACTGCACATGGTGCTGTAATACCAACAGCCAACAAAGCCAATTTCCTTTTGACTTTCATTTAATTTATTCTAAATTATTCTAAATTAGATTTATAATAGAATCTTGGAGGGGAAAATTGCACTCAGATCATAATACTAATATGGTTCAATCCAGTGGATTTTATTGACCTTTTAGGCAGATTATTATCAATAATATTATATAAATAATATGTCCAATCCTATAAAGTAGTCACATTTGACTGATAAATAGACCACAGCAACCAAGGGAAATGGCAAAGTATGTTGGCCACTTTGTGTCAAGATCACTTTGTTCCTCTCCAGCTGCTCGTCCCTCTGACTGACACACGATCGCTCTTAACAATGCCCCACCACCGGTTGATTACCGGCGAGTCCCACTGCAGAGAGATTCATGGCTAATCTGACACGATGACACAAAGACACACATACAAACGGATGCAAAGAGAGGGGGGTTAATGAATGTGGCCAACATACTTTACCATTCCCCTTGGTTGCTGTGCTGTGGTCTATTTATCAGTCAAATGTGATTACTTTATAGGATTGGGCGGATTACCAGACGACTGCTCTACCTCCTGAGGCACTCAATGCCCAAAATGTTAGCAAGTGATTGGGCGCTGATGAGCAAAGTTGCCCAAAGGTTAAATTTCGGCAAACCTCTGCTCACAGACACTCTAGACCCCTCTGCCCACGTGAGTCAACATGTCTCAGTTGCTCCAACCCCACCCCACCTACCCAACCTCCTCCAATGTACAGTTTCTACGTCAAATGTATAAAATACACTCTTTTCTGGACACTTTTTGTATCACAAACAGTACTGTATTTGCAATTCTGGTATGTCATAAATGTATAGATGTAGATTGATTGATTGATTGATTGATTGAAAAGTTTATTAACAGATTGCAGAATGGGTACAGTACAGTACAGCTCAATACATACAATTGTTAAGGGGATGCAGACCAGAGAAAGACTTTCGTCTTGTTTACATCAGGGTCCCCCATTTTCAATTCATCATAACATATATGACACACACGACATACAGATAGACAGTACTGCTACATCTATACATTTATGACATATCAGATTTGCAAATACAGTAGCAGTACTGTCTATCTGTATGTCATGTGTGTCATATATGTCCTGATGAATTGAAAATGGGGGACCCTGATGTAAACGAGACGAAAGTCTTTCTCTGGTCTGCATCCTCTTAACAATTGTATCAGTTAGACAGTCAGTCAGTCAGTCAGTCAGTCAGTCAGTCAGTCAGTCAGTCAGTCAGTCAGTCAGTCAGTCAGTCAGTCAGTCAGTCAGTCAGACAGTCAGTCAGTCAGTCAGTCAGACAGTCAGTCAGTCAGTCAGTCAGACAGTCAGTCAGTCAGTCAGTCAGTCAGTCAGTCAGTCAGTCAGTCAGTCAGTCAGTCAGTCAGTCAGACAGTCAGTCAGCCAGTCAGTCAGTCAGTCAGTCAGTCAGACAGTCAGTCAGACAGTCAGTCAGTCAGTCAGTCAGTCAGTCAGTCAGTCAGTCAGTCAGTCAGTCAGTCAGTCAGACAGACAGACAGTCAGTCAGTCAGTCAGTCAGACAGTCAGTTAGTCAGTCAGACAGACAGTCAGACAGACAGACAGTCAGACAGACAGACAGACAAACAGACAGTCAGTCAGACAGACAGTCAGTCAGTCAGTCAGTCAGTCAGTCAGACAGTCAGTCAGCCAGTCAGTCAGTCAGTCAGTCACTCAGTCAGTCAGTCAGTCAGTCAGTCAGACAGTCAGTCAGACAGTCAGTCAGTCAGTCAGTCAGTCAGTCAGTCAGTCAGTCAGTCAGACAGACAGACAGTCAGTCAGTCAGTCAGTCAGACAGTCAGTTAGTCAGTCAGACAGACAGTCAGACAGACAGACAGTCAGACAGACAGACAGTCAGTCAGACAGACAGTCAGTCAGTCAGTCAGTCAGTCAGTCAGACAGTCAGTCAGTCAGTCAGTCAGTCAGTCAGACAGTCGGTCAGTCGGTCAGTCAGTCAGACAGTCAGACAGTCAGTCAGTCAGTCAGTCAGTCAGTCAGTCAGTCAGTCAGTTAGTCAGTCAGACAGTGGTTAGTTCGCCGCGCTCTGCGCGCAGTGTCCAACTCTCTCTGCGCGCAATGATGGCTCACCGTTTGGACACCATCCTCTCTCGAACCAGGGCGGTGGTGGATGGAAAACAACTCACGCGAATCCACTAGTGTCGCCCTGAGCTTTTTGGAGAAATGAAGATATAATACAACATTTTCCTCCAATCTTTGCCGTATCGTTTTGGGATATATATATTGACGCCGCGTGTTGTCCAACAGTTCGAGTCCAGAGCTCAGCTCGGTCGGTGGACGGACGCCTGGCTCAGTGATGTGTTCTCGTCGTGGGGAATATTGTCTCTTCTTTCTGTTGCTCAGGACTATCCAGTCGGACCCAGGCGCTGCGAATCAAGGTGAGTTCGTAGTGAGAACTCACTATGAATAGAAAATGGGGGACCCTGATGTAAACAAGACGAACGTCTTTCTCTGGTCTGCATCCCCTTAACAATTGTGTGTATTGAGCCGTACTTTATTGTACCCATTCTGCAATCTGTTAATAAAGTTTTCATTCATTCATTCATACTGTATATTTGTTGATCTGGGATGTCATAAATGTCTAGACGCAACAGTACTGTACCTGTATGTAATTTACATACATGACATATGATGAATTGAAAATGGGGGACCCTGATGTAAACAAGACGAAAGTCTTTCTCTGGTCTGCATCCTCTTAACAATTGTATTGAGCCGTACTGTGCTGTACCCATTCTGCAATCTGTTAATAACGTTTTCATTCATTCATTCATTCATTCATTCATTCATTCATTCATTCATTCATTCATTCATTCATTCATTCATTCATTCATTCAGGAGCCTGTCAAGGGCGTAAGGGTATATAGGCTATTAACTACATTTGTATTATTTATTATTATTATTATTATTATTATTATTATTATTATTATTATTATTATTATTATTATTATTATTATTATTATTATTATTATTATTATTATTATTATTTTGTTTTTTAAATATATTTTGATGGCATCTAAAATATATTACAGCCTGTGTCGATAACGGAAACCCACAAATGAAATTTCAACCATGCAAAAGTAAAATTAGATTCAACATGAAAGAATATTTGCATGCAGGTGGAGGTGGACAAAAAAACGTCTAGAACCATAGGCCATTTAAAGAATTATGTAAACTAATGCTTCCAGCTTCCTTTTTGACCATGAACTGGATTTTGTGTTTTTGTATGAAAACTGTATATGATTTATATGACTTCCAGTGACAAATAAAACTCTGAATCTGAAATCTGAATCAGGTAATATCAGCACGAGGAAGAGAAAGTAATCTTTTATATACAAGTGAAAATTCCTCTGTATAGCGTTACTGACCCAAGTAACTCGACCAATATACTGTACACATCCATGTTGCAAACAATGCATCAACAAAAACCTTACAGCTGCCATTGTCTGTCCATTGTCTGCATAATCAAATTGAGAGGGTAAAATGACCCCCCACATATTGAATAAATACAAATAAATAAATAGAAAGTGAGGAGGTCATGACACCACAGGTATACTGTAGCTATAATCTTCCTCCTGTATACTTTTCACACCATGCACTTGAGCACAGACAAAAATACAGCATCCACAACATGTAGCCTGTATCACTATACTGAAAGTAAAAAAGTAAGCAATAAGAAAGTACTGTATTATTGTGCCAAGCTCCAAGAGCAATATTATATCTCTAGCATACTTTAAAGTGCTTTTGTTTTAGGCGCATGGGTCCTATACCTCTAAATACAGACAAATGTACATACACACACATACACATATGTGTGTATGTATATGTATACGTGTGTATGTATGTACATTTATATATATATGTGTACAATTATAAATATAAGGTGTGTGTACCTACACTGTACGCAACACTTTGATGAACATTGTTACTCAGCTGATAGAGTTGTGCCCTTCCTGATGACTTGTCGTACAGAACTTGTAAGTCGCTTTGGATAAAAGCGTTCAGCTAAATGACTAAATGTAATGTAAATGTAATGTATAGTGTGTTGTGTGTGTGTGCTCTTCCCTAATACATGTCTGTGGTAACCATTCTAGTTGGTATCAGCCAAGGGGTGCAGCATATTCTGTTCATTCTAGGTCACATTGTATTGCAAATTCAACTAGAAAGATGCACTCAGTATTACCTGACAACAAGCCCAGCCCCCCCCCCCAGCAAGTTCCCACGCTTCGGAGTCTGACCTGTTCAGTAACACATCTGGAGAGAAGAGAGAGAGAGAGAGAGAGAGAGAGGAGAGAGAGAGAGAGAGAGAGAGAGAGAGAGAGAGAGAGAGAGAGAGAGAGAGAGAGAGAGAGAGAGAGAGAGAGAGAGAGAGAGAGAGAGAGAGAGAGAGAGAGAGAGAGAGAGAGAGAGAGAGAGAGAGAGAGAGAGAGAGAGAGAGAGAATAAAGTTATCTCTCCACTGCTTCCCCGGCACGGTCCAGGTTGTGTGTGTAAATGTGCGTGTGCCACTGCTTCTATGCTGTCAACCATAGAGGGGGCGTTACTGCAAATCAGTGCTATATTCACGTCAGCAATACTGTCAAATGAAATCAGAACAGCTTAGTTGAGTGAGGGAAGATCTCGTGAACTCGAGACTAGACTGATGAGTCAATATGGTCATTAACGACACAGACCACATTGATATAATCCCCAATTGCTAGGATACAATGCTAAACACTGGAAAAGGCCATTTATAATGCATGGGACCTTGCATTCGGTCATACCCCCCTTCCCATACTATTTTCGGTCAAAATTGGCCGGTGTGTTTTGCACAGTGATATCTCTGGAACCCCTTATCTAATGTTGATGGTTGACATCTCATTTGAACAGTCAACGCAAGTAGAATCAAGGGGTGGCAGACAGAATGACACTAGGAGTGAATTTCATGTTATAATTTTGCAGTAAGTTCAAAGATAGTGTTTACTGTACATTACTGTATATTATAAAAATGCTTGCCATGTAGGCTGTGTTTACTGGCGATGGAAATCCTTTAGTTAGTGTTGTACCTGAGATTCCTCCCGTCCCAATGATAGGCAAGCCTCTGTTTCATTGTGTACTTTCAAGTACAGTATATGGACCCACCGGTGGGCCCCTCAAGTTCAGCATTCACTGCATTCACTGTGATGTTGACTGTTGGTCAGGCTCATAGTCTGGATCGCTGTTGTCTTCCATTTCTGAGACATGATCCTCCTCTAGCTCTGGTTCAATCTCCTCTTCATCTGGTTCAAGAACGAGGTCCAGAGCCTCTCTGACACAAAGTCGCCTGATCAGTCGCCTACTCATTGTGTCAATGAGTCAAATGAGAGCAAGGCACAAATATATAATATTATGCATGAGAGGGGCATTTAGCGCGAGAAAGTGGGAGGATTTTCTTTCTCGAGGGGCACAGAGCTTGCACCTGTGAGAAGTTTTTCTTTTCTTCTTTGTCATACACCCTTTTGATGAAAAGACTGTGAGTGTGGGTGTAATTTTCATGATTTAGCACCCAAACACTTAAATTATCCCCAAAAAAATACAAGTGACAACACTTTTCCCCCCCCTGGGTCTCAGGAGGTTAATGTTGCTATGGTTACTGTACAAATTGGGTAGCGGATTAATTTGGAACAGTGATTAAACTTGTGCTTCAAGCGGGTTTTAACGTTTTATCAGAAAAGAGTATTCAGCCAGACCATGGTATAACAAGAAATAAGACCTTATGTCTCTCTTCTTCTTGCCGTCCATAATGCTAACCCAGACTGCTGAAATAAGAGGAAATATTGCAGGAAAACAATCCGAATCAATCAGAAAATAATTAATTGTCTAACTATTTTTGTTTGTACAGTGCTAACCTTAGTGTAAACTACTAACGATCAACCAGCATCTGCTAATGGGTCCGGTTACATTGGTGACAGTGGTGGGATCCCACTGCCCTATGAATCTGTATCCAGGTTCAAATCCACTCGGTTAGCTTAGCTAGACTATTACAATTCCTGGTCTGTAGCGAGTTAGGGTTAAAAGGGTTTTAACTCACGAAGGGTTAACTCCCTCATGTTCCCATTAGATGAGAAATAGAGTTTCTAATGGTGTTTGTTTAATTGACTTTGCACCCTAACGATTCCCAACAGAGTTGATCTCAAAACCCCAGCCCTGTTACGGTGGTGTAGGTGTGTTGAACCCAAGTGCAGGACAGAACGGGTAGACAGGAGGCAGGTGTTGATTCTCAAACAAAAGAATGTTTTATTTGTTGCTGCGAGAAAAGGGCATACACGCTGATAACGGGGAATAAAGAAAATGGGAGACTATACTCTCATCTCCAAACAGGGAAAACAAAGGAGAGACAAACACTGTCTCAAGAATACGTTATCGCGAAAAGAAGTTAACAACTATACTTCAAAACGAGGAAAGCAAGGGGGAGAAAACTCTGTCTCCAAAAATGTAGTACGAAAACAAAACACATTGGGCAACGGTGCTATTGTACATACAGTAAGCACATAACAGGCTATCCAAATGACAATGCAACACACGGTAATAATATACGCTTTGGATAAAAGCGTCAGCTAAATGACAAAATCTAAATCTAAATAATATAAACGGCAAACTAACTTTTATCCTCCGAGACGGGAGCGATAAGCGTTTCTTCAGGATAGTGTACTCACGGTAACTGTTCAGTGAACGACTGACAATCTGAGTAGCAAACAAGGAGGACATATGAAGCAGAGTAAACTATACACACCAGGTACCAATCAGGGCAATCAGGGCCCACCTCACTGCACCAACTGTGGATCTCACCGTCTCAACGACAACAGAGCAGGCAGCCTCCCCTGTTGGGTTGGTTATTACTCAACTTTGTAAAATATTATGTAAGTGTTTTTCTTCTTATCAACGACAATACTTGCGGAAGAATTTTTGTGCTTTTTCTGGTTGTCAAGCCCTGGCTGACCATTAGCGTTCCCCTGCATTAGCTACGTTATCGATATATTCCTTGGCCTATGACAGTATGAATCAAAATATGAATTTTTCATGAACACTGACATTTCAGTAGGCTAATAATAAGACTTTCAATCATAATTGTCATATTTGTGCCTGTTTTACAAGGGATGTATTAAAGTCAGTGGAAACGGTCAGTAGCAGTGATGATGGCACTAAGGTTTCGCTAGTGCCTCTACCATAAATCTATTGGCGAAAACTGCTGAGACAATGAAGTAGCTGATATTCACTGATTGTATTCACTGATTTCCAACTGTAGAAGACTAGTGACATGGCTGGCTAGCATAATGTTATCTTCTAGTATATAAAGTATGAACAGTATAAAGTGAAGCCAGTGTGGAGAGCGTCTCAGCCAATCACAGCGTGATATTGGAGGCTATGGCAGTTTGTCATGCTATGAGGCAGGGCTTTGTGCTAAACTCCATTGGGAATCATTAGGACTCGAGGTAAATGAACAAACCAACCAATAGAAACTCTATTTTTCATCCAGTGGGAACACGAAGGAGTTAACCCTCTGTAGTGCTGATGGAAATTATATTTGATTTAAATGTTAAAAGTCCCTACCATAAATTACGCCCCATGCATTTCCCTGCATTGTATGGTTTATGAAAGCGTTTGTACAAGACAGGGCGACAGTAGCTCAGGAGGTAGAGCAGTCATCTGGTAATCCTTAGGTTCCCTGTTCGATTCCCGCTCCTCCCGGGCAGCGTGTCGAGCGAGACACTTAACCCCTAACTGCTCCCGATGAGCTGGCCGGCACCTTGCACGGTCGCCTCTGCCGTCGGTGTGTGAATGGGTACAAATGTGAGGAACAAAATTGTAAAGTGCTTTTTGATAAAAGCGCTATATAAATGCACCATTTACAAGGCAACATCTTTAATGTTGTGTAGCAAACATTTACTGATGCTAGCAATGCCAATTGCGATTTTCCTAACATTTACCTTCTTCTGTTCTCAAAGAGGATCTGGCTAAGCTCCGGTGTGATGCTAGTAAATGTAGCTTGATTTCTGTATGAATGGAATGGAATGAATTCTTGTCATGGCTTGATGCAGCTGAGAGGCGGTTTGTTGGCTGGCTGGGCTGTTCCAGTGTGTGACGTCGTCAGTGAAATCATTAGCTCTGATTAGTGAACTTTTCAGCGTGTGATGTCAGTGGAATCATCAAGTCTTATTGGTCTACTTTTATGGGGACAGACACACAGACATGCAACCAGACAGACAGACAGACAGACACTGTCCTAGACGGCTGCCTGTTTTTCTCATTGAGAGCCTAGTTTGGACTAAGGTCGAGAATGTCCCAACTTTTACTACTTTTAAACTCAAAGTAAAGCTTTGTAGCCATGTATTTGTAAATTATTGTCCTTTTGCTTTAACATGTTTTTATATTGCTCTGTTTTTGTATTTTATTTGTTTTACGTTTGGGGACTGAGGATGAAAAATGGCTAAATCCTGTGTGTTGACAGTGTATTATATCTATAATAATGCATAATGCAGGACCTGTTGCAGAGGTCTTTATTCGGCATGCAACGACACTCAATGTTTTTAGTGGTACACACAGCGGTTAGTTTAGCACACACACCGGAACACACACGCATGCATTGTCTCTTAGGATCGCAGATGCGATTTGTCTCTGCGATTAACCCATCCCATCGTCCTTCCCCCCCAAGGGCAGCCGGGAGCAGACAGGCGTCAACGTGAGCCACGCCAGGGGACCAATCCAAGTGCTCCTGTCCGTCTTCGTCAAGGACGCCACAGCGTTAGCGATCTGTTGTTGTGCATGTTTTTCCATTGGGTTTATCTTATCGGGGGGGAAACCCTTGCGAGCACGGGGAGAACATGCAAACTCCACACAGAAAGGCCTGGGAGATATCCCACCTGGGTACCTGGCATCATGGAAACCTGGTCCCCAAGCGGGAATCGAACCCTGGACCTTCTTGCTGTGAGGCGACAGTGTTAACCACTACACCACCGTGCCGCTAGATGAATCTATGTATTGTTCATTAATACAGGCTGTCCCTTCCAAATAAACGAATACATGAAAATGAATGGACAGACAGCAGCAGAGCACAGACAAGCACCTCTCAAAGTCCGGGCCCTCATTTATCAACAATTCTAGAAAGTGTTCTATTTTCGTTCTTAAGCACAGAATTTAGAATGTGTGTACGTACAGGAAAATCGGGATTTATCACACGTGCGTCCCACGCACACCTGCAAGTACTCTGTGTTGATAAATATCACTTGATCTACGCTCCACGCTCGTGCACGGTTTTATGTATTTGCATATAGAACCGCCCGTAATTAACCATATATGGTAATGAACACCCCCATGAAATGTGGAAAAGTGGACTAAACCGAGCGAACGCCTGGGAGAAATACGCAACAGGCTGACAGACATGTACACGGTGATGTCGGAAACAGTTGGATAATCTATTAACTTCCTAAAGACCATTGCTGCCTGGGCAGCGCAAACAATAATAAAGACCGTTAACCACTGTTTGCCATTGGTGTCATTAATAACCATGCTGGAATATGACTGCTTTCTCTTCGTTTCGTTCGATTAATACCCAGGGATTAAAGTTCTCCGTCAATTTCATTCCAAATCGTGACGGATTTTCCGTCAATTTTCTACCTGCATATGATTTGTAGAGGCATACAATCTATTTTGATGTCGGTATTAGGTATATAAACAATAATACGAGAGCATATACAGGAACCTTTCTATCCACATAACTGCATTTGTGATGGAGCTTTGACAGCTACATGGGTGGTACAGTAACAGTGTATTGCTCGATCCATCTCCAATATAGGGTGGAGACTGACTTGAATGTGCACAGGGATGGCATTTGCGCGTTTTGTTCCACGCTCCAATTTCGGTCTTAAATTACGGTACAAATGAAGGAGGTGTCTCGGGTATAGCGGACTCTAGTTCATATATTTTATGTTCTCTCTGCATTTAGACTGCCCCTCATTCATTCCTATCTGCTATCACTGAAAACAGTTCCCTGTGAGTGCAGTCAGTGCACCCCATTTATTCCGATAACCCTATATATAAACCATGCTGCATTCATTCGGAAAGAAAGACTTATTCCAAATGCTATATTTATAGGGTTTGACAATAATTACACTACTGTCGCTATTTTACAATGAACTATAATGAATTACGGGTCATACAGAACACGCCAGTGTTGAAACTAATGCACGGAAGCTTATTTCCGCGTTGCAATATTCATATTCTACCACCGGGCGCCAGGTACGCACGGTCGGAGCTGTGCGTAAATATATGCACAAAGTCAAGCACACGTTCAAATTGATAAGTCACATACTTTGCTTAGAAATGATCGTACGCACGGTTACGCACATATCTGTGCGTACGCACCATTGATAAATGAGGGCCCAGATCTTGTAGCACCAGGCAGAGAGCCAATAGCATAAAACTGCAGTGCCACAGCCCCATACATAGGAGGGGCCTGTACTGTGCGTTGGGGGCCTGTACTGTGCGGTGCACTACTGCGCATGCGAGATACAAAGTAAAGTAATTCTAATCTAGTCTAAGGGTTAAGTTTAGGCCCTCATCCAGAAGAGGTTAAGCTTAGAGTAACAGTCAGGGCTGGTAATCCAATTGATATTCAGTTTAAGATAACAATTCTAGTCTATAGACAATTGGTTGCATTGAATGTTTTATTTGGTTACTCCTAATCCAATTGATATTCAGTTTTTTAAGACAAAAATATTTTGGACATTAGGTCCTATTTTCCGTATGTTACTTTATGTTCCGTATGTTACTTTATGTTTCTAGTGTCCTATATTATATGTTACTTTGTTTCTCACATGCGCAGTAGTGCACCGCACAGTACAGGCCCCCAACGCACAGTACAGGCCCCTCCTATGTATGGGGCTGCGGCACTGCAGATATACCCTACTCAGAGGAGCCTCTATCTACCTCAGTAGTATGCTCACCTCCTCCCCCCCCCCTGCCCCATGCTGCTATGAAGCCTGCATTTCCCCAAGGGGATCAATGAAGGAATATCTTATCGTATCTTAGTATCACAGCTGTTGCTAAGGTTGGATTCAACATACAGTACTAGCATCTCATACAAAAGAAAAGAATGATTCTTGACTTCCAGAAAACACATCCTTCTATGCTAACAGCAATTCTTTAGGAGTTGGCCAAAGGCTATTTAAGGGTTATTGAGGTGTGGATTCAAACCCAGAATGTCTTACACATTGATTCTCTCCCACTCAGCTCAAGCCAGGGATTCTCAGGTAGGTATCGCCCACAAAAATGCAACACTGCAAATGTACTAATATATCATATAATATGATATAACTGCATACAGTATAACTAAGCCATGGGGGATTTTAAAGGATACAGGCAGTGTAATTTTTCTTATTGTGTCAACACAAAGCCTATAAAAAGACCAACGCCTACAATGTATTTATCCTACTTACAAGTATGGTCCTTCTAGACAAGTAGTAGCTTATATCCAGAAGTCAAAAATTAGAACTCCATTGTGGTAATTTTTATTTTATAAAAAAAAATGTTAAAGGAACATGCCAACATTTTGAGAAATGTGCTTACTGTCTTCTCCAGAGTCAGTCAAGAAGATAGATACCAATTTTCTCTCTGTGTGTTCAGCGGAAAGCTAGCCGGCTACAAGCTAGCCTAGCATAGCACAAATGAATGAAAACCTATACGGATCAGCTAGCCTAGCTTAAATCTCCGGGAGCGGTGTACAGCTAGGCTAGCTGATCCCTATCCACTTCCATTAATTTGTGCTAAGCTAGGCCAGCTTGTAGCCGGATAGCTTTCTACTGAACGCACAGAGAGGAAATTGATATATAAGATAAGATATTCCTTTATTGATCCCCTTGGGGAAATTCGGGGGACATAGCAGCATGGGGGAGGGGGGAGGGAAAGGACAGGTATGGGCAGGAGAAGAAAGACATAAATATAGGCAAAACTTTTTATCTGAATATACAAATATGAGAAAAATAAACAGTGTAAACAATATAATTAACTATTAACCCTTTGATCGCCGGGGTTAAATTCATAATTTACCATCCCTCGCCAGCCCTATTTAACATGGAGAAGTTCCCCTTCTTTGCAGGGCTATAACTTTTTAAATTGTATTGCTAAATTGACATTACCATGGCCCATTCAAAGTCCTATATCTATTGTTCAGGGTGTAGCAACGTTATACTTTTTCAATCACATATTCATACTAAAATACGGTCTAAAGTATAAGTATGTTTTTATCGTTTTCTGCAGCTTTCTCCAGAACGTGATTTATAGCCCCAAATGCATTATATTGATGATTGTATACAGTTTAATAGCAATCGGCGCAAGATAAAAAATTTCAACTGGACGTGGTTCTAGAAGTTACTACGTATGATCTGATGATGACCGGATGGGCGGGGGGTCGTTTATAATTCCGTGGGCAACGTTATATCATTCATCTAGTGTGGGTGATATGATCATTGGAGCAGTTAGTATAGAAGACATTACAAAATAACGCTGAAACTCACCGTAGCTTCCTCTCGCCGTTGGGAGATGAGCGTGGAACAGAATTTTTTCTATTATGGGATATAGAAATACCCGATCCATTTCCAGGTTGTATAATAGTATATACATCCAAATCATGTTGTTTATCGAGTTATTGGCAACGGATCGATATCCATTGTGTCGAGCTCGAGTCCCGGGACCTATAGCGAGTGATCGGACCAAATTGAAATGAGCACCAACTTCCACTTCCCTGGATGGCGCTCTTGAACCGTTAGAGAGTTGACAGGGGATCACCAGTACATATAATGTCTTTGGGGGAGAAATATGATTTCGATCACAGATTTTTGAAATATTGATATCAAAGACGCTGTACAGTGTCATCGGCAGAATAAGCATGGCGGGGAATGACGTGTTTCAACGGCGATTAAAGGGTTAATATAAAATATGAGAAAAATAAACTGTGTAAACAAAGGTGCAGTGGAGGGTCTGTATGCCCTATCGGTTATTATAATATACAGTATGTTACAATAAATATAGGCAATAGAAGAAAATGTAATCTGAATATTTACTATGACTAAAAGTAAACAGCACAAGGTGCTCAATGTTATTGTCTGACACTGGAGGAGACAGTAAGCGCATTTCCCAAGTAGGCGTGCTCCTTTAAAACAAGTCACAGAAGGCGGCCGGGTAGCGCAGCGGACTAAGCGTCTGCCCACCACCACAGAGACAGTGGGATCGAATCCAGCTGTGGTGCTTCCGGGTTGGCCGACCGTCCATACTAACACATTTGGCAGTGTTAGAGGGTGGGAAACCCGGCGAGGGTGGGTCCTGGTCGTTGTAAACAGCGACTCCTACAGTTCGGTCGGGGCGCCTGCACAGCAAGGGAAGGATCTAGGAGAGGTAGTGTGACCTTCCACACGTTACACTCTCCCAGTGAGAGTCCGCGCTGCCAGGTGAAAAGAAGCGGTGGGCTGGCTACACATGTGTCGGAGGAAGCATGTGATAGTCTCCGCCCTCCCAGACCGACAGTAGGGGGTAGAGTGCGCAACGACCAGGAAGGGGATTGGGAATTGGCATGACAACTAACATTGGGAGGGGAGAAAAACGGAAAAAAGGAGGTGGAAAAAAGATTAAAAAAAGATTTAAAAAAGTCACTGAGCTGTAATGTTGCTTTGGTCAGCATAATTAATCATAGATTGATAGAGCTTGTTGCCTTTTTAAGTACATGTTGTCGTAACTACAATGCTTTTGTTTTTCATGATAATAAATTACGATAATTAAAAGTGGAAATATGTATTTACACACTGTATTTAAAGGGGAATACCAGCCACTGTAAGGCGTCACATGTGTTTTTACTGTGCTCCAGGACAGTTCAGTCAGTATTCGTGAACACGCACCACTCTCTCCTAAAGCCAGAAATCGGAAAGAGAACCCTCTCTCTGAATCCTCCCAATGGGGATATAAAATATGGGGCATCTCCATAGAGACAATGAATGGGGGCTGTGGTCATAAAGTGTTCCTGTGAGCTCCTACACCCACATGAGGTTTTAATTCTGGTTCAGACCTTCTAGCAATGCTAGAATATAAAGCACATGTGGGTGTAAGAGCTCACGACAACATTTAAGGCCTCATAAAGTCAGAGCCCCATTCATTGTCTCTAGGGAGCAGCTCCAGCGTTTACATCCCAGGGACAACATCACCAATCGGAGGGTTCTCTCTCTCTGATTTCTAGCTTTAGGAGGGAGTAGTGTGTGTAATTGTGTTCACAAATACTGACTAAACTGACCTGGTAGGGATGGGTACCTTTCACATTTGAACCAATACGGTACCGGTACCTGTGAATCGATACCGGTACCCAACGGTACCTTTTTTCGGTTCTTTAGTCTCAAGAAATTTAATTTACCTACCTCAGTCGTAAAAAAATATCCAAACTTCAAATAACTACAATTTCGACAGTTTTCGGCTCGTCATTGCTCCGACTGATTTGTTGTTGAATCAAGTCAAATCCTAGGTAAGCATATATTGTGCGTGTGAACGTTGACATGAAAAGAAAAAAGGTAATTATTATTATTATTATTTTTTTTATAAATTTTTTTGGTATCTCACTTGAATCGATACTCGGTAGTACCGACGTGTTTCGGTTCGGTACCTCAAAAGTACCGAATTCGGTACCCATCCCTATGACCTGGGCACAGGAAGTTCGTACAATGGGTGGTATTCCCCTTTAATTGATTTAGCATACAAAGTGAACAACACTACTTGTCAGTATTGAGAGTAGAAGAAATCCATTGTAGGTTTTGGTCTTTTTGTAGGTTATAGGTAGATGGTAAATGGTGCATTTATATAGCTCTTTTATCCAAAGGGCTTTACAATTTGTTCCTCACATTTTACCCACACATTCACACACCTGTGGCAGAGGCAGAGGCAGCCATGCAAGGTGCCGACCTGCTCATCAGGAGCAATTAGCTCAAGGACACTTCGACACGCTGCTCGGGAGGCGCAGGAATCACACCGGGGACTTTCCGATTACCAGACGACCGCTCTACCTCCTGAGCCACTGTCGCCCCCAGAAAAAAATTGCACTGGCCTTATCTTTTAATACAATGTGTCAAAAAAGACAATACAGCAATAATCAGTAGGGTTCAGCTGTGAAGCTTTAAAAAAAATTATTTCAGATGAAGAACAAGACACCTAATGTAGTGTTTTCAAAAGTCATCTGGTCTACACAGCTTCCGGCTATAGCTCACTGATACAGAACCTTTGAAAGTCCATTAGAGGGTAAATTCCAAAGGTTTGACCCTATAGCCCTATTTATGGTGTTGTTGATCAGTAGGGACCCCTCTCAGCACATTCCATGCTGTGACTTTAACACACAGGCTGGGTAGATTTAGCTTGATATTCTTGTCTCCTCTACGAAGCCACTTTTGTAATTTTCCACAATCACAACCATTCGTTTGTAACCAGGTCCTTTTATTTCTATTCTAAAAATGTGTAGTTATTAATGGATGGTATAGCAATCTGCAAAAGGGGCTGATAGATAGTGGCACAAAGTTAATTTCCTGCCCTGTTCACTCGCCAAGTGTTTTTGGTGCTATCTCCGTTGTATTTTCGGACACATCGACTAATTTCTCACACGGCCAAGGAGGATGAGAATGGACAATGACCTGTTATTACGCGCCCAGACAAAGTAGACGTCTAGACAGGGGTAATATGATTTGGCCTTCTCCATTTCTGCTCCATTATATCCTGGCTCCAAAGATAGTTGTTAGAATTGAATTATTGTGCAACATAAGTACTGTGTGGTCGCAGTGTGGGTGTTTGAAGGAGAGAGAGAGAGAAAGAGACAGAGACAGACAGATGAAGATAGTTATTGGATCAAATGTGCTGCCGTCATGAACTCTGTGACATGCTGTTCACGTGTGATTATGTTTACTTCCGTTTCAATATTTCTCCTGTTAATTTCCTCAGAGATCACCCTCTTCCTTCCTCTCCACTGAGCAGAGAAAAAAGCCTAGTATTATAATCCAGCCCTTCATTAGTATAACGGTATGAAGGCCGCGTGAAGAAATCCGTGCATATCATCGACTCTAGTCTCATTAAGAACTATCTTTCTTTTTGCTACCTACCCTTGTATTCAAAGCATTCATTCAGTCAAACCTTGGCCGATTGCATTGTAGTCCTGAATGACAGGCTGTCTGAAGACGTGATTCTCTGATCTATTATGTGGATGGCTGGAGTGGGACACACTTTATGGAGGGAGATTGTAATTAACTGGGTGTGTGGAGACAAAGGAAATTGCACATTCATCATATCAAATTGGCTCAGGGGGCTTAGCGAGGGCCTGATAATGGCTCTTTATGTGCCTAAGCCGTGACCAGAGTGCAGAGAGCTGGAGACGTGTACAACTGTTAGCAAACACACACACACACACGCACGCACGCACGCACGCACACACGCACACACACACACACACACACACACACACACACACACACACACACACACACACACACACACACACACACACACACACACACACACACACACACACACACACACACACACACACACACACACACACACACATACACACACACACACACACACACACACACACATTTTAATACTTTATTTGGTTCCACAAATTATATTACATAAACAGGGAATCAAATGTATCGGGGCCAAGCAGCACTGAACACTTAAGGGACACATAGCACCTCCTTCTCCACGTGGCTAATCTGCCAATAATAGCTGAGACAGAGCAATATTTTGCAATTTGTTTGGCTTTTCTTTTAGACATTGCAGCAATTCTCAGACCGGTCATGGTGCATTTGTGTACATGGCCAAGACTTCCGAACACAAGTACACTATATCTACACCTATACACCAAGGTCAGCCATCACACTGAGCACACACACACACACGTGCACGTGTGCGCGCACACACATACACAAACACTGACACATGCATTCAGTGGGTTGTGTTCACACATTAGGGTTTGAACTTAGCATCATTGTGAAATTATTGAAGCACACATTTTCTTTTCTTTGGTCAAGCATAATATCACTTCATTATTCCCCATGTCAGTGTCAGGATTATTAGACCGCTGTGGAAATGTTAATACCAGTCATTTTTATGGAAATTGTTGAGCTCCTGAGTAGTTTTTCTTTTTTAATCAACTTTCATCTTTAATATCATGCAGTGAATTATGCAAACATCAGACATGAAATACACAAGGTGACTGTTTACTCCTAGTGTTTTCCTGGTCTTTCCTATAGGAGCTGATATTATGTGATCGGTTGTGTCTGTCCATCTGTATGTGTGTGTAACGGGGAAGCCCGTGGGTATGTCCACAGTCACGGAAACAGGTGTGTTCACTTCTTAGTGCAGCGGCCTGTGTCGTCGCCCACGGACGCGGGAGCCCCCTGTTCGACTCCCCCTCGGGACATTCTCATTTAAAGGGGAACTCCAACATTTTGGGAAATTAGCTTATTTAACATCTTCCCTGGAGTTAGACAAGAAGATACATACCTTTTTTGTCTCTGTGCGTGCATTTTAGCTTTGGGAATAGACGCTCCGTTAGCATAGCTTAGCTTCATCACTGGAAGTGAGGCAGGACAGTAGCCTTACAGTGCCTTACAGTGTATTGCAAGGTCTGACATTGACCAAACTTGATATGCATGATCTTGGTGGGCAACTAGGTCAACTCCTGAAAAGGGGGTCAATGTCAGACTTTGCAATCAAAAGTTAGGGGGCTAATAACCCTTGCCATAATTTCAGTGCGCCCCCTAACTTTTGATTGCAAGGTCTGACATTGACCCCCTTTTCAGGAGTTGACCTAGAGCATCTGATTTCTTAGCTTTTTTCACTGTTTACTTATCATGCACTAATATATGGTCAGTACCCCAAGTCAGACTGCCCATATACAAATTATCTTGGGGGTCTGAGGGCAGTAGCCCCCGACCCCCTCCCTGGGGAAGCACTTAAGTTAAGTACCCTCGCTTTGTTTACTGCAGAAAATTTACTTAAGCTCTTAGGTTAAGTACCCTTGCTTTGTTTACTGCAGAAAATGAACACCTAGTGCTAGTTCTAAAGTGACATCGGAGTGACATAGGAGTGGCAGAAGGGACCTGATTCTGAAAAGATTCATCTGTAATAGACATACAGATACAGCCCTGAAAAATCAAACCTCTACTGCTCCTCTACCACTACTCCACCACTCCACTCCAAACTGATGTTGTGACTCCTATTGTTCTGGACTGGGCCAGATTTCACACCTCCACTGCCTCCCACAGGCTGGGGAGATTTTCATCTTACATTTTTATTCGTCCCAAATGTCCCAGCCCCATCCGATTTCTTAGCTTTTACTTATCATGCATTGCAACACTAATATATTGTCAGTACCCCAAGTCAGACTGTCCATATAAAAATTATCTTTGGGGTCTGAGGGCAGTAGCCCCCGACCCCCTCCCTGGGGAAGCACTTAAGTTAAGTACCCTCCCTTTGTTCACGTTTAGACCCAGCCACCAGCCCCCGAAAATGAACACCTGAGTGCTAGTTCTAAAGTGGTAGAAGAGTGGCAGAAGCGCAGCAGTAGGGACCTGAATCTGAAGTGCTTCATCTGTAAACAGGGGGGGTATAAAAAGAAAATCGCACTATCCCCTTGGTGTTGTGTGCGTGTGCACTGTGCAGTGTTCTTGTGTGTTTGTCTGCGTGCCACCTGGTGAAGATTTGCGCTCTACTGAGTGCACCTTTCTAGTTTCATAGTTGGTTGAACTTGAGTGTGATAAGTGTCCGAAGGCTCTGTGATGGTTTTGTTGACAGCTTGTTGTTTTCTGCTCTTCTGGTTTTCTCCTTTCCATTTCTCTCCTTTTTATTTTCACCACCAAATTCTCTCTCTCTCTCTCTCCCTCTCTCTCTCTCTCTCTCTCTCTCTCTCTCTCTCTCTCTCTCTCCTACCCCTCCCACCTCTCCAGTGGTTCTGTTGGACACTACGGCGATGCTAGGAGAACTGGACTGGAGGACGTACCCTGTCAACGGGGTGAGTGACATTGGACCGAACAGTTGGCTATTTTTTGTCGACCAATAGTCGACCAACGGCAAATTTTGGCCAATCCTAGTCGACCATCCAAATCCTTAGTCGGGGACAGCCCTACTATAATATAGAATATAGATATACCTCTCCAAACATAGTGACGCACAGTGACAATATGTTATGGAAACGTGGCACGTTATAGCCACAAGGACCAGACTAATCCCTGCCGCTGAATGTGTTAACCCTTTCACTGCCACACGACACCCGGTTAACCCTTTCACTGTGACAATACAGAAGGTTAGCCCTTTACTACTATCACACAACCGACGGCAATGCTCCATCATTAGCATCATTAGCTCTGCGGATGTGGTGTGGCAGTGACAGGGTTAAGAGGAGCGCTACCTCATGGAGAGTTCTGAAACAGTTGTGTGTGTGCGCGCACGCTGTGGCAGCCAGATCCAAAGCAGTATAGGCTGAAATGTGGCTGGAAACAAAACATGCTTTGTAGCAAATCTGAGCCTTAAATAAAAGTTGTAAAAAGAAGATGGTCGCTGAGCCTCATCTGAAGATGGTCGCTGAGCCTCAGAGGGGGGGGGGGGGGGGTCTTGAGGGCTGGGATGAAGTACAGTAGGAGAAGGGAGGTACACAGAGAGGGGGGGGGGGCGTACACAGAGGGGGGGGGGGGGGGGACTATTTATTTTCTTTTTATTCCTGCACTGTAGGGAACATGGCCGTGTTGTAGGACTCGAGTCATAGTCCTGGACTGATTTTCAGGACTCGTGAGTCGACTTGGACTCGAAGGTGCAGACGACGAGGTCTTGGGACTTGTTAATTGATATACAGTTGTTTATTCTTTGTAATAGGCCCTAATCATTTGGCATAAGATATTGATGGCTATAGTGCATTTGTTTGGCTATTATGTCACAAAGTAAAGAAACTCCCCCTTTGAAATGGTGACCGCTGTGTCATTTATGTTTAATGTTTTTAATTTGTACGTCAGCTCTCTGACTGCCAGAGTGGAGTGGAAGTCATGGGGTGAGTGCAACAGGGTGGAAGTCATGGGGTGAGTGCAACAGGGTGGAAGTCATGGGGTGAGTGCAACAGGGTGGAAGTCATGGGGGTGAGTGCAACAGGGTGGAAGTCATGGGGGTGAGTGCAACAGGGTGGAAGTCATGGGGTGAGTGCAACAGGGTGGAAGTCATGGGGGTGAGTGCAACAGGGTGGAAGTCATGGGGGTGAGTGCAACAGGGTGGAAGTCATGGGGTGAGTGCAACAGGGTGGAAGTCATGGGGTGAGTGCAACAGGGTTGAAGTCATGGGGTGAGTGCAACAGGGTGGAAGTCATGGGGTGAGTGCAACAGGGTGGAAGTCATGGGGTGAGTGCAACAGGGTGGAAGTCATGGGGTGAGTGCAACAGGGTGGAAGTCATAGGGGTGAGTGCAACAGGGTGGAAGTCATGGGGTGGGTGCAACATGGTGGAAGTCATGGGGGTGAGTGCAACAGGGTGGAAGTCATGGGGGTGAGTGCAACATGGTGGAAGTCATGGGGGTGAGTGCAACAGGGTGGAAGTCATGGGGTGAGTGCAACAGGGTGGAAGTCATGGGGTGAGTGCAACAGGGTGGAAGTCATGGGGTGAGTGCAACAGGGTGGAAGTCATGGGGGTGAGTGCAACAGGGTGGAAGTCATGTGGTGAGTGCAACAGGGTGGAAGTCATGGGGTGAGTGCAACAGGGTGGAAGTCATGGGGTGAGTGCAACAGGGTGGAAGTGCTGACCGGAGTGTCGGACGTCCCGTGATGAAGGCCGGGAGGCTGCGACCCCCTCTGCGTGCCCCCCTGTCTCCGGAGGTCTCGTAGTGGTGACCGGAGTGCCGGACGTCCCGCGATGATGTCGGGGAGTTCGCGACCCTCTCTGCGCCGCCCCCTATCTCCCTGTCTCCGGCTGTCCCTGAGCAATGACCGGAGTGTTGAATGTCCCGTGACTAAGACGGGGAGGACGTGACCCTCTTTGCGCCGCCCCTGTGCCTCAAATAGATCCGCTATCAGCTCTATCTTCAATCTTTCAAAATGTTCAGTTGCTATCGCTATTAGCTCTATCTTTAATCTTTCAAAATGTCCAGTTCCTATTGCTTGCACTCATCTGTGTTTCTCTACACACTTGAGTGCATGCTTACCAACTGTTAGTCTGCAACACTACTATCACAGACATCTAAGAAGGGAGATCCCCCCTTGAATGGCCCTTCTAAGGTTTCTCTCCTCCACACTGCCTGTGGAGCTTTTTTCCCTATTGTTAGGTTTTAGTGAGTTTTTCCTTACCTTCGCGTGGGGTATGTCTGGGAGTGCTTGCATTCTTTCATTTATTTGCATTTATCTTAAAATCTTTGGACCTTATGGTGCTCTTGTTCTGTTCTTGACTTATTGTTATGTTTTCTTCTTGACTTGTTTAAAGAAGACCTGTACGGCCCATGGGGACATTAACGTGTGTTGTCGGGCCTTATAAATAAATCTGATTTGATTTGATTTTGGAAGTCATGGGGGTGAGTGCAACAGGGTGGAAGTCGTTGAGGCTCATGGCAGAGGAGTGTTTCGGCGCTGGCACGACGGAGGTGGTTTTCCATCATACTGGGACAACTGCCTGGGCTAGTGACAGGTTGAACATGCCAGTTGATATCTCAGTCAGCTCGATAAGGCTCAGGTCTGGTTTGTCTCGTTAGTCCCCGCTGTTATCAAGATGGTGGCAGAGTGAAACGACTTTATAAACTTTGCTATTATGACTTAAACCATGAAACATTGAGTAAAATCTTTGATTTAGGTTTCTATGACCTTGCGTTTCTCCAGAACAGTTGCTAGTGTGCTTGTTTATGTTCAATTAATATGGAACAGATGTCGATAAAAACCTGTTTAATTACGGCGTGTACTGTAGCCTTCACAGTGGTGCGCATGCTAGATGTGAGATGCCAGGTGGCTCTGCTATAGAGTTCCATCGGAGTGAAACAACAACACAATACAATGATGTGCTAAAGGCCAAAGACCAGTATTGAGCGGGGGGGTGAGAAACTGATTGAGGAGCAACAACACTGTTGATTAGTTGAACAAGAACACACCAGAAAACAATGCTACCCTGCTTCCGCATCAAATAATCAATAATTCATTTCATGAGTCACGATGTCAGGGATGTAATGATATTTTCACAACCTCACACACACACTCTCGCACCTTCGCTTTCTCTCTGCATTATTAAAGGAACACGCCAACACCATGGGAAATGCGCTTACCGTCTTCTCCAGAGTCAGACAAGAAGATAGATACTATGTGTGTGGCTGGTTCTAGCGGAAGCCGAACTAGGATGGAGAAGTAAGACAACCCCTTCCCTCCACTAGTCTGAGGGTCCACCTTGGGCAAGTGTTGGTACCCTCTCTAGCCTCCCTACCTAGGGATACAGGGTGTTAGTACCCTCTCTAGCCCCCCTACCTAGGGATACAGGGTGTTAGTACCCTCTCTAGCCCCCCTACCTAGGGATACAGGGTGTTAGTGCCCTCTCTAGCCTCCCTACCTAGGGATACAGGGTGTTAGTACCCTCTCTAGCCCCCCTACCTATGGATACAGGGTGTTAGTGCCCTCTCTAGCCTCCCTACCTAGGGATACAGGGTGTTAGTACCCTCTCTAGCCCCCCTACCTAGGGATACAGGGTGTTAGTACCCTCTCTAGCCCCCCTACCTAGGGATACAGGGTGTTAGTACCCTCTCTAGCCCCCCTACCTAGGGATACAGGGTGTTAGTACCCTCTCTAGCCTCCCTACCTAGGGATACAGGGTGTTAGTACCCTCTCTAGCCTCCCTACCTAGGGATACAGGGTGTTAGTACCCTCTCTAGCCTCCCTACCTAGGTATACAGGGTGTTAGTACCCTCTCTAGCCCCCCTACCTAGGGATACAGGGTGTTAGTACCCTCTCTAGCCCCCCTACCTAGGGATACAGGGTGTTAGTGCCCTCTCTAGCCCCCCTACCTAGGGATACAGGGTGTTAGTACCCTCTCTAGCCTCCCTACCTAGGGATACAGGGTGTTAGTACCCTCTCTAGCCCCCCTACCTAGGGATACAGGGTGTTAGTGCCCTCTCTAGCCTCCCTACCTAGGGATACAGGGTGTTAGTACCCTCTCTAGCCCCCCTACCTAGGGATACAGGGTGTTAGTACCCTCTCTAGCCTCCCTACCTAGGGATACAGGGTGTTAGTGCCCTCTCTAGCCCCCCTACCTAGGGATACAGGGTGTTAGTACCCTCTCTAGCCTCCCTACCTAGGGATACAGGGTGTTAGTACCCTCTCTAGCCCCCCTACCTAGGGATACAGGGTGTTAGTGCCCTCTCTAGCCTCCCTACCTAGGGATACAGGGTGTTAGTACCCTCTCTAGCCCCCCCTACCTAGGGATACAGGGTGTTAGTACCCTCTCTAGCCTCCCTACCTAGGGATACAGGGTGTTAGTGCCCTCTCTAGCCTCCCTACCTAGGGATACAGGGTGTTAGTGCCCTCTCTAGCCTCCCTACCTAGGGATACAGGGTGTTAGTACCCTCTCTAGCCTCCCTACCTAGGGATACAGGGTGTTAGTGCCCTCTCTAGCCTCCCTACCTAGGGATACAGGGTGTTAGTACCCTCTCTAGCCCCCCTACCTAGGGATACAGGGTGTTAGTGCCCTCTCTAGCCCCCCTACCTACTGTAGGGATACAGGGTGTTAGTGCCCTCTCTAGCCCCCCTACCTAGGGATACAGGGTGCCGCACTGCCTTGTGTGTGTGCGTAGGTATACGCAAAGGCTGAGGGAGAAAACCCTGAAAGAAAACCACACTGCCTTGTGTGTGTAGGAATACGCAAAGGCTAGGTCCTCACCGACAATGGGGTTACCTGTAAGGAAGGGCATCCGAGGTATAAAACCAGCTACAAACCAAACATGATGACTCCAGTGGCGTTGAGACATCGCCCGTCCAACCTCACTGTGGTGGGAAAATAGGGACGTAAAACGAAGATGATGATGATAATAATATAATAATAATAATAATAAACTTTATTTGTATGGCACCTTTCATACAGAAACTGCAGCTCAAAGTGCTTCACAACAGAAAAAAGACAGGCATAAAATGAGCACATAAAGTGCAGACATAAAATCACAGTTTTTCACATTAGGATCTAACATCCCAACAGGCCACCGTGTTCATGGTTTGATTCAGTTTTAAATAGACAATAATAAAAAGAGTAAGATAAAATCGAGTAAAATAGTGCAATAGTGCAGTGCAATAAAATTGTAGAATAGAATAGATTAAAAAAAAATATATTTTACAGTGCAATAAAATAGTTCTGGATTACTGTTCAACAGTTCAAAGTCGTACCAAACCTTTGTTCGGTATCCATAGTTCAAAACATGACGGTCTACTCTTCTGCCTGACACCACAATGCACATTTTAAGGCAAGCCATATCAGACAGTATTAAAGCTGACAGTCTCCCCTGCTCATGACGGTCTCCCGTTGCCTGACACCACAATGCACATTTTAAGGCAAGCCGTATCAGACAGTAGTCTCCTGCTCATGACAGTCTCTTCTGCTTGATACACACACAGTTCAATACCCGACAGTTTTGAACCTGTAATAAAAAGCAATAGACAGAGTAAAATAATGCAGTGCAATAATAGAATAGTAGAATAGAATAGATAATAATAATAATAATAATAATAATAATAATAATAATAATAATAATAATAATAATAATAATAATAATAATAATAATAATAATAATAATAATAATAATAATAATAATAGATCAAATTTATATAGCGCCTTTCATAGAACCCAAGGTCGCTTTACAATCAGGACAAAAAATAGGGCAAGGAAAGTAGGGGGGGGAGGGGGAAGAGGGGATGAGGGAAAGTAGGGGATAATGGACCTAATTTAATCTAAAACTAACTGATGGGGAAAGCCTTGGTGAAGAGGTGTGTTTTTAGAGCGGATTTGAAGGTGTCCAGGGTTGGGGCGTTGCGGATTTCGGGGGGGAGAGAGTTCCAGAGGGTAGGGGACGCCACGCTGAAGGCTCTGTCCCCAAAAGTCCGTAACCTGGTGCGAGGGATGGAGAGGAGACCTAGATCAAAGGATCGTAGGTTCCGGGATGGAGTGTACTGGTGGAGGAGATCAGACAGGTACCGGGGGGCGAGGGCATGGAGGGATTTGTAGGTGAGGAGCAGGAGTTTGAAGGTGATGCGGAACCTGACTGGAAGCCAGTGGAGATGGATGAGGGTGGGGGTGATGTGCTGCCAGGGCTTGGTGTGAGTGAGAACCCTGGCAGCTGAGTTCTGGACATACTGGAGCCTGTCCAGGGCTTTGCTGGGTACCCCGAACAGGACTCCATTACAGTAGTCCAACCGGGAGGTGACAAATGAGTGGATCAGGGTCTCAGCCACAGAGTCTGAGAGTGAGGGTCGGAGACGGGAGATGTTCCTGAGGTGGTAGAAGGCAGACTTGGTGACAGATTTGATGTGGGAGTGAAATGAAAGTGTGGAGTCAAGGGTGACGCCCAGGTTACGGACTTCGAGAGACGGGGAGATGGAACAGCCGTCAACGTGGAGGAGGAGATCTCCAACCTTCCCGAGCAGTGCCTTGGGGGCCACAACCATGAGCTCTGTCTTTTTGCTGTTGAGTTTAAGTAATTTGGTTGCCATCCAGGTTTTTATAGCGTGGAGGCAGTTGACTACAGACTGTGGGGGGAGCTGGGAGGATGGTGAGGTGCTGATGTAGAGCTGAGTATCATCAGCATAACAGTGAAAGTTGAGTCCGTGGTGACGTATAATCTGACCGAGGGGGAGCATGTAAATGGTGAATAGTAGGGGACCCAGCACAGAGCCCTGGGGGACACCGTGGTTGACTGGGGCCGGGGGGGAGGATGAGCCGCTGACGCTGACAAACTGAGATCTATTTGTGAGATATGAATGAAACCATGACAGAGCTGTACCGGTGATGCCTAGGTTGTCGGAGAGGTATTTGAGATAGTAAAATTATGCAATAGAATGGACAGAGTAAAATAGTGCTACAGTACAGCGGAGTGTATTAGAAGGCTATGGTGAAGAGGTACGTTTTTAGCTTATTTTTGAAAATATTAAGAGATATAGCTTCCCTAATGTCCATAGGTAGTGTGTTCCATAACTTTGGTGCATAGTTTGCAAAGGCTGCATCCCTTCAATAGACCAGTAGTAGTTGATTGCAATGTTCTAGGAGGCACATAGTTGACTAGAGAATTTACAATGTAGCTTGGTCCTGTTCCATTTAGTGCTTTGTATATAAGGAGGAGGACCTTGAAATCAATTCTAAATGTTCAGTTCAGTTCAGAGTTTTTATTTGCCACATGGAATCATACAATCATAGTTTCTTCATTACACAATCATAAATAGTCATTCCATGGACAAAAGGAGCAGGAAGAAGAATAAATCTTATAGTTACCTGCCCCTTATGTTACTGGAAGCCAGTGTAGGTTAGCTAATACAGGACTGATGTGGTCTCTCCTCTTGGTTAGTAGCCTAGCTGCCGAGTTTTGAATGAGTTGGAGTCGTTCTGTGTTTCTTTTGGGATGCCAGTGAGGAGTGCATTACAGTAGTCAAGTCGGATTGAGATAAAGGCATGGATCAGTTTTTCAGCGTCTTTTTGATTTATAAATGGCCGTACCTTGGCTATGTTTATAAGGTGGGAAAATGATGTTTTTGTCACCTTGTTGATGTGTGATTTAAAGCTTAGGTCTGAGTCTATTATAACACCAATACTTGTAACTTTGGGTTTGATCCAGGGAGTAAGTTGCCCCATATTGCTCTGTAACATTTCTCTTTTTGTTATAGGACCGATTAGTAGGATTTCAGTTTTGCCCTCATTTAATTTTAGGAAGTTGTTCGTCATCCATTTGTTTATTGCTAAGAGACAGGCGGAAATGGAGTTTATAGCTGTGTGATAATTTGGTTCAGCGGAGATGTACAATTGTGTGTCATCTGCATAACTATGGAAACATACATTGTGCTTTCTAATGATGTCTCCGAGTGGCAGCATGTATAGTGAGAATAATAATGGACCAAGGCAGCTCCCCTGTGGAGCTCCGAAGTAGGCATCATGTTTCTCAGAAGAATGATCTCCAAGCCTGACGTAATATTTTCTCCCTTTGATATATGTTCTGAACCAGTTTAATACATAGCCAGAAAGACTTTTCTAGACGATTTATTAGGATATCATGGTCGATCGTATCAAACGCTGCGCTTAGATCTAATAGGATGAGAATTGAGACTTTGTTTGCATCAGAGTTTATTCTGAGGTCACTAATTATTTTTGTAACAGCAGTTTCAGTGCTATATGGTGCCTTCTGAAGCCTGATTGAAATTCCTCCATGATGTTGTTTTCTTTGAGAAAGGAGTTTATTTGTATTGAGAAAATGTTTTCAAGTATCTTGCTGATGAATGGGAGGTTGGATATTGGCCTATAGTTGGTTAGTACATTACTGTCTAGTTTGGGTTTCTTTAGTAAGGGTCTTACACACACTGTTTTGAATGCGTCTGGGAAAATACCTGTCGGAAGCGATGTATTTATAATATTTAGGACATGACTTGCAATACTCTTGAATATTCGCTTAAAAAATGCTGTGGATATAGGGTCAATACAGGAAGTGGAGGAGTTACATTCCATGACAGCTTTGTAAAGCTCAGTTGATGTAATGCAAGCACATTTTCCTATGGTTACTTTTTCGCAGGGTTTGCTGATGGTGTCCATGTTTGTATCAGGACAGAATTAACTTGTAAGTCGCTTTGGATAAAAGCGTCAGCTAAATGACTAAATGTAAATGTAAATGTAATGCTGGCTCTAATTGAAGTTGAAGATGATGATGATGATGATGATGATGATGATGATGATGATGATGATGATGATGATGATGATGATGGGCGTTTCTGAACCAAACAGTTCTGGGGACTCCCTGAGAGGAACTACCGACAATAGGACAATATTATTTCACTGTGTAGGTATAATCTCCTTCTTTCAGAAAGTGCAACAAATCCAAACAAGTATTTTTTTGTCCCATAACTGCTGATTTTCCAGCCCGATATGTGTTTTCTATACCCATGAGATCCTCAAAAGCATGCTGAACCTCACTTAATATTCCAATCCTACTGTACGTGTGTATATGTAATCAGTGTCATATTGCTCTGCGTTGTGTTTCGATTCGACCCCTGTTAAGGGATCGCCCTGAGTGGGAGTTGAACCCCGGTCTCGCGCGCCGCGGGCGGCATCACAGACCACTAGACCAAGAGGTGAATTCACTTCTTAGTAATGGATCTGGATGCCTCTGGGTGGGGAGTGAGTGTACTTGCAGTACCGCTTAACGTCCACAGCCACTTCACTATATACACAGACTAGTCCATCGTGACTGTAGGATAAACACATGGTACCTCCGTTACATATAGGCGTTTCTGAACCAAACAGTTCTGGGGACTCTGATCGACCCACTGGGGGGCTCCTCCGAGGACTACATACTACATACTACATACTACATACTACATACACTCACGGCTTTACTTCTGTCTGCATTCACACGACAATAGGAGTGCTGAAGTAATAATATATTAAAATATTACTGTATAATATATATATATGTGTGTGTGTGTGTGTGTGTGTGTGTGTGTGTGTGTGTGTGTGTGTGTGTGTGTGTGTGTGTGTGTGTGTGTGTGTGTGTGTGTGTGTGTGTGTGTGTGTGTGTGTGTGTGTGTGTGTGTGTGTGTGTGTGTGTGTGTGTGTGTGTGTGTGTGTGTGTGTGTGTGTGTATATAAATGAATGAACCTAAATATGCAATTTAACTGATAGATACACAATTTTCTTTTATTTATGTTAATTTAATTGTGTTGATGTTTCCATTTCTGCAAAATAAGTATGTACATTCTGTTTGGTTTGGTAAACACTGCACTTAGTCTATCAGTGTACTGTATGTGTGTAGGGGCAGGTACAATGAGGTCTATCAGTGTACTGTATGTGTGTAGGGGCAGGTACAATAAGGTCTATCAGTGTACTGTATGTGTGTAGGGCAGGTACAATAAGGTCTATCAGTGTACTGTATGTGTGTAGGGGCAGGTACAATAAGGTCTATCAGTGTACTGTATGTGTGTAGGGGCAGGTACAATAAGGTCTATCAGTACTGTATGTGTGTAGGGGCAGGTACAATAAGGTCTATCAGTGTACTGTATGTGTGTAGGGGCAGGTACAATAAGGTCTATCAGTACTGTATGTGTGTAGGGGCAGGTACAATAAGGTTTATCAGTACTGTATGTGTGTAGGGCAGGTACAATAAGGTCTATCAGTACTGTATGTGTGTAGGGGCAGGTACAATAAGGTCTATCAGTACTGTATGTAGGGGCAGGTACAATAAGGTCTATCAGTGTACTGTATGTGTGTAGGGGCAGGTACAATAAGGTCTATCAGTGTACTGTATGTGTGTAGGGGCAGGTACAATAAGGTCTATCAGTGTACTGTATGTGTGTAGGGGCAGGTACAATAAGGTCTATCAGTGTACTGTATGTGTGTAGGGGCCGGTACAATAATGTCTATCAGTGTACTGTATGTGTGTAGGGGCAGGTACAATAAGGTCTATCAGTGTACTGTATGTGTGTAGGGGCAGGTACAATAAGGTCTATCAGTACTGTATGTGTGTAGGGGCAGGTACAATAAGGTATATCAGTGTACTGTATGTGTGTAGGGGCAGGTACAATAAGGTCTATCAGTACTGTATGTGTGTAGGGGCAGGTACAATAAGGTCTATCAGTGTACTGTATGTGTGTAGGGGCAGGTACAATAAGGTCTATCAGTACTGTATGTGTGTAGAGGCAGGTACAATAAGGTCTACCAGTGTACTGTATGTATGTAGGGGCAGGTACAATAAGGTCTATCAGTGTACTGTATGTGTGTAGGGGCAGGTACAATAAGGTCTATCAGTGTACTGTATGTGTGTAGGGGCAGGTACAATAAGGTCTATCAGTGTACTGTATGTGTGTAGGGGCAGGTACAACAAGGTGTATCAGTGTACTGTATGTGTGTAGGGGCAGGTACAATAAGGTCTATCAGTGTACTGTATGTGTGTAGGGGCAGGTACAATAAGGTCTATCAGTGTACTGTATGTGTGTAGGGGCAGGTACAATAAGAATGTTCTTCTTCCTGTTCCTTTCGGAGATGGAATTTAGTGGAGCATATTAATATGTACTGTTGGGACTGTAATAATTCCACGTACGAATAAATACAAATGAAATTAAATGAAGTGAAATTAAATGAAGTGACACAAGCCAGCCCTGTTTCTTCCGGGTTCTGCCTTTTTCACGGAGAAGGACAGTGTGTTATATTCGGGTTGTTATTCTTATGGTCTAGATCAGGGGTTCTCGAACTTTTTTACACCGCGACCCCATTTTATTTAGGATTTTTCTTTTTTTGGGGACCCCACACTTAACGTATCGAGTCATATCAACGTGGAATTAAAAGGAATATCAAAATAAAAGGATGCGTTGTTGAACTTGATCATGCATATTTATTAGATAATTTAATCACAGCACTATGTTATCAATACACATTTTATAAAACAAGACATATTAGTCCGAATATGTTGCCAGATGCGCGACCCCACTGTCGCCTACCCGCGACCACAATTTGGGTCGCGACCCGTAGTTTGAGAACCGCTGGTCTTAGATAGTCCAAAGATATTAGTGAACATGAAACACTCTCGAATCCAAAAGCAGAATGCCTGCAGAGTAGACAGCAGTACAATAGACAGGCTTAACATTAGCATAAAATTGGCAGAATAAGAGCAATGCATAAAGTGCAGACATAAGAATAGGCATACAATTTGCATAGAATTGACACAAGCATATAAAATCACTGAATAAAAGTAGTGCAAAAAGATAGCTCTCATTTACAGTACAATATTCACGTTTTAGCAGACATACAAATATGCAATACTCTAAGTCTAAGTGGTAGAGTACATTAGAAGGCTAAGGTGAAGAGGTAAGTTTTTTAAGTTTACTTTTGAAAACATTTAATGATGTCCATATGCAGGGTGTTCCATAGCTTTGGTGCGTATTAGCAAAGGCTGCATCCACGGTTTTCTTTTGGCTGCTATGGGGAACCTTCAATAAACCAGTGACCGTAATGTTCTTGGGGCACATAGTTGACAAGATAATTGACAATGTAGCTTGGTCCATTTAGTGATTTGTATATAAGGAGGATGACCTTCAAATCAATTCTAAATGTTACTGGAAGCCAGTGCAGAGTATAGCTAATACTGGACTGATGTGGTCTCTCCTCTTCGTTCTCGTTAGTAGTCTTTCTGTGGTTTATCTTTTCCGGGAGGCCGGTAATGAGTGCATTACAGTGTTCAATTCGGCTTGAGATGAAGTTGGACTCAGAAGAAGCTTCTATCCTCAGGCCATCAGAATGCTAAATGACAATAACACTATGTATCAACCATCAAATGCACTCACAGCACACACATCCACACGCACACACTCACTTTAAAACAAACAACTCACTGCAGCACCCACTTTACCCACTTTAGAACACCTAAACACACTTTATATTTATTGGTAAAGAATTTGCACTACAACCCATACCTCATTACACCTTACTGTAAATTGTACCTAAATTGTACCTCATCCCATTTCTGCTTTGCACTGTATAGTATATTGTATTGTAACTCAGTTACTTCTACTCTGCATTGCACATTGTATATATGTATATACTGAACACTTTTGTCTACGTACTTGACTTCTATTTTATACTTGCTATACTTATTTTATACTTATCTATTTTTGTCTAGCACAGTCTCTGGAGCGTAACAGAAAGAAGCATTTTGTATAAAAGTATTCTGTACTTCTGTATGACAACTATAAGAAACTTGAAACTTGAAACTATGTTTCTAAGGTGGGAGAAGGGTGTTTTTGTAGGTCTGAGTCTATGATAACACCAAGACTTGTAACTTTGGGTTCAATCCAAGGAGTAAGTTGCCTCATATTGTTCAGCAGCATTTCTCTTTTGGTTATAGAGCAGATAGTAGGATTTCATTCAATAATGTGTTTATTGCTAAGAGTTGCACTTACTGTAGGTCTAAGAGGACAATAATTTGGCCTTTGTTTGCATCTTAGTCTGTTTAGTCTGAGGTCGCTAATTATTTTAGTAAGAGCAGTTTCACAGGACATAGTAACAACAACAACAACAACAACAATAACGACTACCGAAATAAAAAACAATAAAACAGAACATAAAAATAAAATTGGGGGGGGGGGGGGGGGGCGTTGGTTGATACGGAAAGTGAGGTGTTCTGGCTCCATGGGGGGGGGGGGGGGGGGTCCGTGAGGGGGGAGTTGGGATTGGTGATATCGAAAGATGAGCAGTAGCGTGAGGTGTTTGGGAGAGGAAGGCTCACAATACGGTCATACGAACTCAGGATTTACATCAAAGAGAGGGGCGGGGGACCTTTTGGTCTCTCATTCACACTCTGATTGATGTTATTTGGTTATTGAAGAATAATGCGAGTTCTTCACATTTTAATGCAGAGGACTGCAGAGGGGTGGGGGCAGTGTTGAGAGCGTCCAGCATTCTCTGCGATAACCTTAGACAAGTAGTATAAATCCAATCCATTATTATTATTATTATTATTATTATTATTATTATTATTATTATTATTATTATTATTATTATTATTATTATTATTATTATTATTATTATTACATAGTAGGCCTACATCGATGGTTGGTCGATAGAAGGAGCATCATCATCTTGCACTAAGACTAAACGTGTAGCAATTGTGGCTTAAATGAAACCTTAATTCTAGGAAAATATCATTCTTATGTTATCGCTGCGGTCAGGCAAGCGATACCGGAGTCTCATGGCCAGTACAGAGAGACTCAGAAGGAGCTTCTATCCCCAGGCCATCGGGATGCTCAACGACAATAACACTATGTAACAAACCATGATCTACACTCACAGCACACACATCCACACGCACACACTCACTTTAAACAAACACTCACCTTAACACCCACTTTACTCACTTTAGACACTTTATTAACACTTTATATTTAGTAGTAAAGAGATTTGCACTACAATTCATACCTCATTGCACCTTATACCCTAAGTTTGTACCTCATCCCATTTCTGCATTGTACCACACTGTTACTCTTTTTACTCTGTATTGTTTATTGTATATATGTATATATTGACTGAACACTTTTATTTACGTACTTTTGACTTTTTCTATTTTATACTTTTTATAAAACATTTTTATCTAGCACACTCCCAGGGGCTCATACAGGAAAAAAGCATAAAAAGATAAAGTATTCTGTATTTTACTATGACAATTAATAAACAAACTTGAAACTTGAAACTTGAACTTGTTTATGCACCTAATACGTTTGACACTATTGAGACTATTCCACTCTAACAGATAAAATGCTGGAGTTAAGTGAATACGCTAACAGCTGAGTGGAGAGTCTCTCTCTTCTTGAAGTGTTAAAAGAGGCGGTAATTAATATGCAGAAAGGTAAACCACCAGGCCAGGATGATATACTGTACCTCCTGAGTTTTATGCAGATGAACAGTATTATGTAATAGTTACCCCCCCCCCCCCCAATGTACAGTAAATTACCAAGTATGGTCTTGTCAATATTCCAATGTACAGTTTTGTTTGTCCTTTCTTGCCACCCTTATTTCTTTGTTATAATAATAATAATAATAATAATAATAATAATAATAATAATAATAATAATAATAATAATAATAATAATAATAGCTTCATTTTATATAGCGCCTTTCAAGAGACCCAAGGTCGTGGGCGGCTAGGTGGTGTAGTGGGCAAGGCGCTCGCCACCAATGCAGGAGATGCTGGGTTCGAGCCCAGCTCTCCGCATTGCTATCAGCTTGGCTGGTCGTTCATACTAACACAATTGGCAGTGTTAGGGGGTGGGAAAGCTGATGGGTGGGGATCGGACGTTGTGGACAGCGACTCCTACAGGTCGGTTGGTGCGCCTGCGCAGCAGAATCAGGAAGCGACGGGGGCGGCGTGTCCCTCCCACGCAGACCCCCGCCGCTGAGAGATCGCGCTGTGCAGGTGAAAAGATGCGACGGCTGCCTCCTCGAGTACCGGAGGGGACACGTGATGTAAGGCTTCGTCCACATTGCAGCCGGCTTGTGGGAGGCATGGCCTAACAGCGTTCGAGACAGGGGAGGGTAGAATTGGACGATACGAAATTGGGATTGGAGAAAAAAATTTAAATGGGAGAAAAAAGTTGATAAAAAAAATGGCAGCTGAATTCTGAACATACTGGAGCCTGTCCAGGGTTTTGCTTGGGACCCCGGACAGGACCCCGTTGCAGTAGTCCAGGCGGGAGGTGACGAAGGCATGGATCAGGGTCTCAGCTGTGGAGTCGGAAAGTGATGGTCGGAGTCTGGAGATATTTCTGAGATGGAAGAAGGTGGATTTGGTGACGGAACTGACATGGGCTTGGTAGGAGAGGGTGGAGTCCAGGATAACGCCCAGGTTGCGGACCTTAGGGGAAGGGCAGATGGAGCAGCCGTCTATGTTGAGGGTGAGATCCCCAACCTTCCGGATCAGGGCCTTGGGTGCCACAACCATGAGCTCAGTTTTATTGTTGTTGAGTTTGAGAAGATTAGATGACATCCAGGTTATTTCGTGAAGGCAGTTGACAAGGGAGCATGGGGGGAGCTGGGTGGATGGTTTGGTGGAGAGGTAGAGTTGTGTGTCGTCGGCGTAGGAGTGGAAGCTGAGGCCATGGCGGCGGATGATCTGACCGAGGGGGAGCATGTAAATGGTGAACAGAATTGGGCCAAGTACAGAGCCTTGGTTGCCTTGGTTGACTGGGGCCGGGGTGGAACTGGAATCGCAGATGGTGATAAATTGTGTCCGGGTGGTGAGGTAGGAGGATTGAAACCAGGAGAGTGCTGAGCCAGTGATGCAGAGGTTGTCGGATAGGCGGTTGAGAAGGATGGAATGGGAGACTGTGTCGAAGGCTGCAGAAAGGTCCAGGAGGATGAGGATGCTAATGTGGCCAGAGTCGATTTTGATGAGGGCGGTCTCTGTGCTGTGTTGAGTTCTTGTTATAGGCAGTCATGGCTTCTTTATATATATCACAGTGGTGAGCTTAGTTTTCCTCCATTTTCATTCAGCAGCTCTACAGATTCTCTTAATAATAATTCATTACATTTATATAGCGCTTTTCTAGACACTCAAAGCGCTCCCCAGTCCCACAATGTAGGGTGGAAATCGCCTCCTTCACCACCACTGGTAGCACCCAACCTTGGGCTACGCAGCCTCAATGGCTGCCATACACTGGCACCAGGCACACAACACACTACACAATGGCTGAACGGCTCAGGAGACAAGGACTGATATCAGCCAATTAAGGGGAAGGGATGATTAGGTGGCCTTGATGTCTTAGTCTGACGAACACTGGTATTGTTTAATCATGAGGAGATGTTGCCACTTGACTTATCTTTGATCTTCAGTGGAGCGACGACATTCTGTGTAAATGATAATGTGTTGTTAATATTTTCAACCATGCAGTTTTAAGGGGGGGCAGGTGGCGCACGGAGATTACGTTCGTCACCAACACCGGGAGACACTAGGATTCGCCTGTTCGAATCCAGCTCCCGGCGTTGCTATCAGCTTGGCTGGCCTCTCACACTGATACAATTGGCTGTATCAGGGGGTGGGAAAGCTGAAGGGTGGGTCCTGGGCGTTGTGGACAGCGACCCCTACAGTTCGGTCGGGGCGCCTGCTCAGCGAGGGTTGGAACTGAGGAGAGATAGTGTGGCCTCCCACACGCTACACTCTCCCCGGTGAGAACCTGCGCGGCCAGGTTGGCCTGCCCCAGGCTGCACATGCGTCGGAGGAAAGCATGTGACAGTCTCCGGTCTCCCGGACCAACAGTAGGGGAAAGTACGCAACAACCAGGAAGGGTGGGATGGGAGAAAAAATCAGGAAAAAGGAGGGGAAGAAAGATATATAAAAAAAAAAAAAAAAAAAACATGCAGTTTTAAAGAACAGTCTAGGATGGTTTCGATGGTTTAGTTTCATGATATTAGAGAACCTTTCCTCCGCCATGTCCTCGTCTGACATCATGACACAGTCTCTGTTTTGGTCCTTGTTAGGATTTGGTTAGCATGAACATTTTTTACTGTAGGTAATTTGATTGATTACTGAGATTTAATCAATAAGTCTAGGGTGTTACCATGTTGGTGAGTGGGTTCATTTACATTTTGTGTGAACTCTAAACTGTAAGCTGCTATAAATGGCTGCATTGATATAGAGCTTTTATCCAAAGCGCCTTATCATTTGTTCCTCACATTTTCACTCGTTCACTCACACATTCACTACACCGACGGCGGAGGCGACCACGCAAGGTGCCGACCTGCTCATCGGGAGCAATTAGGGGTTAAGTGTCTTGCTCAAGGACACTTCGACACGCTGCCCGGGGGAGCGGGAATCGAACCGGGAACCTCTGGATTACCAGACAACCGCTCTACCTCCTGAGCCACTGTCGCTATAAGCTCAATAGCCTTGGGGTCGTTCTTCTTATTAATATGACTATTCATGTGGGAATAATCTTTCACATCTAATGATACCAACTGAGATTAGCTGTGAGAATTCCTGCAGAAATAGTGATGAGTATTTTGGCAGTCTGTATAATGTGATGATGAGCAAAGACAGTTCCGTTTTGAGCTCAATAGCAAGGTATTCAAATGAGGTAAATTCACCCAGGTCAATGTCATTCCATACAAACGATGTGGATAAGATGGTGAAAACCCCTCCTCCTTCTTTATTCTTTATTTTGCCTGACCAACTAATATTAATTATCTTATCTACCCTAGAGTGTGCTTATATACAATCTAATATTAATTACGTTATCTAAATTAGCTCTATGACATACCCCAGGGGTGAAATGACTATCAATCATACTTAAAAGTAATCACTTTCATTGGAGACACTTGCCAACCAATGCTGTGCTGACTGACTATATAGAATAAAACACATTTCTATATATTCACATTTTCTTTCTCTTTCTTTCTTTCTTTCTTTCTTTCTTTCTTTCTTTCTTTCTTTCTTTCTTTCTTTCTTTCTTTCTTTCTTTCTTTCTTTCTTTCTTTCTTTCTTTCTTTCTTTCTTTCTTTCTTTCTTTCTTTCTTTCTTTCTTTCTTTCTTTCTTTCTTTCTTTCTTTCTTTCTTTCTTTCTCTTTCTTTCTTTCTTTCTTTCTTTCTCTCTTTCAAAAGAAGGTTTTATGCTGGGTCCAGATGTACTAGGCACGCCTAGTCTCATCATCATTAAAGATTTAAGTTACAAGCAGTTACTGTGCTTCCTTATTGAATATACATTAGTAAGCTTTGCCCAGTAAATTGGTATTGAGATTTCATCCAACACAGCTTGTGTTCTTCCCCAGTAGATTGTACTGTCGCCTGGAAAGCCACTGGCACAGCATTGGTTGGCAAGTGTCTCCAATGAAAGTGATTACTTTTAAGTATGATTGATTAAGCGTGTCACCCCTGGGGTGTCTCATCGAGCTAATTTAGATAACATAATTAATATTAGATTGTATAAGCACACCCTAGGTTAGATAAGGTAATTCATATTAGATTGCATCGGCACACTCTCTCGGTTAATGTATATTTAATGATTTAAACCTTAACTCTGTGTCAATTTGCTCCATGGGCTTATCTGTCTCCTTCTGTCTCACTCTGTCTCACTCTGTCTCACTCCTCTGAGTTCTAGTGTGACACATTCAGCATGGCAGTAAACTGAGTAAAGACTTTCTTATTGTGTGTGTGTATGAGAGAGAGAGAGAGAGAGAGAGAGAGAGAGAGAGAGAGAGAGAGAGAGAGAGAGAGAGAGAGAGAGAGAGAGAGAGAGAGAGAGAGAGAGAACATTCTAAAGCCAGCGCTGTGGTAGTATTCATGGGGATTTAACCGTGAGTGTATCATGAATATACTCACGGCTTAGAATGCTCTCGACCAATCACAATGCGTGGTCGGACCTGCTGTATCTGTTGTGTAACATTACTTCACCTATAAACACAACGACACTGTTTAACTTATACAATCTTGTAAGAGATCGGCTGAAAAAAGTATTTTCGTGCATAGATCAACGTACAACTAAGCTATTATCCTGGTTGAATACAAGAGGAGAGCGCTAAAAATCGCCAATAGCAAACTTTAAATATTTAACCTACAAATACCGTATATGAGACTGTTCTGACAGCACAATATTAACTAAGAGAATCGCTGGGAAACAATCTTTAATGCATAGGTAATTCAACCACGATACGAGGTTGACTTGGCATGTCTGTCTTTCCATGCAGCATAGCACTGCTGAGCACCGCTGAGCACACTTAGCCTGGCTGTCACCAGACACTTGAGTCACTCTCTGCGCTGAGAGAGTCCCTGCACAGACATGGGAGCTATACAAAAATAAAAAATATACTTGAAATAAATAAAAAGCCCCTCAAAACAGGGTTCAAGAACTACGACGGTCCTCAGTTCCTGCGCTGGGAACACAGTGGCTCAGGAGATTTGATTGATTGATTGATGGGTTGATTTTTATTGTGGAGTAAAAGACAGCATCCAATTGGGATAAAAACATGAGAAAGTGCAAGCACTTATTTCCACCATGGTCCCTGATTTTGGACATGGACAGACATCATAAAAACATAGAGCATCATAATAAAACAGAGCATCATAATAAAACATAGAGCGTCATAATAAAACATAGAGCATCATAATAAAACAGAGCATCATAATAAAACAGAGCATCATAATAAAACATAGAGCACCATAATAAAACAGAGCATCATAATAAAACAGAGCATCATAATAAAACATAGCGCATCATAATAAAACACAGATCATCATAATAAAAAACATAGAGCATCATAATAAAACATATAGCAACCCCATAAAACACGCCCTACCCTCTCCTTCCTAGACGTGGCTACTCTATACTTCACTGGCTAGCCATTTCTTTGTGGCACGTCTAAAGCTTCCCCCCTCTTCGATGTTTTTCAGGGCCACTGGAAGCGTGTTCCACTCCAATGCCGCAGAATATAAAAAAGTATTTGTGCCCATTAATGAGTTGAATTTTGGCAGAATAAAATCCGTACTGCTCCTTCTAGTGGAATATGAATAATTGTCACGGAATCGATTAAAGTAATTGGATAGATATTTCGGACCTGTATTTTGAACTATCTTGTGTGTGAGACCTAATTTGATGTGAATTACCCTTTTATTGACCGGAAGCCAGTTTAGTTGCCTAAAGAAAGTTGGCCCTAGGTGAGTGCGTGGAGGTAGCTTAAGGACTACTCTCATTAATTAGTTTTGAGCTGTCTGAAGTTTGTTTTTCAGGACCTGTGGAGTGCCACTGAACCAGGAGGTGGCAGGTAGAGGTCGTCTGGTAATCCGGAGGTTCCTAGTTTGATTCCCGCTCCTCCCGGGCAGCGTGTCGATGTGTCTGTCTGTATGAGCAGGTTGGCACCTTGCATGTTCGCCTCCATCGAATGTGTGAGTGAATGGGTGAATGTGAGGAACAAATTGTAAAGTGCTTTGGGTAAAAGCTGCTATATAAATATACCATTTACAACAGAAAGGATGAACTTCCTCAACTAAGAAAATGTCCCTCCGCTCCGAAAACGCCTTATGATTTTATGTATGTATGTATGTATGTATGTATGTATGTATGTATGTATGTATGTATGTATGTATGTATGTATGTATGTATGTATGTATGTATGTATGTATGTATGTATGCATGCGCGTGTGTGTATGTATATGTATGTATGTATGCGCGTGTGTGTATGTATGTGTGTGTGTGTGTGTGTGTGTGTGTGTGTGTGTGTGCTCCGAGTATCCTCTGCAATATTTAGAATCCCAATCACCACTATACCGCCACCTGTCTCCAAATGTAATGTGGTTTAATCTCTATGACCTTGTTGACACGTATAATACAAAACGGCCCAGTGATGTAGTTCACAGCGGTGCGACTTATTTTGAATAAATACTGAAATACATTTTAGTCCCAACATTGTTTAAGTTTACGTTTATTTGGATCTGCATTAGCTGTTACAAATGGCAAAAGCTACTCTTCCTGGGGTCCACACAAAACAATAAATACAAACAAACATCATAATTAAAAAAATAAAACCAACAATAAATATACGAAACAATATACATAACCAACTACAGTGTGGGGACACTTGGACCATCTGGATTAAACATTTAATTATTGAATTATTTCCATTTCTCTTCTCTCTCGTTAAAGCGGGAAGCGGAGTCGCAGTGTGTTGAAGCGCCACGAAGCGTCACAGACTCAGTAGAATGGAAAATAACCACAGGGGGTGTGAAGCACAGAGCGCTGTCGCTAAACGTTAGGGGCTTTTCAACCTCTGATCATCAACCCGTTGGATCTGTCTGTAGTGATGTAAGAACTGTGAAAAGGTTAAGTAAGACCCTGAGTCACTGCCAGTTAGACTAAGAGGAAAGTAAGTAAGTCGAGAGAGAGAGAGAGAGAGAGAGAGAGAGAGAGAGAGAGAGAGAGAGAGAGAGAGAGAGAGAGAGAGAGAGAGAGAGAGAGAGAGAGAGAGAGAGAGAGAGAGAGAGAGCTAGATAGATTGCACTAGGTGAGACCAAGGCCAATTTTAATTAATGAGTCTTCAGCTGCTTCTTGAAGGCGTCAACACAAGACAACATTATCCTTTCCAACAAAGAATTTGACTGAATCTGAAGGCTAATATAGCCATTTCTAGATACAGTATAGTGTCACAAGCTGGAGAGAAGGAAGGAAGTTGTAAGATGAAATTGACAAGGTGGCCGATAAAGAACGTTTAAATCATATTCCAGCATTCTACATGCCTGGAAACACTCAGATATGACATGTTGTTCAATTCCAGTGTCGCTCCCTTTATCTGAAATGAATGTTGTAATTTTTTACCTAGCGTAATCTTCCCCTCACTTACAGATACTGTTGATTGCAATTTGCCACTAAGAGCCCTTGATGTCTGTGATTTGAATGGCTTGCTGCTAGTGTGAGTCGCTTTTTATTCCTTTGCTTTTGCTAATGGACAACGTTATTGATTCCAAACAAACAGGGTGAGACAAATTCGGCCCAAAAAGGCAATTTGCAGATTCAACCGAAGAAATAAAGTCACTGTTCATTGTCACTGTTAGTGAAGAGCGAACAGAAGCAGTGTTACCTAATCATATATCAAGGCTGTTTTAATTTTTTTTTTTCTTTTTTTTTTTTATTATTGCAAAACAAAAATTATTAAAAGTCAGTACTCAACACACAATGCATAATGAAACTAACAATTAAGGTGGCTAAAATGACATGCAAGTACAGAAACAGAAAACAAAAAAAAGTCTATAATAATATTTTACCGTATACAGTGTATATCCAACGAAATTACCAATTATACCAATGCCTTATACAGGATAATAATAATAATAATAACTTTATTTGTATAGCACTTTTCATACAGAGGTTGCAGTTCAAAGTGCTTCACAACAGTAAAAAATACAGGCATAAAAAGATAGACAGGTAGAATCACAGTGTTTCACATTAGGATCTAGCATCCCAATAGGCTCTCCGCTTACAGTTTTCAGTAACACAAATAGTAAAAATAGTTTAGCGAGCATAGTAAGATATGGCACAACAGTAAAAAATACAGGCATAAGCGAGCATAAAAAGATAGACAGGTAGAATCACAGTGTTTCACATTAGGATCTAGCATCCCAATAGGCTCTCCGCTTACAGTTTTCAGTAACACAAATAGTAAAAATAGTTTAAAATGATTCAGTTTAAAAATAGTAAAATAAAAATAAAATAAAATAAAAATTATAAAATAGAACGGACATAAAAAATACAGGCATGAGCGAGCATAGTAAGATATGGCTACTACAGCCAGGACACAGTTAACCTGGTTCTACAATGCTACAGCCAGGACACAGTTAACCTGGTTCTACAATGCTACAGCCAGGACACAGTTAACCTGGTTCTACAATGCTACAGCCAGGACACAGTTAACCTGGTTCTACTACAGCCAGGACACAGTTAACCTGGTTCTACTACAGCCAGGACACAGTTAACCTGGTTCTACAATGCTACAGCCAGGACACAGTTAACCTGGTTCTACAGCCAGGACACAGTTAACCTGGTTCTACTACAGCCAGGACACAGTTAACCTGGTTCTACTACAGCCAGGACACAGTTAACCTGGTTCTACAATGCTACAGCCAGGACACAGTTAACCTGGTTCTACAATGCTACAGCCAGGACACAGTTAACCTGGTTCTACTACAGCCAGGACACAGTTAACCTGGTTCTACTACAGCCAGGACACAGTTAACCTGGTTCTACTACAATGCTACAGCAATGCTACAGCCAGGACACAGTTAACCTGGTTCTACAATGCTACTACAGCCAGGACACAGTTAACCTGGTTCTTCTACTACAATGCTACAGGCATGCAGTCTGTTCTAACAAACCAAATTGCCATGTATTAAAGTTTACAGACAATCCATGCTGATTGATCTGCCATAAGCATAGTGTTTCACATTAGGATCTAGCATCCTAATAGGCTCTCTATTCAGTAATTAAAAAGTGCAATAACCGACGGACAAAAAAAAATACAGGCATGAGCGAGCATAGCAAATAATAAGAATAGTTTAAAATGATTCAGTTTAAAAATAGTCATCAGTAAGAAGTAAAAAGTGCAATAACCGACACATGAATTTGATAGGCAGTGTAAAAGAGTAGGCAGGGTAAGAATAAATACAAGTTGTGTCAGGATATCCCTGATGTTTCCTCTTGCCACTAGGTGGTAGCAGATATCTATCAGTGAAATGCCTGAGCAAAGAGATAGGTTTTAAGCTGTCTTTTAAAGATGTCTAGCGAGTTGGCTTCCCTGATGTTTTGGGGTAGTTTGTTCCATAGTTTTGGGGCATAGTTGATAAAGGCTGCATTACCGATCCTCTTTTGGCTGCTTCTGGGAGCCTCTAGTAGTCCAGCAGCTGATGATCGCAGTGTTCTTGCTGGTGTGTAATTTATTAGAGTGTTGGCGATGTAGCTAGGTCTCTGTCCATTTAGAGCTTTGTATGTAAGGAGAAGGACCTTAAAGTCAATTCTAAATGTTACAGGAAGCCAGTGTAAAGCGGCTAAGACTGGACTAATGTGCTCTCTCCTTTTGGTTTTAGTTAGCAGTCGGGCTGCAGAGTTTTGGATTAGCTGAAGCCTCTCTGTGGTTTTCTTAGGGAGACCTGTGAAAAGTGCATTACAGTAGTCTAACCGGCTAGATATGAATGCATGAATTAGCTTCTCAGCATCGTTCTGATTAATAAATGGTCGTACTTTTGCTATATTTCTGAGATGGAAGAACGATGTTTTCGTCACTTTGCTAATATGAGAATTGAAGTTCAGTTCTGAATCTATGACAACCCCAAGACTAGTGACCTCAGATTTGATCCAAGGGGTTAGTCCCCCCAGGTTCTTTATTAATGTTTCTTTTTTAGTTTTGGAGCCGATAATTAGAATTTCAGGATATACCCCTAATACATATTATCTAAAACCCTACACACATATGCTCCAGCTCGAACCCCCCCCTCCCGGACCCCTCCTTGGATAGTACCTCCATTATCCCTCACTCCTAACCAGACACTACCATTATAAGCTAGCTTTTATTCTCTCCACCACTTCTAACCACATTGACATTTTGGATTCGTTGAGACCCAGAATTCTTGCTGTAGATATTTCTTGATAAATCACATCGAGATATGTAAGAAACCAAACCTTCCGGCACATTTTTTCCGGTTGAAACCAGCGTGATGCGATCAGTTTTTTAGCTACTGTGATACCCGATAAAACCAATCTCTTTAGCTGTGGATTTACTGCAAACTCAAAAACATCATTCAATAGTAATACAGAGGGGTGTACTGGTATATTCCAAGATACGAGTTTTGATAATTGATGGGTCACATCTTTCCAGAATGCCTTAACTGGTGGGCAGTCCCAATACATGTGCATAAATGTCCCTTCGTCTCCATTTGTACATTGGGAGCATTTTGAGTCTTGTTTAAACCCATTCTGTTCAGTCTTATAGGAGTCAAGTATGTCCTGTGAATATAGTTAAGATTGATTTGTTGATGGTCCGGGTTCCTTGATGTAAGACGGACATTTGCCCACGCTCCTTGCCAATCAAAGTCACTTTCCAGGTCTGGTATATGATCCCTCCTCCAGACAGAGTCTAGTTGGAGGGTTTCATACGAGGACGTTAGTAATTGATAATAAAAACCTGATACAAAACCTCTCGATGTCTCTCTTTCATAGAAGAATTTGTGGTATCTGTGGTGTTCAACTGGTATGTCTAATGGAACACCGTGAGACTTCAAACATAGCAGTAACTGTATGTAAAAAAGCCATGTGGACCCGGTGAGATTAAACTTTGTGCATATTTCTCCATAACTACAAAAACCCTGGTTGTTAAAAACATCCCCTAATGAGTGTATGCCTTGCTCTTACCATAAATAGGGAATCTTATAGGACGTTTTTCAATTAAGAGTGCATTGTTATTGAATAAGGGAGTTTTAATTTTTTTATTGACCTCATCTGCTTTTTCCTGCAGTGCACAACAGCAGGGGTGTTGCCTGCATGCATAACGCACTCACAGATAGGAGGAGACTCCTTAAGGGTGTTGCCTGCATGCATATAACGCACTCACAGATAGGAGGAGACTCCTTAAGGGTGTTGCCTGCATGCATAACGCACTCACAGATAGGAGAAGACTCCTTAAGGGTGTTGCCTGCATGCATAACGCACTCACAGATAGGAGAAGACTCCTTAAGGGTGTTGCCTGCATGCATAACGCACTCACAGATAGGAGAAGACTCCTTAAGGGTGTTGCCTGCATGCATAACGCACTCACAGATAGGAGGAGACTCCTTAAGGGCCTGTGTCGACCGGGGACGTTTTATAAGTTGTCAGCTCCTTTCTGTCATTCATTTCTATGCTACAGACGCCGACAGGCGCGCTCCTTTTCCCAGCGCCGCGCCTCGCGTTTTAGCGCTCTCGGCGGCAGCGTTTTTTGGGCGGAGCGCTCCCAGCGCATAAAGTTTAAACTAGTTCAACTTTTGGAGAGGAGCGCCGCTCATCAAGGTAACTTTTTTCGACCGACCAATCAACATCGAGCAAGTGGCAGAGCCGCGGCAGTCGCGAGACTCAGGAAAACGCTCTGAGATTTTTTTTTTTGCTTTTCAAAGCGGTCCGTCTTGAAAAAAACGTCCGCTATGGAGACAAGCCCTAAGGCCGGGTGTTGCCTGCATGCACAACACACTCACAGATAGGAGGAGCAAGGCCAGATTAAGAATTCAGCTAGATTAAGAATTCGGCTAGACTCTTGTGTAGGCCTCCACGGCTCCACACACACGTGCACGCACAGTGGTGTATATGTAAAACATTGGTGGGGCAGACACTAACCAAGGCTACATACCAGGCAAACTACAGTAATCAAAATGACAGTAATCGTTGTTCGCAAATTTTGCACCACATATCAGGCATAGGCTACAGGTAAGCCTGCATTGTTAGTCGTGAAAGCTAATTAATCTGTCCACGCTGAATTAAACCCTCTATTTTCCTCAGACTTTCCTTTTTTGGATTTATCCATGGTTAGCTTACTGGGGGGTCAGAAGAAACTCAAGATTAGCCACTTGCAGACGGCAGGGAGAGGCGCGGGGTGTGACATACTGTATATTTTTGTTGACTAAATATTTTAGTTGATGAAATATTTTTTCATTTCAGTGTCACAGTATGACATCGATCTCCAAAATAATAATAAAAAAAATAAATAAAAAAAAATAAAAAAAAATTTGGAGGCCCCTCGTCACTAGAGGCCCACGGGCCACGGCCCAAACGGCCCGGTCGTTAATCCGGCCCTGAGGAGGAGACTCCTTAAGCGAGTCAAATGACTAGGATCACAACGGTACCTCCCACTTGACAGGTGATGGTTACAACCAAGCTAAACATGGTCTAGTGATTTTAAAAAGATAATGATGATTATATTAGAATAGAATAGACTTTTAATTGTCATTGCACACAAGTATACAACGAAATTTCAGGGGAGCTCCCACAGACTGTAGTACAATATATACATACATGTAACACATAACACTGTACATATAACAGAATATTTTAAATAATAAAGTGCATGATGAGCGGTAACATAGTGGTTATCAAGTCCAGGTAAAGTGCATGGTGCATGTGAGGGGACAGTCAATGAGAGTTTAACAGTCTGACTGCTTGGGGGAAAAAGCTGTTCATAAATCTTGAACTCTTGGCATGTATGGACCGGTATCCTCCCTGAGGGAAGGAGTTGAAAGCGGTGATGTGCTGGGTGAGACTGGTCCTTGATGATACACTTGGAGCGGTGGAGGCAGCGGGAGGTGAAGACAGAGGTGATGTTTGGTAGAGGAGTCCCGACGATCCTGCCTGCCGCCTTCACCACCCTCTGTAGAGCCTCTTGCTCTGCCTTTGTGCAGCTGGAGAACCACACAGACACACCGTAGGTCAGCACACTCTCAACCGCACAATGATAAAAGTTGACAAGGAGATTTCGTGGCATTACATACAGTACAGGCGGTTTTAAAGTGACAACAATAGGATAGGATAGGATAGGATAGGAGTGGGTCTGAGGCGGCCAGAAGATGCAGAGCGTAGGGGTCTTGAGGGTGTGTAGTTAGAGACCATTGACCGGAAGTAGGCGGGAGCCGTTCCCTTCGCCGCACGGTATGCTAGGCCGAGGGCCTTGAAGTGGATTCATGCAGCAATGGGGAGCCAGTGCAGGTCCCTAAGAAGTGGGGTGACATGGGCTGACTTCGGTAGGTTTGAGATCAGGCGGGCCGCTGCGTTCTGAATGAGTTGAAGAGGCTTGGTGGCAGTGACCGGGAGCCCAGCGAGCAGTGCCGTGCGTTGCAGTAGTCGAGGCGGGAGATGACTGTTGATTGGACGAGGAGTTGGGTGGCTTCTTTTGTCAGGAAGGGGCGGATCCTTCTGACGTTGCTCAGGAGAAATCTGCAGGTTCTGGTTGTCGCTGCGATGTGAGCGTAGAGGTTCAACTGGTCATCAAGGACAACACCAAGGTTTTTGGCGGTCGGGACGCGGTCACAGCTGCATTCTCAACTGTGATGGAAAGGTCGGTCAGGGGGGAGGATTTGGCCGGCAGGTGAAGCAATTCTGTTTTGCTTAGGTTCAGTTTGAGGTGGTTGGTCGTCATCCAGGTGGAGATGTCGGACAGACAGGACAGATCCGGAGGAAGGACATGGTACCATGCATTTTGCAAAGGTTCTTGGCAGAGGCCTCGATCCTATGGTGACAGAAAGAAGCTTTGGCAGTAGTAACGGTTTTGGAGAACGTTAACAAGAGGTTGTGATATGTGGCGATGTCAGCAGTGAGGCGTGACTTTCTATACTTCCTTTCAGCTGCTCTCAGGACCTGTCTTTGTTCTCTCACTGCATCCATCAGCCATGGACTGGGTGGGGAACGGCGGGCAGGTTTCTCAGTGAGGGGACAGAGTTTGTCGAAGGAGGTTGAGAGGGCTGAGATGAGGGTGGAGGTTGCCGTATCTGGGGGGAGGGAAGAGAAGGTGTGTACTCAAAGGTAGAGCGGATAGTATGTCAGAGGAGAGCGTGGAGGGGGATAGGGAGGACAGGTTGCGTCTGAGTGAGACAGTTTGAGTTGGAGTGGAGGGCATGGCAGTGGGAGCCAGGATTGTAGGAGGGAGACCACTGTGTCTGACTGAGATGAGTCAGGCAGGTTGAAACCGGCCATTAGAAGCTCTAGAAGAGTGTTGGAAGATATCACTTGTATTGTATATTAAGGCTATCAAAGTTAACGCTGTATTAACGTGTTAACGCACGATTCTATCCCTATTTTTTTATTTTTAAAGTCACGATTAACTTTTTAGAGAAAAAAATATATATATTTTTTTACATTTAAATTTTTTTTTACTAGACTTCACTCAGGTGTATTATTGATACTCTCATTGATACTATGTTTGTTTCTGACTCAAAGTGTGTGTGTGTGTGTGTGTGTGTGTGTGTGTGTGTGTGTGTGTGTGTGTGTGTGTGTGTGTGTGTGTGTGTGTGTGTGTGTGTGTGTGTGTGTGTGTGTGTGTGTGTGTGTGTGTGTGTGTGTGTGTGTGTGTGTGTGTGTGTGTGTGTGTGTGTGTGTGTGTGTGTGTGTGTGTGTGTGTGTGTGAGAGATAGAGAGAGAGTGAGGGGGGGGGTGAGAGATGAGGAAGGGGCAAGAGAGAAAGAGAGATGGGAGAGTGTGTGTGAGAGAGAGGGGGGGGCGGGGGATGTGAGTCCTCAGCCCTTGTGTGGGTGAATGTAACAAGTTCCTAACGTTTTCTTTCCCCTATTATTTCACGCACACTTTATCATTGTTTTAAATTATTATTTTCTTTTAAGTTATTTTGTGCATCACTCTGTTTTGAATTTGATGCAAATTTGCAATGCATGAGGGTCATCCTTTTGTGTTAAATGGCTGCATAAAGCAAGCATTTGTTGACTCTCATGTTGATAAGAGTATTACAACTTGGAACTTGAAAAAGATCCGTTTAAGGTAGATAAGAAAGTAAATGAAAAAATTTCGATTAATTTGCGAGTTAGCTATGGACAATCATGCGATTAATCAGATTAAATATTTTAATCGATTGACAGCACCAGTAAATATCTATAGATGAGACAGATATCTCCTCTGTGTGTGTGTTTAACTCAGGCTGTAAGAGAGGACAGACAGGGAGACTGTGGGAGACACAGACAGGGGCCTGTGATAAAGATAAGACGCTGGGGAGCGCCAAGGTCAATCCAAGAGATGGAGCGAGAGTGGTCATTTTAAGCCGCAGGCAACGTCTGTATTGGGTCAGCGGTAACAGCGGCTGCCGTTGCGTCGCTTAGTAACGAGAGAGCGAGGACGTGGCTACGGGACTGGCCACCGTTGCTAGAGAAAAGACGTTATAGCTGTGAGTTTCTTCCGGTTTGAGTCAGACAAGCGTTGGCAAGCGTTGATAAGCGTTGACAAGCGTTGACAGCGAGACAGAGACAGCAGAGGGAGAGCTTCAGCTATTAATCGAACGAAACGAAGAAAAAGCAGTCATATTCTAGCATGGTTATTAATGACACCAATGGCAAACAGTGGTTAACGGTCTTTATTAGTGTTTTGCTGCCCAGGCAGCAATGGTCTTTAGGAAGTTAATAAGATATCATATCCGACATCACCGTGTACACGTCTGTCAGCCTGTCGCGTATTTATCCCAGGCGTTCGCTCGGCTTAGTCCACTTTTCCACATTTCATGGGGGTGTTTCATGACCATATATGGTTAATTACGGGCGGTTCTATATGCAAATACGTAAAACCGTGCACGAGCGCGGAGTGTAGAACAAGTGGCATTTATCAACACGGAGTGTGCGTAGAACATGTGATAAATCCCGATTTTTCTGTACGTACACACATTCTAAATTCTGTGCTTAAGAACGAAAATAGAACACTTTCTAAGAATTGTTGATAAATGAGGGCCCTGGCTGATAAAGAGAGACCACGTTTCCAGTGCTTTTCTTCTATTACGGATGCATCAAGCGGGGTGAGCGGTGTGACAGCCAGTAAGATAACGGGGTGGACGGTGTGACAGCCAGTAAGATAACGGGGTGGACAGTGTGACAGCCAGTAAGATAACGGGGTGAACGGTGTGACAGCCAGTAAGATAACGGGGGGTGAACGGTGTGACAGCCAGTAAGATAACGGGGGGTGAACGGTGTGACAGCCAGTAAGATAACGGGGTGAACGGTGTGACAGCCAGTAAGATAACGGGGGGTGAACGGTGTGACAGCCAGTAAGATAACGGGGGGTGAACGGTGTGACAGCCAGTAAGATAACGGGGGGTGAACGGTGTGACAGCCAGTAAGATAACGGGGTGAACGGTGTGACAGCCAGTAAGATAACGGGGGGTGAACGGTGTGACAGCCAGTAAGATAACGGGGTGAACGGTGTGACAGCCAGTAAGATAACGGGGTGAGCGGTGTGACAGCCAGTAAGATAACGGGGTGGACAGTGTGACAGCTAGTAAGATAACGGGGTGGACAGTGTGACAGCCAGTAAGATAACGGGGGGTGAACGGTGTGACAGCCAGTAAGATAACGGGGTGAACGGTGTGACAGCCAGTAAGATAACGGGGTGGACAGTGTGACAGCCAGTAAGATAACGGGGTGGACAGTGTGACAGCCAGTAAGATAACGGGGGGTGAACGGTGTGACAGCCAGTAAGATAACGGGGTGAATGGTGTGACAGCCAGTAAGATAACGGGGTGAACGGTGTGACAGCCAGTAAGATAACGGGGTGAACGGTGTGACAGCCAGTAAGATAACGGGGGGTGAACGGTGTGACAGCTAGTAAGATAACGGGGTGGACAGTGTGACAGCCAGTAAGATAACGGGGGGTGAACGGTGTGACAGCCAGTAAGATAACGGGGGGGTGAACGGTGTGACAGCCAGTAAGATAACGGGGGGTGAACGGTGTGACAGCCAGTAAGATAACGGGGGGTGAACGGTGTGACAGCCAGTAAGATAACGGGGGGTGAACGGTGTGACAGCCAGTAAGATAACGGGGGGTGAACGGTGTGACAGCTAGTAAGATAACGGGGTGGACAGTGTGACAGCCAGTAAGATAACGGGGTGAATGGTGTGACAGCCAGTAAGATAACGGGGGGTGAACGGTGTGACAGCCAGTAAGATAACGGGGGGTGAGCGGTGTGACAGCCAGTAAGATAAGGGGCGACAGTGGCTCAGGAGGTAGAGCAGTCGTCTGGCAATCCGGAGGTTCCCGGTTCGATTCCAGCTCCTCCCGGGCAGCGTGTCGATGTGTCCTTGAGCAAGACACTTAACCCCTAATTGCTCCTGATGAGCAGGTTGGCACCTTGCATGGTTGCCTCCGCCGTCGGTGTGTGAATGTGTGAGTGAATGGGTCAAATGTGAGTAACAAATTGTAAAGCGCTTTGGATAAAAGCGCTATATAAAAAAGCAGCCATTTACCATAACGGGGGGTGAACGGTGTGACAGCCAGTAAGATAACGGGGGGTGAACGGTGTGACAGCCAGTAAGATAACGGGGGGTGAACGGTGTGACAGCCAGTAAGATAACGGGGGGTGAACGGTGTGACAGCCAGTAAGATAACGGGGGGTGAACGGTGTGACAGCCAGTAAGATAACGGGGGGTGAACGGTGTGACAGCCAGTAAGATTGCCATCAACAAACAACAACCACAACGCAGATACTTCACGGAACGGCAGATGACGGGTTAATATCCTTCAGTGTTTAGACTCTTCTACAGGGAACCAGGGCCCTCATTCATCAACGTGGACGTAGAATATGTTCTATTTCCACACGTAAGCACGGAATGTAGAACTAGTGTACGCACAGGGAAGTCGGGATTCATCACACGGTGCGTACGCAGGCTCTACGCTCCTCCGTATAACTTTGTTCTACCGTCAATGCTTGTGCATGATTATCCATATATGGTCATGAAAGTGAGGAAACACCCCCCATGGGATGTGAAATAATGGACTGACCCGAGCGGTACTCTGAGAAACTCCACGGAGAATTCACTGCTGTCGAACCAAGAAGACACTATCGCGTATTATGGGATAAATAAAAGGCGGATTTGTAAACGGTGATGTCAGATATCAACGGCTCCCTAAGACCATTGCTGCAATTCTGCCTGGACAGCTCAAAATACTAATAAAGACCGTTCGTTGACCACTGTTTGGCGTTGGTTGTGTGTCATTATAACCGTGCTGTAATATGAATGCCTTTATTAGTTGTGTTCGATTGGCTATATGATTTTTAGAGGCATCTATTTTGTTGTCGGCTAATAAAGACCGCGCTGGAATATGACTGCCTTTTCCCGTGTTGTTTGATTAATACCCAGGGATTAAAGTTCTCCTCAATTTGATTCCAAATCGCGATGGATCTCCCATCAATTTTCTACCTGCTGCATATGATTTCTAGAGGCATACTACAATCCATTTTGATGTCAGTATTGGGTAGCCTACATAAACAATAATACGAGAGCTATACAAGAACAATGAATCTTACTGCCATGTATGATGTAGCAGATACGCCATGTGTAGCCTGCCTATATGTGATCAATACAAACATGAACTTGAATTCCATCATGTCTGTGTGCGGGTCACTGCGGGAACTCACAAGGCTGTTGTCACAATGTAAATAAGAACATGCACTGAAAAGTTACAGTATGTAGTTGGTTGATCATTTGTATGACAGTCAGTAAACCCTTGCAAAAAGTATCTGTTTTATTTAATGAATTGAAAACATTCAGCATCGCCTTCCTCCCGGCATCCAGCAATAACATGTATCAGGCAAATGCGCATCGCAACATTGACTGAGTGGAATCCCTTTCTATTCACATAACTGCATTTGTGATGGAGCTTTGACAGCTACAGTAACAGTCTATTGGTCGATCCATCTCCAATATCACGATGGACCGTGCCGCGGTGGCAAAGACCCGAGGGTGGAGAGGATCTTGAATGAATTCCATCATCATATATATATGTTGTGTGTCTGTCCACTATGTTTGTTACTTTGTTATTCCCCCCCCCCTATCTATGTAAAGCGACCTTGGGTCTCTTGAAAGGCGCTATATAAAATGAAGCTATTATTATTATTGTTATTATTATTATTATCATCACATCTGTGCGGGAGCTCACAAATAGACTGTTAGTCTCAGTGAAGTTTCAACGGAGGTCATCTATTCTAACCAACAAATTGAAGTAGAAAGCATTTCGTGACCAATCTTATTTGGAATCATGACACACAAAATAATTTGCTTTTTATTTGAAACAATATCTAATCGCGTTTGGAGGTTGGTGTTTTGCGTCTGCCCCCCCGTGCCAAACAAGCAGGCCAACCTCTTGTTCGCGTGTGAGCCCGTTATAATTACACTACTGTCGCTATTTTACAATGAACTATAATGAATTACGGGTCATACAGAAGTTGAACACTAATGCACGGAAGCTTATTTCCGCCTTGAAACTAATGCAGGACTGAGGAGTGCTTATGCGTAGTAACGATATTCTACCACTGGGCGCGAGGTACGCCTGGTCTGACCTGTGCGTAGATGTAAGCACGGAGTCAAGTTCAAATCGAAATTGATGAATCCCACTCTTTGCTTAGAAATGATCGTACGCACAGGGTAAGCACAGATCTGTGCGTAGAACACGTTGATGAATGAGGGCCCAGGAGTTTATCAGGTCAGATTATGGTGTTCTTGTCTGGGAAAATCTAGAAAATGTTTGGATCAATAGCAGAATAATGTTAATAATAATAATAATAATAATAATAATAATAATAATAATAATAATAATAATAATAATAATAATAATAATAATAATAATAATAATAATAATAATAATAATAATAATAATAATAATAATAATAATAATAATAATAATAATAATAATAATTGTAACTGAGGGGTACAATTCCCTGACTGTATTGTTAGATATGATATTTAATACCACTACCTCTTGTACTTTAACTTCTGGCCATCCAGTACATGATATAAGTATGATGAACACTTTCCCACCTGATGAAACGAATCCACACAAATGTACCAAATCGAAGGTTTAATATAGCAAAAGGTATATACAACGTTCACTTAATTACATTTATGATTTGAAATATGAAATATGCACTTTTATGGCAAATGAGTATTCGTAGGTAAATCAACATTGAATGTCCAATCTCTGGTTACGCAGGGAGTAAGTATACAACCTGGAATATTTAGGAAACGATAGCGATGGTACTTAAATGATTATAGCTGGATACACTAAGGGGGGGGGGGGGTCCCGCTGGTTGTAAGACAGTAGGAGGGGGGGGGTTAGAGAAGCCGCTGGCGGTATCCCATCTGGCCGACGGTGTCTTGGGAGAATTCAAAGTCTTGAACACGGTGCCCACAGAACCTCGGTCCGCAGACGAATACAGCTGGACCCTCTGTGGACGGTAGCTGCCGGTCCACAACGGAGAGACGTGAGGCGACCTCACTGGTGTAGAGCGCCGTCTCACCTGGAGTCCTCTCCGGGGGGTAGTTCCAACACTCCGCAGTGTTGGCCTTTATCCATGGAATAATCAAAGCACCCAAAGCATAATCCAAGCCGTGGAAGGCTCGCCGTCGTCCGGGTAGAGTAATCCAATATACAGGTCCAGTTGCTCTTGGCCCGGAGCTCCTCGGATGCAAGCACCACTAGGGGTCTGCCCAGCCTGGTTAAGCGTCCAGATAACGTCAGGAACGATGGGGGTACTGATAACTTTAGAACTCTAACCGAACGATGCACCATACATAAATAGACTATTATTAGCTTAATAGAATACGTCCAACTCGACGGTATAGTGCCAAACTATGACTATTCAACTATTAATCTACACGATATCTCAATGCCTATTCTGGGCCAAGTAGGCCTTACTACACCGCACGTGCGTCGTGGGGAGGCTTTGCGTCTGTCACTCTGTTGGAGGGTAAAGAACTGGACTAAAAGAAAGCTCTACTTTACTTGCGCCATATATATATGCGCTATGAACAAATAGTACCATTCGTATTTCGCCCGACATATTCCTGCGCGGAACCGGGGCTTGCCACGACATGTTAGGCGGCACGATTGAACTTGGACCTAGGGGTATGGCAACCTGGCGCCAGGTTCTCGTCCAATGGTAGAATGAAACTATTATGGGCTGTTTAGTAGACTAAAGGGATATTCAGTGCATATTGTACAAGGAATATACAGGGGATATCAAACGATATACAAATACAATTAAATATATATATATAAATAAATATATATATTCGGTTTAATCTGATCCTTCACAACAGCCGCCCCCTAATTAGTCCCACCTAATTAGCTAAGCAGAGACAGATTAACCGCACTGTCTACCACTCAAGGTCCGCTGTAAGGGTCAGTCAACTCACAAAGTCATGGGGTCATGGTCATCATCGATAGTATCTAGGAGTCGGGGCAGTTTTATGAGCCTCGCCACGGGACGTGTGTAAGTGCGCCCTTGGACGAGTACTTCAGCTGCTCGGACCTTGCCATCGGCACCGGTGATCACTTTGCTTACGCGGCCAGCCGGCCACATAGCTCTGGGTAGTGACTGGTCAATAATCATGACGACTGTTCCTTCTGTCAAATTGTCTCTCTCTTTTACCCACTTCTGGCGGGTCTGTAGAGACGGTAGGTAGTGAAGTAGGAAGCTGCTCCAAAACTTGTCAGCTAGTACTTGGCTGTACCTCCACATTCTTCGGCCGTTTGCTTCTTCAGGCCTGTACATTGTCTGGGGTAGCGCGGGGTCCAGCCGCACCATTAGGAGTGTGTTGGGGGTGACTGGGTCGACATCTGCTACATCACTGGAGACGTAACCGAGGGGCTTTGAGTTCAATACTCCCTCGATCTACGTGAGGACTGTCATTAGGACTTCCTCCGCCACAGTCTGGGCCCCGAGCACGGCGTACAGGGCTGTCTTTATAGAACGTACTTCTCGTTCCCAGGTTCCACCGAAGTGGGGTGCGTTCGGGGGATTAAACTGGAAGTCAATCTGGGATGGAGCGAGGTGGGTCTTAAGTTCTGGGCCCATAGCTTGGAAGCTCTCTCTCAGCTCTCTTTCTCCGCCTTTGAAGTTGGTCCCGTGATCAGACAACAATGTAGACGGTTTTCCTTTCCGTGATGTGAATCTTCGGAAGGCCATAAGGAATGAGTCTGTGCTCATGGTCGGAAGGAGCTCGATATGTATCGCTCTGGTTGTCATGCATTTGAATACAATACCCCACCGCTTCTCGGTGCCTCTTCCTCTCTTTATATACAACGGGCCAAAGCAGTCCATGCCTGTGGAGTGGAATGGCTTGTCGCCGATTCGGAGGCGACAGGGGGGTAAGTCAGCCATCCGTGGTATGCTGGGCTGCGCGCGCCACTTACGGCAGTCTAGACAGGTTCGCTGGAAGCGCCGTACTGCTTCTCTCCCTTGCAATATCCAATAACGACGTCTGATCTCCGCGAAGACTCTCTCTGCTCCTGCGTGGTGTACATCCTCGTCGTATTTCTTTATGATCAGCGCTGTGACCTTGTGTCGGCTGTTCAGGACGATCAGGTACTTAATGTCATCTGGTAGATCGGGGGCTCTCCGCAGGCGACCACCCACTCTGATGAGATTATGGGCGTCACTCTCTGGTGCCAGGTGAATCAGTCTGCTGTCTGATGGGACGGGGTTTCCTCCCTGTAGACAGTCTAGCTCATCGGGGAACGAGTCTCTCTGGGCTCGTTGTAGTAGAAGAAGTTCTGCTTCTTCGTAGTCAGCTGCTGACATGTCAGTGGTGGACTGAATCTCTGGGTGGTGCCGCAGGAATGTTCTTTGCTGCGCACTCTCTAGGGTAATGCAGTCATCTATGTTGGGGTCTGTGGAGGCGACAGTGCTCAGTCCACAGAACATAGGTTTCTTGTTCTCAGCCTCCTCGTTACTTGCTTCCCGCGGGGTGGGCGTAGGCCAATCTCCTTCCGGGAGCTTGAGGAATTCTGGTCCGTCACTGTAGATGTTGCGACGGGTTAGGTCATCCAGAGACATTCCCCGGGTGATGACGTCAGCTGGGTTGTGTTTGGTGTCCACATACCGCCAGCTCGCTTCTTCTGTTAACTCTTGAATCTCGGTGACTCTGACTCCCACGAAGACTTTGTATCTGCATGAATCAGACTTGATCCATGTGAGTACTGTCGTGGAATCTGACCACAAGATTGTTCTGTGCACCGGAATGGTGAGTTCACGTTGGATTAACGTGGCTAGATGCGCTCCTGCGAGGGCTGCGCAGAGCTCTAGACGTGGGATAGATTGTTGCTTACGTGGGGCTATTCTTGAGCGGGCCAGGATGAAAGCAGTGTGTATCTTTCCTCCCTTCTCTTGGGCACGCAGGTAGGCCACCGATCCGTAGGCTACTTCGGAGGCGTCGCTGAAGACGTGTAGATCAATCTCGCATGTCTCTGGCCTCACTGTGGATGGGAAGTAGCTGCGGCGTATATTGACGCCTGGGAGTGAGCGGAGTTCCGTCTCCCACTCTCTCCATGTTGAGGCAAGGTGTGCGGGTATTGGGTCGTCCCAGCCCTGGTCCTTGTCCCATAGTGCTCGTACAATCATCTTTGCCCTGGTGGTGTAAGGTAGAATACATCCCAACGGGTCATATTGTCTGGCGAGTGTTCTGTACACACTCCGTCTGGTGGTCGGTATCGCCGTCGACCTTCCCTGCTCTGGAGCCAAGGGTTTGTGTCTATAGTGGAGCGAGTCTGTTTTGAAGCGCCAGACTAGTCCTAGTGTCATTTCTTGGGCTTCTCCTGGGATTGTCGCCATCCAGGTCTCGCTGCTGGCAGCCTTGTCCGCGGGGGAGAGGCTGCGCAATACGTGCGGGTCACTGCTGGCCCACTGCCTGAGATCAAAGCCGCCTTTGATCAGGGAGGCGCGTAACTTGATTAGGAGAGCCTCGGCTTTTTCTTGAGTCGAAACGCTTTGTAAACAGCTGTCCACGTAGAAACCGTTCTTCACACTGTGTTGGACCTCTTCATCTGCTGCTGGGTCCTCTGTGACGTGTTTCTGTAGTGCAAATGTAGCACAGCACGGGCTGCATGTGGTTCCGAAGGGGAGTACTTCCCACTGGTAGATGGCTGGGTTCTCATCTCCGGTCCTCTCTCTCCATAGGAACCGCAGCAGAGGCTTGTCCTCCTCTACTAGTCTCACCTGCAAGAACATCCCTTTGATATCCCCGCTGATAGCCACCTTGTCCTGGCGGAAGCGCAGTAACACGCCTAGTAGGGAGGGGCCGAGTGTGGGGCCGGGCAAGAGCTCTTTATTCAGATTTTGGGATCCGATCTGGTAGCTGCAGTTAAACACAATGCGATCCTTGCCGTTGTGATGGACCTTGTGATGCGGCACGTACCATGATTCGGTCGTCTGATCGGCCTCTTTAATGTCAATCTTTGTTACGTGTCCCGCTGTGATTAGCTTCTCAATCTCAGCGCGGTACACACTCTCTTGAGCGGGGTCTTTGGCTAGGCGCCGCTCCGTGTTCAATAGATAGCGCTCCGTGGCGTCTTTCTTTGCGTGAAAGGTGGGCATTCCCTCTCGCCTCAGGAGTGGAGTTGCGTATCTCATCACTCCGCCGACTGTGACTCTCTTTGTCCCCTGCTCGAGTAGGTTGATGGCGTAAATGTCTTCTTTAGAACGAATATCTTTCTTTTCGTTCTTAAAGGGCATTGTCTCTAGGGTCCATAGCCTCTCGACATGCTGCAGGAGAGTGGTGTCTTCTTCTGTCGTTCTGGAGTGGAGGCAGCTAGTGGTTGCTGTTCGGTTGAGAGATTTAGCGAGGGGGCCTTGTAGGGTCCACCCTAGGCGGGTCTCGACTGCTGCAGGACAGCCTCGGGGGCCTGTATGGACCCGGTCAATCGGGACTATAAGTTCTGCATGGTCGGAGCCTATCAGCAGGGTCGGGGTAGCGCCGTCTATGAGCGGGATAGGTAATTGGCGCAGGTGCACATATTTATCCATCAACTTGGTGACAGGGTAGGTGTACTGCGATAGTCCTATTTCTTGGCTGGTGAAAGCATTTGTTATCTTGTACCGTCGCTCTGGCTGCCCGTTTGCTGCGATGGTGAAGGAGACATTCTCGCCCTTTATCGTCTTTAAATCTCTTCTTATTGTCCGAATCGTCATTTCGTTCTTGCTCCCCCGCAGTCCCAGCTGGGTCGCAGCGGAGGCGAGCAGAAGGGTCTTCTCTGACCCGTCGTCAAGGACGGCGTAGGTGTCCATGACTTTATCTTGGTAGCTCAATGTCACACGGACTACCTTTAAGAGCACTTGGGCGCCGCTGCTGCTGGCGGGGTCAATGTACATGACACTTGCCTTGGTGCCGCTCCGTGGTGCAGGTGGAGGCTGTCTTCTGTTACTATCGTGTAGTATATCTAGATGGGCTCCATCGCACCGGCTGCACCTTTTCTTTAGGCGGCATTCGGCTGCCATGTGGGGCCGCGCACATCGATAACAGCGCCGGTTGGACTTTATCCATTGACTCACTTCTTCTGCATTCATCTTTGTGAATAGGTCACATTGTGACAGCCAGTGTTCTTTCTCACAGTAGGGACACGCTATCTTCCACTTCTCTTTTCTCGAGGGGGTGCTGTGACTCTTACTGCTCGGTACTGACTCTGATTGGTGCATGACAGTCACCGATCTTCTTCCATCATTTATTCTCCTGGGTCCCTCTCTGGAGCTTGGCGTGCTCCGCCCGAATGTATCTAGTCGTAAGCTGCTGACTTCTCTCGCCAGGAAGTCGGCTAGATCAAGGAGGGATGGCTCGGGGCCGTTGGGATCTCGGTAATCTCTCTGCCGCCTAAAGCGCTCCTGTCTTGCGGGTGGCAGCTTCTCCAAAATCCTCTCGACGTTAGAGTTGGCGTATAGCTCATGCATGCCCTTCTCCCGTTGCGCTCCCAGCATCCCTACCAGGGACTGCACTTTGATTGACAGGTCGTCTAGTGAGCGATTGTCTGTGGCTGGGGGTAGGCGATCAATATGCCTTATCTCTTGGATTACGTAATCCCATATACGTCCATATCTCTGGTCCAGCGCCGCTAGGGCCGCTGTGTATGGTGTCAAAGAGGTGGCATAGGCTAGCGCTATATTGTGCGCTCGCGGTACTTTCAGGTGCTTCAGTAATATTGCATACTTGTGGCGTTCATCAGCGACATCCACCATCATTGTCTCTAAGCACATCCGGAGCTCCGTGTACTGTGCTCGACTCTCATAGGCGAAGTCTGGGAATGACGGCGTGGCAATGTATGACGCCGTGGATGGCTGATACATCGGCGAGCGTTGGGGGAGAGACCTCCTGGGCGAGTCCCCTCTTGCGCCTTGCTGTGGGCTGGTACTGACAGGGTACCATGGCCCGCTGGTCCAGGTGCTATTCCTCGGGGCTGGTCGTGCGTCGTGCTCACCCGTGAATAGAGTCGGGGGTCTGTAGCGCAGCGCCGCGGGGGTATAGCCTGGACTGTATGGGACCTCCTGGTCCGGTGGAGTACTGTGCTGTCGTCGGGCTTGGTTCTCCTCCTCTCCCTCTTCTTCCTCTATCAGATCTTCCAGATCCTGTAATCGTTTATTTAGCTTCTCCGCAGTGTATGCCGCTCCTTCCTTGTAGCTGGGTCTCGCTTGGACCGGTCTGTGAAGGGGGTCTGCGGGGGGTATAGGCTCGGTCTGTTGGTCAAGTTCAGGGTCGCTTGCTCGTTGAGGAGACGCTGCCCTTGACTGTTGTCTCGACGAGTTCCTTGAACCCCTGGCGGAGGGAGAGGGTGTTGTCCTTTTGATCAGCTGCTCTATTAGTTGCGCTTGTAGTCTGTCGCGCTCTGCGTCTCTTTGGGCACCGGCAGCGGCACGCTGGGTGTCTGCTCGGTCTCTTGCCATATTCTCTTCCGTCTGAAGGCGTCTCATTTCCAGGCGTATGTGCTCTTCTTTGCTCCGTTGCTGTATCTGAAGTCGATCGCGTTCACCCTGGAGCCGATCGCGTTCGGTAGAGGCTGTCAGGCTGACGAGGAACGCCTGTTGTAGCATCCTCTCCGCTTCGCTGGGGGAAGGCGGTTGTGGAGGTGAGCCGCTCCTGCGTGAGCCGCTCCTGGGGGTACTCGTTGGGGAGTCCTGGAGCTCTATTTCCTCGGCGCTCTCCTCCTCTTCTTCCGTGCAGAGTTCTCTCTCTGTAGGGTCGTCTTCCTCCCGGGGCTGGTCGGGGACTACTTCTTGGGTAGTGGCGGGGGGTAAAGGCATGTCAGCTCCTTCCTGGTCCCCACCGTGAGCTTGGTCAGTTACATTAGGACCTACTAGGGCCTCTGTGGTCGGGGAAACCTGGTCGTTAAGGTCAGACATAATTTTACTTTCTACTTTTACCGCGTTTACCGTTTGTCGAAGGCTAGGTAGTTGACTGACAGTGTAAGCCTCTAAGTACTGAGGTGTCTGTCGTCTGCGCCGCGGGCGTTCTAGGTTAGGAGGATCGTTTCGTGGAGTGTTCATCATAGGCCATTTCAATATTAATAACACTATATTAATATTACACTAGTTACCCTCCGGCTCGAAGGACCAATTGTAACTGAGGGGTACAATTCCCTGACTGTATTGTTAGATATGATATTTAATACCACTACCTCTTGTACTTTAACTTCTGGCCATCCAGTACATGATATAAGTATGATGAACACTTTCCCACCTGATGAAACGAATCCACACAAATGTACCAAATCGAAGGTTTAATATAGCAAAAGGTATATACAACGTTCACTTAATTACATTTATGATTTGAAATATGAAATATGCACTTTTATGGCAAATGAGTATTCGTAGGTAAATCAACATTGAATGTCCAATCTCTGGTTACGCAGGGAGTAAGTATACAACCTGGAATATTTAGGAAACGATAGCGATGGTACTTAAATGATTATAGCTGGATACACTAAGGGGGGGGGGGGGGTCCCGCTGGTTGTAAGACAGTAGGAGGGGGGGGTTAGAGAAGCCGCTGGCGGTATCCCATCTGGCCGACGGTGTCTTGGGAGAATTCAAAGTCTTGAACACGGTGCCCACAGAACCTCGGTCCGCAGACGAATACAGCTGGACCCTCTGTGGACGGTAGCTGCCGGTCCACAACGGAGAGACGTGAGGCGACCTCACTGGTGTAGAGCGCCGTCTCACCTGGAGTTCCTGGTAGTTCCAACACTCCGCAGTGTTGGCCTTTATCCATGGAATAATCAAAGCACCCAAAGCATAATCCAAGCCATGGAAGGCTCGCCGTCGTCCGGGTAGAGTAATCCAATATACAGGTCCAGTCGCTCTTGGCCCGGAGCTCCTCGGATGCAAGCACCACTAGGGGTCTGCCCAGCCTGGTTAAGCGTCCAGATAACGTCAGGAACGATGGGGGTACTGATAACTTTAGAACTCTAACCGAACGATGCACCATACATAAATAGACTATTATTAGCTTAATAGAATACGTCCAACTCGACGGTATAGTGCCAAACTATGACTATTCAACTATTAATCTACACGATATCTCAATGCCTATTCTGGGCCAAGTAGGCCTTACTACACCGCACGTGCGTCGTGGGGAGGCTTTGCGTCTGTCACTCTGTTGGAGGGTAAAGAACTGGACTAAAAGAAAGCTCTACTTTACTTGCGCCATATATATATGCGCTATGAACAAATAGTACCATTCGTATTTCGCCCGACATATTCCTGCGCGGAACCGGGGCTTGCCACGACATGTTAGGCGGCACGATTGAACTTGGACCTAGGGGTATGGCAACCTGGCGCCAGGTTCTCGTCCAATGGTAGAATGAAACTATTATGGGCTGTTTAGTAGACTAAAGGGATATTCAGTGCATATTGTACAAGGAATATACAGGGGATATCAAACGATATACAAATACAATTAAATATATATATATAAATAAATATATATATTCGGTTTAATCTGATCCTTCACAACAATAATAGATTGGATTTAAAGAGAGAAGCGCCTTTCTCAGACTCAAGGACACTGTACAAGGAGAGATGAGCTATATAAAAGAACGGGTAAAAGAAAATGAATATTATGTGTATAGTAACAACAGGAAAAGAAATAAAACAAATGAGATAAAAAAGGAAGCAAGGTGCTGTCCACTTGGATGAAACGGTAACAAGAAAATTAACAAAAACAAAGACAACAGGATCTGTGGCTTAAAAGAAAAGAGTCAGTAAGGGGGGGGGCTACTTGGGAGCAGGGCCGTGTTGCGTGAAGGCAAGTGTGAACGGGTGGGTTTTTAGGTGGGTTTTGAAGAGGTCGATGGTGTCGGAGTTGGAGGAGCGGAGGCCTCGTGCTGGAGTGTAGGGGTGGAGTAGGTCGGCCGGACTCATGCCAGACATAGCAATCATATGGAAACATTTTTAAATCTATTTTTATTTAATCAAAAAGCGCTTTAACCTCTTGGCGGTGGTCTGAGGTTGTTCTGCAAGGTTGCTTATTACCATGGAAACACAGGGATATGTGTAGAAGGCAGATGAATAGCTCTGTGCATCACGCACTTTGATTATATGCACTTTTACTGTAAATTGTGCCCCTATGCATTATTATGCACTTTACTATGATATGCACTTTAGGGGATGTTGATATCAACCTTAGCATTTGTCCTTTTATACTGTCTGTGTTTTTTTTATTTCTGTACTGTTTCTACTCTGCTCCTGTATTGGATTAGTTGTAGACACACAGTGTTTGCTCTGTACCTGTATTCCAATGTGGATTCGTCCGTACAGATACAGTATGTGGCAAATCAAATCTCTGACTCTGACTCTGACTCTGAGTGCAATATGTTTAATAACACGAGATTGACATAATCATCTTTTCATCTCCTTCCTCTCCTCCTCTCTCCCTGGCACACAGTGGGACGCGATCACAGAGATGGACGAACAGAACCGGCCCATCCACACCTTCCAGGTCTGCCACGTCATGGAACCCAACCAGAACAACTGGCTCCGCTCCGGGTGGATCCAGCGACGGGTCGCTCAGAAGGTCTGGACGACTCACACTACTCACACTGGTTCTGGTCTGGACGACTCACACTACTCACACTGGTTCTGGTCTGGACGACTCACGCTACTCACACTGGTTCTGGTCTGGACAACTCACACTACTCACACTGGTTCTGGTCTGGACGACTCACGCTACTCACACTGGTTATGACACTTCATAAAGACAATCAGACACATTTTATATCAGCTTAAAGGGGGGGGGGGGGGGGGGCGACAGTGGATCGGGAGCTAGAGCAGTCGCCTGGTAATCCGGAGGTTCCCGGTTCGATTCCCGCTCCTCCCAGGCAGCGTGTCGAAGCGTGTCCTTGAGCAAGACACTTAACCCCTAATTGCTCCCGATGAGCAGGTCGGCACCTTGCTTGGTCGCCTCCGCCGTCGGTGTGTGAATGTGTGAGTGAGTGGGTAAAAATGTGAGGAACAAATTGTGAAGCTCTTTGGATAAAAGTTATATAAATGTACCATTTACCATTTAAAGAAAACATGAGTAAACGTGGGGTGAGATCCCTGCTTGTCTGTGCGTTCGGTAGAAAGCTACAGTATCTGGCTGCACGTTAGCCTAGCTTAGCACAATGAATGGAAGCGGACATGGCCGGTTAGCCTTCGGGAGAGGTGTTAGTTGGACAATGATTATAGGCTAACCGGCCATGTCTGCTTCCATTCATTGTGCTAAGCTAGGCTAACGTGCAGCCAGATAGCCTTCTACGGAACGCACAGAGAGGAGACTGCGGTATCTATCTTCGTGTCTCTCTCTGGAGAAGACGGTAAGCTAAGTTCCCAAAATGTTGGCGTGTTCCTTTTAATGCAAGCAAAACTAAATTCATGCTGATCTCTAAGGCTAGAGATATTGTTTACCAGGATTTGCATATATATCGACTGTGAACGGGTCTGACATTGAAAGAGTTATAGAATACAAATATCTTGCCATCTGGCTTGATGATGAAATTTACATTTAATTTTGATTTAGACAATAATTGCCAGTCAATTGCGTCAAAGAAATGTCTTCTTGTACAGGAACCAGCTTCTTGATGATTAGAAGAAAGGGGATCGTTGAAGCAATCTTTCGTGGATTATGGAGATGTGATTCATAGAAGCACGTGCTGCTCCTTCCACTCTGAAATCTCTAGACACGCTCCATCATTCTGCACTCAGATCTACTGCTGGTGATACACGATACAAGATTCCTTTATTAGATCGATATGATGCTCACCACTGTGTGATGAAGTGGGTTGGTCTTCTCTGGCAGAGAGGGGAAATAAACACAGGGATCTGTTTATCTTTAAAGGGGCACTTCAACCAAAAAAACGAAAAACAATGCCGATATATTTTGCACATAATCTCACACGTATCGGATTTTTGTCACACATCCATTTAGTTTGACAGAGAGTAAAATGAGTTTGAATATGGCCACCGGTGATCGGTGACATTGAATCCTTGTGTTGTGTTAATTACAGCTCAGTGAAATTACAAGGTAGCAGTCACTAGGGCGGTCAGGTGGCGTAACGGAGATTGCGTTCGTCACCAAACCCCGGAGCGGCTAGATTCGCCTGTTCGAGTCCAGCTCACAGCTCCGGGGTTGTCACCAGCTTGGCTGGCCGTTCACACTAATACAATTGGCTGTATTAGAGGGTGGGAGAAGCTGGCGGGGTGGGTCCGGGTCGTTGTAAACAGCGACTCCTACAGTTCGGTCGGGGCGCCTGCTAAGCGCGGATAGGACCTGAGTGGGATAGTGTGATCCTTCCACACGCTACGCCCTCTCAATGAGAATCCGCGCTGCCAGGTGAAAAGAAGCGGTTGATTGGCTGGACGTGTGTCGGAGGAAGCACGTGGTAGCCTCCACTCTCCCAGATGATCTGACTGTGGGGGGTAAGTGCGCAGCGACCAGGAAGGGGATTGGGAATTGGCATAACGACTAACATTGGGATGGGAGAAAATCGGAGGAAAATGGAGGGGGAAAAGATAAATAAAATAAAAAAAAAGTAGCAGTCACTATAAAAATAGGACTGTACCACCGAATCATGTAATTTTTTAACATTCAAAGCTTCTATTGAATAATTTGACAAGGTGTGATTTCCATCCCTGTCAACTCAGGTGTATGTGGAGCTGCGCTTCACGCTGAGAGACTGCAACTCCATACCCTGGGTGTCTGGCACCTGCAAGGAGACCTTTAACCTCTTCTACCAGCAGACGGAGGAGGCGACGCCCACAGGGACCCCCTTCCACCCTGCCGACTACGCCAAGGTTAGAGGGGGCGGTTCTGGATAGCTTGTCTGTTTTTAGTCCTGGTAGATGTAGCCACCCCCCGCTGGTGGATGGATGAAACCCAACAAAGAGTTAACTTTTCAGAAATTTTGAAATAAAAAGCCTCATTTTCAGATTGACATAAATATAAAACCTCATTATTATCCTAATTATATTTGATCTATAACATAACTGTATTCAAATAGTGACAAAAAAAACAACATATATATATATAAAAATGTAATAAATGTGTATACGTTTTATACATAATTGTACACTATTAAACGTTTGTAACCTTTGCTAAATGTACTGAATTATATATATTTTTTTGTGTAAATAATGTAATGTAAAAAGGGTAGGCAATTATAAGCCTCGGCTTCAGCCTACACCTTTTCATTTAATTTTTTTTTCTTTCTTTTTTTTATTATTATTAAAATCTTACATTGTGTTTTCGATGGGTTTCATTATAGGTCCTAGGGTGATGCAACTGGCTGACAGAGACCCTTTAGCTTGTTTTCACAAGACCCATTTATGATAGACATCGCTATAATACCGGACTGTTATACAACTACTACCAGCGCACTTTTGTTAAGATAATTAGTTTACCATTCGCGGTCGCTATACCGAGGTTGCAGTAATAGTTTACCGCTGTTCAGATCACGGTGAAGAATAGAGACATCCCAGTGACCTGTGACCTGTGCTAAGGATCTTAGGAAATGTATTCATGTAGTTTTCAACATTTTCACCTTTTAATTTTAAACCAATGCTGCCATCTACTGACAACAGAAAGTGTTGTCTATCGTCACCTTTAGAGTCACTTCCGTATACAGCGTCGCCCGAAACACATTCTAGAGATTCCCACTTTTTACTGGGAATGGGGCGTGGCCGTATTTGGTCCCAGACAATAAGAGTGGGTGCGATTGGTCACCGTGACGTTAGCGGGTTACACATCTGGCTTCACAAAGAAACGTAGGGAAGCAGTTATCAAGAAGGAAATCAGACTAAATCTAACCTGAATTGTATTGAGATACATTGAGGTGAACTGCTCTTGTGTTTTAGGTGTTTAATTGTTCCTCTTGTTCACTCATTTTATTTGGTTGATCTTTCATTGGATTCACAAACGTCGTTATATTTTGTATGTTTGCATATTTATTGTGTATTTGCACGGACACCCAAGAAGAGTATAGTACTACTCACTACGGTGGAGACGAATGGTGATCCTTAACCCTCGAGTCACCCTTGTCGCAGTTCTGGTCAAAAAGTGTGTTTGTGGATATAGCGTTGGCTGGACTTTATGTATATGCCAAAAAAGTAGCTCAGTATCACATCTAGGACTCGCGTTACAATAATCCATGTTTGTTTTTTTAAAACAATCACTATTAACACTTTGACGACCGTTCGGCGCCGTCTATTATGGTGCTAGAGGACCAAGGTTTGTTGACAAACCGATGTGTCTTTGTAGAGCTATATCTATACTTTATAGTATTGCTATCTGTCCATTCTCATTATCACTTGAGTTCATAAAGAGTCCCTTCAAAATGGCTTAAAGAAAAAAAAAATCCATCAATAGGTTGTCATTTTATAGCGCCGTGAATATAAGCTTTATCGCAGATTTCGTCTCATATATTTTCTGGAAAGCTACTTATGGAGCTAAAGGCTACTAACGTTATATTCAACGGCATTTCTGTTGTATATATTCTAATGAAATAACACAAACTGCTTATGAACTGGACTATCCCATAGCATCTATGGATGAAAGGGGGGCGGCGGGGAACGTCGATTAGTATTATTGATTACCAAATAGAGTGTCCATGGAAGTAGCCACATTCACTGATCGAATGCTTGCGTCTCACAACAATGTCTAATCCGGCTGTAATTTAGGTGAATAAGGTCTTACCGTCAGCCCGTGGGATACCCTACAGCATTTCCCCGTTATCGACCGGCATCTGGTAGATCGATATGTCCATTGGTTGATGATAAATTCCTTTATTCCATGGTGAAATCTGCGATTCGAAACGTGATATACGGTGCATGATGTTAGCTTGGGATTAGAGTAATATGATACTCTGTTGGAGAAAAAAAAAAGAAATCCATTCGCCCACAATGATACTGCAGTGGAGCGATGGCGCCCCCTAAGAGGATCTGGCCGGTATTGC
>NC_140166.1:59695863-59700863 GCF_963971535.1 Notolepis coatsorum | reverse complement strand
AAACTGAGGGACAGTGAGTGACAGTCACCTGACATGTTTATGCCGTAATATTTTATGTTCTATTTTATGATGATTTTTTTTTTATATACTATGACATTAATATGTGTTTTGTAATCCATGCTTATGTTATCAACCATTTGCTTTGGCAACATGTACAAGCTGCGTCATGCCAATAAAGCCACTTGAATTGAAATTGAATTGAATTGAAATTGAGAGGAGAAGAGAGAAGAGAGAGAGAGGAGAGAGAGGAGAAGAGAGAAGAGAGAGAAAGGAGAAGAGAAGAGAGTAGAAGAGAGAAGAGAGGAGAAGAGAGAAGAGAGAGAGATGAGAGAGAGGAGAAGAGAGAGAGGAGAAGATAGAAGAGAAGAGAGAGGAGAGGAGAAGAGAGAGAGAGGAGCAGAGAGAAGAGAGGAGAGGAGAGGAGAAGAGAAGAGACGAGAGAGAAGAGAAGAGAAGAGAAGAGAGAGGGTAAGAGAAGAGAAGAGAAGAGAGAGGAGAGGAGAGGAGAGAGGAGAAGAAATAAGAGAGATAGGAGAAGAGATAAGAGAAGAGAAGAGAGAGGAGAAGAGAAGAGAAGAGAGAGGAGAGGAGAGAGGAGAAGAGAGAAGAGAGAGGAGAAGAGAGAGGACGATAAAAGAGAGAGGAGAAGAGAAGAGAGAGAAGAGAAGAGAGAGAGAGGAGAAGAGAAGAGAAGAGAAGAGAGGAGAAGAGAGAGGAGAAGAGAAGAGAAGAGAGGAGAGGAGAAGGGAGAGAGAGAAGAGAGAGGAGAAGAGAAGACAGAGAAGAGATGAGAGAGGAGAAGAGAGAGGAGAAGAGAAGAGAAGAGAGAGGAGAAGAGAGAGGAGAAGAGAAGAGAAGAGAGGAGAGGAGAAGGGAGAGAGAGAAGAGAAGAGAGAGGAGAAGAGCGAGAGGAGAAGAGCGAGAGGAGAAGAGAGGAGAAGAGATAGAAGAGAGGAGAGGAGAAGAGAAGAGAAGAGAAGAGAAGAGAGAGGAGAGGAGAAGAGAGAGAGGAGAAGAGAGAAGAGAAGAGAGAGGAGAAGAGAAGAGAGAGAAGAGAAGAGAAGAGAAGAGAGAGAAGAGAGAGGAGAAGAGGAGAAGAGAAGAGAGAGGAGAAGAGAAGAGAAGAGAGAGGAGAAGAGAAAATAGAGAGGGGAGGAGAAGAGAGAGAGAAGAGAAGAGAGAGGAGAAGAGAAGAGAGAGGAGAAGAGAAAATAGAGAGGGGAGGACAAGAGAGAGAGAAGAGAAGAGAAGATAAGAGAGAGGAGACTTTTGATGTTCTTTATTAAAACATCAACTAAAAACAGTCAGTAGAGACACAAAAAACCTCACGGCATCTTCATAAAAACAACAACACACACACCCACACACTCACCCGCACACACACACACACACACACACACACACACACACCCACACACTCACACACACACACACACGCACACGCACACACACACACACACACGCACACACACCCCAAAAACTCCTTCAGCACATAAAACCCACTTGACCTTCAAATGCATATGTTCAGCCCCTCCTCCCCCACAGTACACATTGCATTCCCCAATCCCCAAGCATTCACGAACGCATCAACATTATGTCTCAGTGAGAAATACATGAACTCTAATCTAAGGCGTGCAGAAATCATACCCCTCAACATAGGCACCGATTCCGTAGGACCAACGCCCTTGATCCTATTCCTACGGGTCAGCCAAATGGCTAACTTAGCCTGCCCGTAAACAAAGTTCAGTAAAACGCTCACAACCTTGTTACTTAATGAATATGTTTGGCCAAGGATGAAACTCTCCACACAGAACATCACCCCCAGCTTCACACACAACCCTTTTAGGAACCCCAACACCCTATTAATCCTTTGACACTCTAGGAAAACATGGGTTACAGTCTCAGATACTCCGCAAAAAGGGATCACCCACCCCTGGATCCACCCGAGCCAGGAACCGATTCGTTGCCAACACCCCATGCGCTATCCTCCACTGTAGGTCCCCTGACCTCTTAGGCAGTGGCTGTTTGTAAAAAACCCTCCACCTAAAGCTAGCAGTGCTGCCATCACCCAGCACCCCCTGCCACTGATGCTGCCTGACGTCCTGCAGGGACCTGATGTTTCTGACCTTCATGCATGCTATGTACAGAGCCTTGCCACATGCCAGGCTAAACTGCCCCAAGCTGGGGGTGGAAAAAGACAGTAACCCTCCCCCCTCCTGCCAGACCCCATTCTCTGCCGATACCTGCAATGCAGGGAACTCCAGCGCCTGCCCTCCCTGTGGCATCACTGTGCGGTCTCTGACATAGTCCGGCAGAACCCCCAGCACTTCTCTGATAAACCCTTCCAGCAGTCTCAGAGATGTTATTCCAGTCTGTAGCGAAAGCTCCTGCGGGGTCTTCCACTCCCCTCTCTCTGGCGACAGTAAATGTGAAAGTTTTCTGATGCCCCCTCTCATGAGCCGCTGTCTCAGGGTGACAGAACGCACCGCCTCTAGGGGGAACAAAGTGTTATAGAAAAGAGGCTCCTCCCATACCCACAGTCCTTGTGCCTCATCCTCCACCCGAGTCTTTCTCAGCAGCCGCCAAGCCCTCAGCACCGACAGGTAGAAAACCGAGACCCCCACAGTGTTCAACTCCTCCAGTTCCATCAGGAACAACTGCAGGTCCAGCCCTAAACCACCAGCCTTCCGCAGCAGCGCACATGCTGGCCCCCTCCAGCATATTCCTGTACTGTATTGCAGCTTCTGTGCTGCCTGGAGCCTGAAAGCATTCATCCTGCTCTCTAGGTCGATAAGGCCTTGTCCTCCTTCCTGAACCGGCAAATAAAGGACTGCGGCCCTCAGCCAGTGATGTCCGGACCAGAAAAAATCCACCAGCTTCCTCTGGATGTCCGCCAGGAAGCCTCTGGGGGGGTTAAGAACAGCCAGCCGATGCCACAGGGATGAAGCCACCAGGTTATTCACTATTAGCACCCTCCCTCTATAGGATATCTGCGCTAGCAGCCACTTCCACCTTGACAACCTAGCCACAATTGACTGTGCTACTCCCTCCCAATTTTTACTGACCCACCCCTCTGATCCCAGATATACCCCTAAAAGCTTGAGCCCATTCACACCCCACTGTAGCCCCCCTGGTAACTGTGGTAATGTCAGGCCCCTCCATGCCCCACACTGCAGCGCCTCACTCTTACCCCAGTTCACCCTCGCTGAAGCTGCTCTCGCATACACCTCTAGGCTATTCTCTATGGCTCTTACATCCTCCCCATCCCTGACAAAGATGGTCAAGTCATCCGCGTAGGCAGACAGACATATCGGCCTATCGATCCCCAACTCGGGTGAACCCACACCCTTCAACCTCTTCCTCAACAAACACAGAAAAGGCTCAATGGCCAAAGTGTAGAGCTGACCTGACAGTGGGCAGCCCTGGCGGATCCCCCTCCCCACCTGGACTGGCCTGCTCAGGCCCCCACCCACTTTTATCAGACAGGAGGCCCCATTGTATAACATTTTTACAATTGACATAAAACTCTCCCCAAACCCAAACCCAGCAAGAACATTATACAGATACCCATGGTCCACCCTATCAAACGCCTTCTCTTGATCAATAGAGATGACTCCAAAGTTCATATTATGTTGCCTTGACAGGTCCAACATGTCCCTTATTAAAAACAAATTGTCTGTCATTGAACGCCCAGGCACACCATATGACTGGTCCTGGTGCACCACAGACTCAAGGTGCATGTTAAGCCTGTTGGCCAGGCACTTTGCAACCAACTTGTAATCCGCTGAAAGAATTGCTACAGGTCTCCAGTTCTTGAGCTCACTGAGGTCCCCCTTCTTCGGCAGTAGAGCCAGCACTGCCCGCTGGCAGCTCAACGGCAGCTCCCCCACCTCAATGCATTCGCGCAAGACACGAAAAAGATCCTGTCCAATAGTGTCCCAGAAACCTTTGTAAAAATCCACAGGCAGACCATCTACCCCTGGGGCACGACCAGGAGTCATCTGGGAGACTGCCTTCGACAGCTCCCCAAACGTTAAAGGAGTATCCAGTTCAGTCCTCTGTTCCTGAGACAGACGAGGGAGATCCCTCAGTAATGTGTCCGTAGACACAGGGTCACATTGTTCAGCACCATATCACACAGAATAAAACCGCACAGCCTCTGCCCGCATCTCCCCGATCACAGACGTGACGTGTCCATTGGGTAGACGCAGACAGTGCATTTGTTTTTCCTCACATTTTTTCCTTTCCAGGCCAAAGAAAAAAGAACTAGGAGCATCCATCTCTCTCAGCATGGTGAACCTAGCCCTCACAAGCGCACCCCTTGCTCTGTCCTGGAGGAAAACCCCCAAGTCCCTGCGTAGCTCTGACAGAGGAGAAGAGCGAGAGGAGAAGAGAAGAGATAGAAGAGAGAGGAGAAGAGAAGAGCAGAGAGGAGAAGAGAAGAGAGAAGAGAAGAGAAGAGAAGAGAAGAGATAGAAGAGAGAGGAGAAGAGAATAGCAGAGAGGAGAAGAGAAGAGAGAGGAGAAGAGAAGAGAGAGGCGAAGAGAAGAGAGGAGAAGAGAGAGGAAGACAAGAGAGAGGAGAAAAGAGAGAGAAGAGAAGAGAGAGGAGAAGAGAAGAGAAGAGAAGAGAAGAGAAGAGAAGAGAAGAGAAGAGAAGAGAAGAGAAGAGAGAGGAGAGAGGGAGAGGCTCTTCTCTGCCGTTGAAAGGCTGAGAGCAGACAGGAAGTGAGGAGAAAGAGAAAAAAACAAAGTCGACAAAAGGAGTGAGAAGGGAGGGACAGGGGTGAGAAGATCTACAGTACATAAAATAAAGGGAGGGCGAGAGGAAATGGAAATGGACAAGAAGAGAGGGATGATAAGGAGAGGTGGAGCGGGCAGAGGAGCGGTGAAGACGGGAGGAACGAGGGGTGATGGAATACGAGGCGGAGCAGCGGCGCTATCGAATTGAGATCTCAAATGACTGATAGACCCTCGAGATCTGTTTCTTCTCCTCTCTC
>NC_140166.1:59639134-59691634 GCF_963971535.1 Notolepis coatsorum | reverse complement strand
AAAACGATAAAAACATATTTATATTCTAGACGGTATTTTCATATGAATCTATGAATGAAAAAGTAAAACGTTCCTACATCCTGAACGATAGATAATCGATGTTGAATGGGCCATAGTAATGTCAATTTAGCAATACAATTTAAAAAGTTATAGCCCTGCAAAGAAGGTAAACATCTCCATAGGCTTAGACTGGTGGCAGTGATCATACATTGATGGATATAAGCGTGGCAGTTAATGTGTTAATGATGCTTTGTTCCTTCTAGGGCTGACCCCTATTAGTCGAATAGTCGACTAATCGATCGAATGGAGCCGTAGTCGACTGCCAACCTCTTAGTTGAATAAAAAATTCAATTTTTTTTTATCATTCTTTCCAAAAGAAAAGAGGCCTAGAAGCGTGGCTAACGCTAATGGCACGCATACCAGAGGCTAACTGCCTAAGAAAACAGGCACAGAGGCACTGAAAGAGGATTTCACCCGTCTAATGAACACACTAGACTAGACAAATATCAAGATGTATCCATCAGTGGACCAATTGCATGCTTTTGCAGAGGACAAGAAGCCTTCAGTCGACTCCTTCAGACATTAAGCACCAACCCCCACAGCCCAAATGGAATGATAAAAAAAAAAAATATATATATATATATATATATATATTATTATTTTTTCAATATTTTTTTTTTCATTGTCGACTAATAGTCGACTATCGGCAAATTTCGGCCAATCATAGTCGACTATCCAAATCCTTAGTCGGGGACAGCCCTAGTTCCTTTCCAACACACCGATGATGAAAGATATCATCACAGCACATTCATAACACTAGGAATAGGCATCTTATCTTTGGCAAGAGGAGAAAGCTCAAATAGCCTAAGTATAGCATGTAGGGCCCCGCAGAGATCTGGAGCGAGCTCGACGAGTGTCTGAAACTGTCAAAATCCATCTCAACCTTAAAAAAAACACTGAACGAGGATTTACTCAAATCATATCTCTAAATAGTAACCATACTTGGGTATATTATTTGTCTGTATTTATGTATCTACAGATACAGCCCTGAAAAATCAAGCCTCTACTGCTCCTCTACCACCACTCCAACACTCCACTCCAAACTGATGTTGTGACTCCTATTGTTCTGGACCGGGCCAGATTTCACACCTCCACTGCCTGCCACAGGCTGGGGAGATTTTCATCTTACATTTGTATTCGTCCCAAACGCCCCAGCCCCATCAGATTTCTTAGCTTTTTTCACTGTTTATTTATCATGCATTGCAACACTAATATGTGGTCAGTACCCCAAGTCAGACTGCCCATATAAAAATTTTCTTGGGGGTCTGAGGGCAGTAGCCCCCGACCCCCTCCCTGGGGAAGCACTTAAGTTAAGTACCCTCCATTTGTTCACGTTTAGACCCAGCCACCAGCCCCCGAAAATGAACACCTGAGTGCTAGTTCTAAAGTGGTAGAAGAGTGGCAGAAGCGCAGCAGTAGGGACCTGAATCTGAAGGGCTTCATCTGTATGTTGTATGTATGTTAGCACTTTGACTGCCATGAAACGTCTTTTCACGTCATTGCTGGCCATGCTCAAGTTGCCGGGGGATGCTGTACAGCGTCCTTATATCAATATTTCAAAAATCTGCGATCGGATTAATATGTCCCCTCCGCTGGCCTGAGATCCACCAGCAGGACCCACTGAGCTCTCTGGCGGTTCAGGAGCGCCATCTGGTGGCCGATCGGCGCAATCGCCAAACAGGATGTTGAATAGAGGTTGTCATGACGACCGTAGTACTTCCGGGCGCTCGCTATAGTTCATGGGACTCTGGCTCGTTACGCTACACGGTGATCGATTGGCAATAACTCGATAAACAACATGATTTGGACGTATATACCATTATACAAGCTGGAGATGGATCGGGTAAAAATATATCCCATAATGATAAGATTTCTACTCGACGATGATCGCCCAACGGCGCGCGGAGACTGGGGTGAGTCTAGATGATTGGTATAACGCTGCCCACGGAATTATAAACGCCCCCTCGCCCATCCGGTCAACATCAGATGACGTGTAGTAACTTCTAGAAGTACGTCTAGTTGGAATTTTTTATATCGCGCTGATTGCCATCAAACTGTATTTCATCATCAATATAATGCATTTGGGGCTATATATCACGTTCTGGAGAAAGCTGCAGAAAGAGATGAAAACATACTTATACATTAGACCATACTTTACTATGAATATGTGAATGAAAAAGTTTAACGTTGCTACACAATGAACAATACATATAGGACTTTGAATGGGCCCTAATAATGGCAATGTAGCAATAGAATTTAAAAAGTTATAGCCCTGCAAAGAAGGGGACTTTCTCCATAGACAAATAGCGCTGGCAATCTATGGTATATCATGAATTTAACCTTAGGCAACCAAAGTGTTAGTAGGTAGGTACTGTATGTAAGCCTATCCATGTTATATGTTTTGTTTGTTTATATTTGTGATCAGGCTCCCTCCAAAAGCTTTAAATAGCTTCTTGGGAGACCTGGCACACAATTCCGATGCTGATGATACCATGATAATAATAATAATAATAATAATAATAATAATAATAATATAATAATAATAATAATAATAATAATAATAATAATAATAATAATAATAATAATAATAATAATAATAATAATAATAATTGTAACTGAGGGGTACAATTCCCTGACTGTATTGATAAGTATGGTATCATTAAACCACTACCGCTTTATGTACTTTAACTACTGGCCACACAGTACATGATATAGATATGATGAACACTTTCCCACCATGAAACCAAGTCCACACAAATGTATAAGTCGAATATTTAATATATAGCAAAGGGTATATACAACGTTCACTTAATGACATTTATGATTTGAATGCACTTGTAAGGCAAATGAGTATTCGTAGGCAAATCAACATTGAATGTCCAATCTCTGGTTACGCAGGAAGCAAGTATACAACCTGGTTCTTTAGGGAACTATAGCGATGGTACTTAATGATTATAGCTGGATATACTAAAGGGGGGTCCTGCTGGTTGTAAGTCAGTAGGGGGGGGGGGGTTAGGAGAGCCGCCGGCGATATCCCATCTGGCCAACGATTTCTTGGGAGAATTCAGAGTGCTGAACACGGTGCCCACAGAACCTTGGTCCACAGATGAATACAGTTGGGCCCTCTTGTAGACGGTAGCTGCCGGTCCACAACGAAGAGACGTGAGGCGACCTCACTCGGGGTAGAGCGCCGTCTCACCTGGACTCCTCTCGGGGGGTAGTTCCAACACTCACCAGTGTTGGCTGTTATCCATGGCATAAATCAAAGCACCCAAAGCAAGTAGATAATCCAAGCCGTGTAGGGCTCGCCGTCGTCCGGGTAAGGTAATCCAATGTGCAGGTCCACTCGTCCTAGCCCAGAACTCCTCGGATGAAAGCACCACACGTGGTCTGCCCAGCCTGGTTAAGACTCTAGATAACGCGAGGAAACGATGGGGGTACTACTCACTGTATAACTCTAACCGAACGATGCACCATACATAATAGACTATTATTAACTTAATAGAAATACGTCCCACTCGACGGTATAGTGCCAAACTATGACAATTCAACTATTAATCCACACGATGTCTCAATGCCATTCTGAGGCCAAGTTGACCATACTGCACCACACGTGTATCGTGGGTGAGGCTTAACGTCTTGCCACTAGGTTGGAGGGTAAAGAACTAAGGGCTAAGGGACTAAAAGAAAAGTTCTACTTTACTTGCGCCATATATATATGCGCTGTGAACAAATAGTACCATTCGTATTTCGCCAGACGTATTCCTACGCGGAACCGGGTTAGTAAGGGATATTCAGTGTATATGTACAAGGAATATACAAGGGATATCAAACGATATACAAATACTATTAAATATATATCCATAAATAAATATATATATTCGGTTTAATCTGATCCTTCACAACAGCCGCCCCCTAATTAGTCCCACCTAATTAGCTAAGCAGAGACAGATTAACCGCACTGTCTACCACTCAAGGTCCGCTGTAAGGGTCAGTCAACTCACAAAGTCGTGGGGTCATGGTCGTCATCGATAGTGTCTGGGAGTCTGGGCAGTTCTATTAGCCTCGCCACGGGTCGTGTGTAAGTTCGCCCTTGGACGAGCACCTCAGCTGCTCGGACCTTGCCATCGGCACCGGTGATCACTTTGCTTACGCGGCCAGCCGGCCACATAGCTCTGGGTAGTGACTGGTCGATAATCATGACGACTGTTCCTTCTGTCAAATTGTCTCTCTCTTTTACCCACTTCTGGCGGGTCTGTAGAGACGGTAGGTAGTGGAGTAGAAAGCTGTTCCAAAACTTGTCAGCTAGTACTTGACTGTACCTCCACATTCTTCGGCCGTTCGCTTCTTCAGGCCTGTACATTGTCTGGGGTAGCGCGGGGTCCAGCCGCCCCATCAAGAGTGTGTTGGGGGTGACTGGGTCGACATCTGCTATATCACTGGAGACGTAGCCGAGGGGCTTGGAGTTCAATACTCCCTCGATCTCCGTGAGGACTGTCATTAGGACTTCTTCCGCTACAGTCTGGGCCCCAAGCACGGCGTACAGGGCTGTCTTTATAGAACGTACTTCTCGTTCCCAGGTTCCACCGAAGTGGGGTGCGTTCGGGGGATTAAACTGGAAGTCAATCTGGGATGGAGCGAGGTGGGTCTTAAGTTCTGGGCCCATAGCTTGGAAGCTCTCTCTCAGCTCTCTTTCTCCGCCTTTGAAGTTTGTCCCGTGATCAGACAACAGTGTAGACGGTTTTCCTTTCCGTGATGTGAATCTTCGGAAGGCCATAAGGAATGAGTCTGTGCTCATGGTTGGAAGGAGTTCGATATGTATCGCTCTGGTGGTCATGCATTTGAATACAATACCCCACCGCTTCTCGGTTCCTCTTCCTTTCTTTATATACAACGGGCCAAAACAGTCCATGCCTGTGGAGTGGAATGGCTTGTCGCCGAGTCGGAGGCGACAGGGAGGTAGGTCAGCCATCCGGGGTATGCTGGGCTGCGCGCGCCACTTTCGGCAGTCTAGACAGGTTCGCTGGAAGCGTCGCACTGCTTCTCTTCCTTGAAGTATCCAATAGCGACGTCTGATCTCCGTGAAGACTCTCTCTGCTCCTGCGTGGTGTACATCCTCGTCGTATTTCTTTATGATCAGCTCTGTGACCTTGTGTCGGCTGTTCAAGACTATCGGGTACTTAACGTCATCCGGTAGATTGGGGGCCCTCCGCAGACGACCACCCACTCTGATGAGATTATGGGCGTCGCTCTCGGGTGCCAGGTGGAGCAATCTGCTGTCTGATGGGACGGGCTTTCCTCCCTGTAGACAGTCTAGCTCGTCGGGGAACGAGTCTCTCTGGGCTCGTTGTAGTAGAAGAAGTTCTGCTTCTTCGTAGTCAGCTGCTGAAATGTCGGCAGTGGGCTGAATCTCTGGGTGGTGCCACAGAAATGTCTTTAGTTGCGCACTCTGTAGGGTGAGGCAATCATCTATGTTGGGGTCTGTGGAGGCGACTGTGCTCAGTCCACAGAACATAGGTTTCTTGTTCTCAGCCTCCTCTTTACTCGCCTCCCGTGGGGTGGGCGTAGGCCACTCTCCTTCCGGGAGCTTGAGGAACTCTGGTCCGTCACTGTAGATGTTGTGACGGGTGAGGTCATCTAGGGACATTCCCCGGGTGATGACGTCAGCTGGGTTGTGTTTGGTGTCCACATACCGCCAGCTCGCTGCTTCTGTTAACTCTTGAATCTCTGTGACTCTGACTCCCACGAAGACCTTGTATCTGCATGAATCAGACTTGATCCATGTGAGTACTGTCGTGGAATCTGACCACAAGATTGTTCTGTGCACCGGAATGGTGAGTTCACGTTGGATTAACGTGGCTAGATGCGCTCCTGCTAGGGCTGCGCAGAGCTCTAGACGCGGGATAGATTGTTGCTTTCGTGGGGCTATTCTTGAGCGAGCCAGGATGAAGGCGGTGTGTATCTCTCCTCCCTTCTCTTGGGCACGCAAGTAGGCCACTGATCCATAGGCTACTTCGGAGGCGTCGCTGAAGACGTGTAGATCCATCTTGCATGTCTCTGGCCTCACTGTGGGTGGGAAGTAGCTGCGGCGTATATTGACGCCTGGGAGTGAGCGGAGTTCCGTCTCCCACTCTCTCCATGTGGAGGCAAGGGGTGCGGGTATTGGGTCGTCCCAGCCCTGGTCCTTGTCCCATAGTGCTCGTACAATCATCTTTGCCCTGGTGGTGTAAGGTAGAATACATCCCAACGGGTCATATTGTCTGGCGAGTGTTCTGTACACACTCCGTCTGGTGGTCGGTATCGCCGTCGACCTTCCCTGCTCCGTGGTCAGGGGTTTGTGTCTATAGTGGAGCGAGTCTGTTTTGAAGCGCCAGACTAGTCCTAGTGTCATTTCTTGGGCTTCTCCTGGGATTGTCGCCATCCAGGTCTCGCTGCTGGCAGCCTTGTCCGCGGGGGAGAGGCTGCGCAATACGTGCGGGTCGCTGCTGGCCCACTGCCTGAGATCAAAGCCGCCTTTGATCAGAGAGGCGCGTAGCTTGAGTAGGAGAGCCTCGGCTTCTTCTTGAGTCGAAACGCTTTGTAAACAGTCCACGTAGAAACTGTTCTTCACACTGTGTCGGACCTCTTCATCTGCTGCTGGGTCCTCTGCGACGTGTTTCTGTAGTGCAAATGTAGCACAGCACGGGCTGCATGTAGTTCCGAAAGGGAGGACTTCCCATTGATAGATGGCGGGGTGCTCATCTCCGATCCTCTCTCTCCATAGGAACCGCAGCAGGGGCTTGTCCTCCTCCACTAGTCTCACCTGCAGGAACATCCCTTTGATATCCCCGCTGATAGCCACCTTGTCCTGGCGGAAGCGTAGTAGCACGCCTAGTAGAGAGGGGCCGAGTGTGGGGCCGGGCAAGAGCTCTTTATTCAGATTTTGGGATCCGATCTGGTAGCTGCAGTTAAACACAATGCGATCCTTGCCGTTGTGGTGGACCTTGTGGTGCGGCACGTACCATGATTCGGTCGTCTGATCGGCCTCTTTAATGTCAATCTTTGTCACGTGTCCCGCTGTGATTAGCTTCTCAATCTCAGCGCGGTACACACTCTCTTGAGCGGGGTCTTTGGCTAGGCGCCGCTCTGTGTTCAATAGATACCGCTCCGTAGCGTCTTTCTTTGCGTGAAAGGTGGGCATTCCCTCTCGCCTCAGGAGTGGAGTTGCGTATCTCATCACTCCGCTGACTGTGACTCTCTTTGTCCCCTGCTCGAGGAGGTTTATGGCGTAAATGTCTTCTTTAGAACGAATGTCTTTCTTTTCGTTCTTAAAGGGCATTGTCTCTAGTGTCCATAGCCTCTCGACATGCTGCAGGAGAGTGGTGTCTTCTTCTGTCACTCTGGAGTGGAGGCAGCTAGTGGCTGCTGTTCGGTTGAGAGATTTAGCGAGGGGGCCTTGTAGTGTCCATCCTAGGCGGGTCTCGACTGCTGCAGGACAGCCTCTGGGTCCTGTATGGACCCGGTCTATCGGGACTATGAGGTCTGCATGGTCGGAGCCTATCAGCAGGGTCGGGGTGGCGCCGTCTATGAGCGGGATAGGTAGTTGACGCAGGTGCACATATTTATCCATCAGTTTGGCGATGGGGTAGGTGTACTGTGATAGTCCTATTTCTTGGCTGGTGAAAGCATTTGTAATCCTATACCGTCGCTCTGGCTGCCCGCTTGCTGCGATAGTGAAGGAGACATTCTCGCCTTTTATCGTCTTTAAATCTCTTCTTATTGTCCGAATCGTCATTTGGTTCTCGCTCCCCCGCAGTCCCAGCTGGGCCGCAGCGGACGCGAGCAGAAGGGTCTTCTCTGACCCGTCATCAAGGACGGCGTAAGTGTCCATGACTTTATCTTGGTAGCTCAATGTTACACGGACTACCTTTAAGAGCACTTGGGCGCCGCTGCTGCTGGCGGGGTCAATGTACATGACACTTGCCTTTGTGCTGCTCGATGGTGCAGGTGCAGGCTTTCTTCTGTTACTGTCGTGTATGACATCTAGGTGGGCTCCGTCACACCGACTGCACCTCTTCTTTAGGCGGCACTCGGCTGCCATGTGACTGCGCGCACATCGGTAACAGCGCCTGTTGGACTTTATCCATTGACTCACTTCTTCTGCATTCATCTTTGTGAACAGGTCACATTGTGACAGCCAGTGTTCCTTCTCGCAGTACGGGCACACCATCTTCCACTTCTCTTTTCTCGAGGGGGTACTGTGGTTCTTACTGCTCGGTACTGATTCTGATTGGTGCATGACAGTCACCGATCTTCTTCCATCGCTTATTCTCCTGGGTCCCTCTCTGGAGCTTGGTGTGCTCCGCACGAACGTATCCAGTCGTAGGCTGCTGACTTCTCTCGCCAGGAAGTCGGCTAGATCGAGGAGGGATGGTTCGGGACCGTTAGGATCACGTGGTCTCTCTGCCGCCTGAAGCGCTCTTGTCTGGCGGGTGGCAGCTTCTCTAAAATCCTCTCGACGTTAGAGTTGGCGTATAGCTCGTGCATACCCTTTTCTCGTTGCGCTCCCAGCATCCCTACCAGGGACTGCACTTTTATAGACAGGTCGTCTAATGAGCGATTGTCTGTTGCTGGGGGTAGGCGGTCAATATGCCTTATCTCTTGGATTACGTAATCCCATATACGTCCATATCTCTGGTCCAGCGCTGCTAGAGCCGCGGTGTATGGGGTCGTAGAGGTGGCATAGGCTAGCGCTATATTGTGCGCTCGGGGTACTTTCAGGTGCTTCAGTAATATTGCATACTTGTGGCGTTCATCAGCGACATCCACCATCATTGTCTCTAAGCACATCCGGAGCTCCGTGTACTGTGCTCGATTCTCATAGGTGAAGTCTGGAAACGTCGGTGTGCCAATGTATGACGCCGTGGATGGCTGATACATCGGCGAGCGTTGGGGGAGAGGCCTCCTAGGCGAGTCTCCTCTTGCGCCTCTCTGTGGGCTGGTACCGGCAGGGTACCATGGCCCGCTGGTCCAGGTGCTATTTCTCGGGGCTGGTCGTGCGTCATGCTCACCCGTGAATAGAGTCGGGGGTCTGTAGCGCAGCGCCGCTGGGGTATAGCCTGGGCTGTACTGGACCTCCTGGTCCGGTGGAGTACTGTGCTGTCGTCGGGCTTGGTTCTCCTCCTCTCCCTCTTCTTCTTCTATCAGGTCCTCTAGATCCTGTAGTCGTTTATTTAGCTTCTCCGCAGTGTATGCCGCTCCTTCCTTGTAGCTGGGTCTCGCTTGGACCGGTCGGGGAAGGGGGTCTGCGGGGGGTATAGGCTTGGTCTGTTGGTCAAGTTCAGGGTCGCTTGCTCGGTTAGGGGATGCTGCCCTTGACTGTTGTCTCGACGAGTTCCTTGAACCCCTGGCGGAGGGGGAGGGTGGTGATCAGCTGCTCCATTAGCTGCGCTTGTAACTTGTCGCGCTCGGCTTGTAGTCTGTCGCGCTCGCCCTGTAGTCTGTCGCGCTCGGTTTCGCGCTGGATGAGAGCGAGGTCGCGCTCTGTTTCTCTTTGGGCACCGGCAGCGGCACGCTGGGTGTCTGCTCGGTCTCTTGCCATATTCTCTTCCGTCTGAAGGCGTCTCATCTCCAGGCGTATGCGCTCTTCTTCGCTCCGTTGCTGTGTCTGGAGTCGATCGCGTTCACCCTGAAGTCGATCGCGTTCACCCTGGAGTCGATCGCGTTCGGTAGAGGCTGTCAGGCTGACGAGGAACGCCTGTGATAGCATCCTCTCCGCTTCGCTGGGGGAAGACGGTTGTAGAGGTGAGCCGCTCCTGGCTGTACTCGTTGGGGAGTCCTGGAGCTCTATCTCCTCGGCGCTCTCCTCATCTTGTTCCGTGCAGAGTTCTCTCTCTGTAGGGTTGTCTTCCTCCCGGGGCTGGTCGGGGACTACTTCTTCGGTATTGGCGGGGGGTAAAGGCATGTCAGCTCCCTCCTGGTCCCCACGTGAGCTTGGTCAGTTACATTAGAACCCACTAGGGCCTCTGTGGTCGGGGTAACCTGGTCGTTAAGGTCAGACATAATTTTACTTTCTACTTTTACCGCGTTTACCGTTTGTCGAAGGCTAGGTAGTTGACTGACAGCGTAATCCTCTAAGTACTGAGGTGTCTGTCGTCTGCGCCGCGGGCGTTCTACGTTAGGAGGACCGTTTCGTGGAGTGTTCATCATAGGCCATTTCAATATTAATAACACTATATTAATATTACACTAGTTACCCTCCGGCTCGAAGGACCAATTGTAACTGAGGGGTACAATTCCCTGACTGTATTGATAAGTATGGTATCATTAAACCACTACCGCTTTATGTACTTTAACTACTGGCCACACAGTACATGATATAGATATGATGAACACTTTCCCACCATGAAACCAAGTCCACACAAATGTATAAGTCGAATATTTAATATATAGCAAAGGGTATATACAACGTTCACTTAATGACATTTATGATTTGAATGCACTTGTAAGGCAAATGAGTATTCGTAGGCAAATCAACATTGAATGTCCAATCTCTGGTTACGCAGGAAGCAAGTATACAACCTGGTTCTTTAGGGAACTATAGCGATGGTACTTAATGATTATAGCTGGATATACTAAAGGGGGGTCCTGCTGGTTGTAAGTCAGTAGGGGGGGGGGGTTAGGAGAGCCGCCGGCGATATCCCATCTGGCCAACGATTTCTTGGGAGAATTCAGAGTGCTGAACACGGTGCCCACAGAACCTTGGTCCACAGATGAATACAGTTGGGCCCTCTTGTAGACGGTAGCTGCCGGTCCACAACGAAGAGACGTGAGGCGACCTCACTCGGGGTAGAGCGCCGTCTCACCTGGACTCCTCTCGGGGGGTAGTTCCAACACTCACCAGTGTTGGCTGTTATCCATGGCATAAATCAAAGCACCCAAAGCAAGTAGATAATCCAAGCCGTGTAGGGCTCGCCGTCGTCCGGGTAAGGTAATCCAATGTGCAGGTCCACTCGTCCTAGCCCAGAACTCCTCGGATGAAAGCACCACACGTGGTCTGCCCAGCCTGGTTAAGACTCTAGATAACGCGAGGAAACGATGGGGGTACTACTCACTGTATAACTCTAACCGAACGATGCACCATACATAATAGACTATTATTAACTTAATAGAAATACGTCCCACTCGACGGTATAGTGCCAAACTATGACAATTCAACTATTAATCCACACGATGTCTCAATGCCATTCTGAGGCCAAGTTGACCATACTGCACCACACGTGTATCGTGGGTGAGGCTTAACGTCTTGCCACTAGGTTGGAGGGTAAAGAACTAAGGGCTAAGGGACTAAAAGAAAAGTTCTACTTTACTTGCGCCATATATATATGCGCTGTGAACAAATAGTACCATTCGTATTTCGCCAGACGTATTCCTACGCGGAACCGGGCTAGTAACGACATGTTCGTCGGCACGATTGAACTTGAACCAAGGGGCTTGGCTGCTGGCGCCAAGTTCTTGTCCAATGAGAGAATGAAACTATTATGGGCTGTTAGTAGACTAAAGGGATATTCAGTGTATATGTACAAGGAATATACAAGGGATATCAAACGATATACAAATACTATTAAATATATATCCATAAATAAATATATATATTCGGTTTAATCTGATCCTTCACAACAATAATAATAATAATAATAATAATAATAATAATAATAATAATAATAATAATAATAATAATAATAATAATAATAATAATAATAATAATAATAATAATAATAATAATAATAGCTCCATTTTATATAGCGCCTTTCAAAAGACCCAAGGTCGCTTTACATAGAAGGGAAAAATAACAAAGTAACAAACATAGTGGGACAGACACAACATATACATAATGATGATGATATTTATTTAGTGCTGTCAGGCGATTAAAATTTTTAATCTAATTAATTACAGGTTTTGTAATTAATTAATCTAATTAATCGCATTTTAATCGCATATTTATATTTCATATTCATATAAATATTTAAAATTCAAGGACATTACATTATTGTAGCAGGTGACTGATCAATTAAATACACCAAGAAGAATGCTTTAGAAATCAATTTTATTAAATAAATAAAATAAATAAAATGAAAACATACCTCTCAATAAGGTAACATTTGTTGCTGATACAGCTAACAGTTTACACTAAGCTACAGTATCCTCAAATCAGGGTCTACTGCAGGGTCTACTGCAGGATCTAGTGCAGGGTCTACTACAGGGTCTACTGTATGCATGACATCTATTCCTCAGCTTGTTTACATTGTCTGAGTGTAAGGCTGCCCTCTTCTTTTGGACTATGTGACCTGCAAGTGAAGAATGCTTTAGAAATCAATTCTATTAAATTGAATAAATAAATAAATAAAATTAATGAAAACATACCTCTCAATAAGGTAACATTTGTTGCCGATACAGCCAATAACAGTTTACACTAAGCTACAGTATCCTCAAAAATCAGGGTCTAGTGCAGGGTTTACTACAGGGTCTACTGTATGCATGACATCTATTCCTTGAGCCAATTGCTAAGACAAACAAGCTTCAGCTTGTTTACATTGTCTGTGTGTAAGGCTGCCCTCTTCTTTTGGACTATGTGACCTGCAAGTGAAGAATGCTTTAGAAATCAATTTTATTAAATTGAATAAAATAAAATGAATGAAAACATACCTCTCAATAAGGTAACATTTGTTGCTGATACAGCCAATAACAGTTTACACTAAGCTACAGTATCCTCAAAAATCAAAACAGCCCACAGCAAGCTAGTGTCTGGGGGCATGACTACAGGGTCTAGTACAGTGTCTACTACAGTGTCTGGGGGCATGACTACAGGGTCTAGTACAGTGTCTACTACAGTGTCTGGGGGCATGACTACAGGGTCTAGTACAGTGTCTACTACAGTGTCTGGGGGCATGACTACAGGGTCTACTACAGTGTCTGGGGGCATGACTACAGGGTCTACTACAGTTTCTGGGGGCATGACTACAGGGTCTACTACAGTGTCGGGGGTCTTTATCCATGGAATAATCAAAGTATACAAAGCATAATCCGTGCCTGGGAAGGCGGGCTGTCGTCGGCAGAATAATCCGGTATACAGGTCCACTCGCTCGTCGGCTCTGGGGCTCCTCGGGTGCAGCTTCACGTGGGGTCAACCACCCTGGATAAGCAGCCAGTTCTCTGCCCGAAACGATGGGGTACTGACTACGGTAGTATTCTCACCGCACGAAGCACTATATATTAACAGACTATTATTAGCTTAATAGACTACGTCCAACTCGACGATATAGTGCCAAATATGACTATTCAAATATTAATATACTGACTACAGGGTCTAGTACAGTGTCTACTACAGTGTCTGGGGGCATGACTACAGGGTCTACTACAGTGTCTGGGGGCATGACTACAGGGTCTAGTACAGTGTCTGGGGGCATGACTACAGGGTCTAGTACAGTGTCTGGGGGCATGACTACAGGGTCTAGGGGCATGACTACAGGGTCTAGTACAGTGTCTACTACAGTGTCTGGGGGCATGACTACAGGGTCTAGTACAGTGTCTACTACAGTGTCTGGGGGCATGACTACAGGGTCTAGTACAGTGTCTACTACAGTGTCTGGGGGCATGACTACAGGGTCTAGTACAGTGTCTACTACAGTGTCTGGGGGCATGACTACAGGGTCTAGTACAGTGTCTGGGGGCATGACTACAGGGTCTACTACAGTGTCTGGGGGCATGACTACAGGGTCTAGTACAGTGTCTGGGGGCATGACTACAGGGTCTAGTACAGTGTCTGGGGGCATGGTCTACTACAGTGTCTGGGGGCATGACTACAGGGTCTGGGGGCATGACTACAGGGTCTAGTACAGTGTCTGGGGGCATGACTACAGGGTCTAGTACAGTGTCTGGGGGCATGGTCTACTACAGTGTCTGGGGGCATGACTACAGGGTCTACTACAGTGTCTGGGGGCATGACTACAGGGTCTACTACAGTGTCTGGGGGCATGACTACAGGGTCTACTACAGTTTCTGGGGGCATGACTACAGGGTCTACTACAGGGTCTGGGGCATGACTGCAGGGTCTAGTGCAGGGTCTAGTGCAGGGTCTACTGTATGCATGACAAATCTATTCCTTGAGCCAATTGCTAAGACAAACAAGCTTGTTTACATTGTCTGAGAGTAAGGCTGCCCTCTTCTTTTGGACTATGTGACCTGCAAGTGAAAATAGCCTCTCACATGGCACAGAGGTAGCAGGAGTAGCCAGATATTTGCGAGCAAGAGGAGACAGCTGTCCATAGGCTTTTGCGTGAGCTGCCCACCACTCCAGTGGACAGTCATTCATTCCGATGCTGGGCTCAGCTTTGTAGAGGTCTAATTGTCCTGACAGTACCCTGACTTCATCTGAATCAGAGTCTGAAGACAGCAGGAGGAGGGTCCTCTTCGCTGGTGGCTCGTCCTCTGTGGCTTGTGGAGCAGCTTTGTCTGCTTCTGGTCCTGGCAGCATCTCTTTAAGCCAGGTCCACACCTAATAAGAGGGACAATTAATTAGTTGCATAGGACTTTTCATGACAGCCTAAGGACTTAACACTGGTCTTCTCATTCACACACACACCTCATCCCTCTCGTCCTTTGGTACGCTCTTCAAGTCCTTGAATCGCGGGTCGAGGGCTGTAGCCAGCTTCAGCCATCTGTTGTTGAGGGTCGCTTTGCGTGCGTCCAGGTCCTTCGTGAAGCTGGCCTTGAACTTTACCATGTAGCCCGGATCCTCCTCGTTGAGGTCCATGATGCGGTTTAGGTGGCAGAGTGCGGGGAGCACCACAGAGCATGAGACGTAGGTTTCCCCTCCAAGGAGCTCAGTCACATACCTGCAGTGAAACAAGAGAGCGAGAGAGAAAGAGGTGAAGGTGTGTGTATGAGAGGGAGATAGGTGTGTGTATGGGGGAGAGAGGGGGGGTGAGGTGTGTGTATGGGAGAGAGATAGGTGTGTGTATGGGGGAGAGAGGGGGGGGGTGAGGTGTGTGTATGGGAGAGAGAGGGGTGAGGTGTGTGTATGGGGGAGAGAGGGGGGGGGTGAGGTGTGTGTATGGGAGAGAGATATGTGTGTGTATGGGGGAGAGAGGGGGGGGTGAGGTGTGTGTATGGGAGAGATAGGTGTGTGTATGGGGGAGAGAGGGGGGGGGTGAGGTGTGTGTATGGGAGAGAGATAGGTGTGTGTATGGGGGAGAGAGGGGGGGTGAGGTGTGTGTATGGGAGAGATAGGTGTGTGTATGGGGGAGAGAGGGGGGGGTGAGGTGTGTGTATGGGAGAGAGATAGGTGTGTGTATGGGGGAGATTGGGGGGTGAGGTGTGTGTATGGGAGAGAGAGAGTGGGGTGTGAGGTGTGTGTATGGGGGAGAGAGAGAGAGGAGGGGGGTGTATGGGGGGAGAGAGAGAGGGAGAGACACTTACCTGCAGGGCTCAAGTACAAGCTCCAGCTTCTTCAGTTTGTCACACTCTGTGGGGGTCAGCATGGACAGCTTGTGGTTCTGTTGGGCCAAAGTGGCAGTCACAGCCTCCTGGTTCCTCAGGTACCGTGAGATCATGGCCAGTGTCGAATTCCACCTTCCAATTCAATAAAATAACTATTAGTCCCACTGGGGGTTGTTAATGCAGCATGATGCAATTGTACAGAATACAAAGAAATAAACACACACACACACTAAATTTACCCTAAGCATACAACAGGTAGTTAAACAGTCTCACCTTGTGGATACATCTTGTATCATGGGCTCTTTTGCTTGTCCGAGGGCAGTCTGCTGCTGCTGCAGTTCTTCTGTACTGGCAGGGCTGTGCTTGAAGTGGCCTACAATCTTGCGGCACTTTGCCAGGGTGGTGTCAAGGCTTCTGTCCTCAAGGGAGACTGTGATGGTTCTTTGCAGCACGTGTGCAGCACATGGCATGTGCTGGAACGGCATATAGCGCGCTGCTGCTATCATATTACGGGCGGAATCAGTCCCAATAGATGTGACTTTATCTTTTATATTCCACTCCTCTATTACGGTGTTGAACTGTTCAGCACACGCATCGGCGAAATGGCGGCCCACAGTTTTGGTCACCGTTAATGCAAATGATTGCAGTTTCCACTCAGTATCGATCAAGTGCACTGTGACACCCAAATAATTATGATTGCCCACCGACGTCCAGTGATCACCCGTTAGGGCCATTGGGCCAGCCCGTGCCAACACTTCTTCCCTCGCCTCCCTCTCTGTGTCATACATGTTGTGGATCCTTTTCATCACTGTAGCTCTCGAGGGTAGCTTGTAATTTGGGTCAGACGACGCTATTCGAAATGACTCCGCTAAACCCTTATCTTCCACTATAGCTATTGGCCTACAATATTTTGCTATCCACTTCGCGACGCTGTTGGTTAGTTTGTCTGTGGTGGATTTACTCAACCGTTTGCCTAACGGTAATTCTCCAAGAGTGGTTTGACGAAGCGTGCAAGTTGCTCTGGAGCTAACGTTAGCTACACTGGAGCTGCTCGAACAACTTGCCTGGACATGTTTAGCGTTCATGTGATACGTTAGACTAGAGCAGCTTCGGTGATACGCAAATTCTTTTTGACATAAGCTACATATTACAATGGTCTTGTTTACTGTCCCATCTATATTCTTTTTGAAATTGAACTTGCCGTTCATAGGTCCCAGGAGTATCGCCTCGGGTGATGCTGACATCTTGTTCCAGCTGAGCTAATTCCTTTGTGTGTTTGTTTTGTTTGATAGACGACGCATGTGTGAAGTGACGATCAAGTAGGCTACGGGTCATTCAATGGGCCAAGTTTAATACGCCCAACTCAAGCGTGGATTTCAAAATAAAAGCGCACCGATTTGCCACTTGTCTAAAGTAAATATAGGTCGGCTGTAATTAATTTTGCGTCAATTTTCATAACGCGATAATTTGCTGTGTAATTAATTAATCTAATTAACGCGATAAACTGACAGCCCTATATTTATTGTATCGTATCGTGTGGGTGTGTGCAAATAGATTCAAATTCAAATGATGAAAGATATCCCGAATGGGGTCTGTTGCCAGTGATGTGCTGTGCCAACCCCACTACTACTCTCTCTCTGTAGTGACTGGCAGCTGTGGGCAGAACAGAGGCGCTTGAAGTACTTGTAGGAATAACCAGTCATTAGAATGGCGGCTGGTGATCCCTATAGTAAGATGGGCGGGGGGGGGTGGGGGGGGGGGGTTGAAGGGGGGGTACACTTGCCCCTTTCGTAGATTTTTTTTGTCAAATAAGTTGTGCAATAGTCAATTTTGATGAGTTGTTTCTATACAATTCACTTGTTATGACATTTAGGTAACATTAATGAACAAAGGCACAGCTACATTATGTCAATTCTTGTAAACCAATTATTTTTTTTTATTATTCCAGTCGATCATAATGCTCATGATCATACTACGGAGAGCTCACTGCGTTGGAGAGAGAGGTAGAGAGAGGAGATCGATGATCTCTCTCTCTCTCTCTCTCTCTCTCTCTCTCTCTCTCTCTCTCTCTCTCTCTCTCTCTCTCTCTCTCTCTCTCTCTCTCTCTCTCTCTCTCTCCTAATTTGTGATCCTAATTTGCTGAGTGAGTGAGTGAGTGAGTGATCCTAATTTGCCATGCATAGCACCCGGCAGCAGTAGCCTACTTCTATGTACAATTTGCTATGTTTTCTGTGTTTTATCGTGCGGAAATGGAGATGGAGACTGTGTGAAAATCGATGACATCGAGTTGATGACAAAACGACTACACACACATGGACACCTGCCTGCGACCCCCTCTGTCTCCCTACAGCGCCACCTGCCTGCGACCCCCTCTGTCTCCCTACAGCGCCACCTGCCTGCGACCCCCTCTGTCTCCCTACAGCGCCACCTGCCTGCGACCCCCTCTGTCTCCCTACAGCGCCATGCAGCACAGCCTCCTCTCTCCTCCCTCCTCCCTCGGACACATGCACACGCCTGGGGCTCTCTCTCTCTCTCTCTGTCGCTCTCACATTCACCAGCTCTTTCTCACGAACCATTTAAATCAACCGTCGCTCCTGCCACCAACTTAATAAATGGCTGCATTTATATGAGCAGCTTTTATCCAAAGTGCTTTACAATTGGTTCCTCTCACATTTGACCCGTTCACTCACACACCTCAATGGCAGAGGCGGCCGTGCAAGGTGCCGACCTGCTCATCGGGAGCAATTAGGGGGTTAAGTGTCTCGCTCAAGGACACTGCTGCCTGGGAGAAGCGGGAATCGAACCGGGAACCTTCTGATCACCAGCCGACTGCTCCTGAGCCACAGTCTCCCATTCATTGTCAGCTCCAGAGTACAAGAGTAGCTCACATTCCCAACTAGTGATGGAACTTTCCGAGATCATGGAAACAACTGCTCGGGTCAGTCCCCCCCCCCCCCCCCCCCATCCCCCATCCCACCCCCCACCACCCACTGCCACGGAGACACATTATTATTTGTGTCCTTGCAAAAAGTCTTGGCCTGGTTTCTCCGCTAGACGACACAGGCAGACTGGAGGCTAGCGGTCTAATTGCCTCTATTTGTTCGCTTCACTGCTAGTTTAGCTCGCCACGAGTCTCCTGTAAACTCTAACCTCTTTGTTGTGAAGGGCCAGATTAAACCGAATATATATATTTATTTATATATATATATTTAATTGTATTTGTATATTCTCTAATATTCCCTGATATCCCTTGTATATTCCTTGTACAATATGCATTGAATATCCATTCTAGCCTACTGAACATCCCATAATAGTCTCCATTCTACTATTGGTCGAGACCTTGGTGCCAGGCTGCCATACCCCTCAGACCCAGTTCAAACGTACCGCTCAACATGTACGAACAAGTCCTAGTTCCGCGTAGGAATCTGGCTACCGCACCACTAATGGGACTATTTGTTCATAGTGCGTATATATACTGCGCTACTAAAGTAGGACTTCCTTTTCAGTCCAGTTTCTTACCCTCCAATAGAGTCACAGACGTAAAGCCTCCCCGCGACGCCACGTGTGGGAGTAAGGCCAAGTTCGCCTACCATCGGTATTGAGACATCGTGTATATTAATATTTGAATAGTCATATTTGGCACTATATCGTCGAGTTGGACGTAGTCTATTAAGCTAATAATAGTCTATTAATATATAGTGCTTCGTGCGGTAAGAATACTACCGTAGTCAGCACCCCATCGTTTCGGGCAGAAAACTGGCTGCTTATCCAGGGTGGTTGACCCCACGTGAAGCTGCACCCGAGGAGCCCCAGAGCCGACGAGCGAGTGGACCTGTATACCGGATTATTCTACCGACGACAGCCCGCCTTCCCCGGCACGGATTATGCTTTGTATACGTTGATTATTCCATGGATAAAGACCCCCGACACTGCCGTGTGTTAGAACCCCCCCCCCCTGGAGAGGACGCAAGGTGAGGAGACGCTCTGCAAGACGAGGTCGCTTCACGTCTCTCCTCCGTGGACCGGAGGACGCCGGCCCACAAAGAGTCCACCTGCTTTCATCTGTGGTCCAAGGATCGCCGGCGCATTGAACGGCACTACAGTGGGTTCACCTGGGATACCCTTGGCCGGATGAGGCAGCCGGATTCTACCCCCCCCCCCCCTTCCTACTCCTGTCGGCTTACAAGCGACCGGATTAACCCCCCCCCTAGTGTATCCAGTCTCTAATCATTAAAGTATCATTGCTGTTATTCCTTAAACTATTCCAGGTCGTATATGTACCACCTGCGCCTTCAGAGATTGGACATTCTCTATTGATATACCGACGAATACTCTTGCCATAAAAGTGCATACTAATTCCCATTCATAAATGTGATTGATTTGATTAAGTGCTTGCTCTACACACCATCGCTGTGTAGAAATAAAGACCTATTTCTAACTCGTACATTTGTGTTGGATCCGTTTCATCTACGTGACAGTGTTCATCATAATATATTTATGCCGAGTACTGGGTGGCCGAATATTAAGTACAAAGGTAGTGGTAGTAAGTATCATATCTAGTAATACAGTCAGGGAATTGTACCCCTCAGTTACAATTGGTCCTTCGAGCCGGAGGGTAATTAGTGTAATATTAATATAGTGTTATTAATATTGAAATGGCCTATGATGAACACTCCACGAAACGATCCTCCTAACCAACGCCCGCAGCGCGAACGACGGTTCCCTCAGTACTTAGAGGCCTACGCTGTCAGTCGACAACCTAGTCTTCTACTAACGGTAAACGCGGTAAAACTAGAAAGTAAAAGTATGTCTAACCCCAACGCCCAGACTACCCCGACCATAGAGGCCCCTACGGGTTCTAATGTAACTGACCAAGTTCACGGTGGGGACCAGTGGGAACCAGACATGACTTCACACCCCGCCAGTACTGAAGAAGTAGTCCCCGATGAGTCCCGGGAGGAATACAACGCTACCGAGAGAGAACTCGGCACGGAAGAAGACGGGGAGAGCACCGTGGAGATAGAGCTCCAAGGCTCCGCAAGGAGTACCCCGAGGGAAGGCTCCCCTATACAACCGCCTTCTCCCAGCGAGGCAGAGAGGACCCTACAGCAGGCCTTCCTCATCAGCCTGAACGCCGCTGCTGAACGCGACCGACTGCAGATCCAGCAGCGGAGCGAAGAAGAGCATATACGTCTAGAAATAAGACGCATTCAGAGAGAAGAGAATGTGGCCCGAGACCGAGCAGACAGCCAGCGAGCAGCTGCTGGTGCTCTACGGGACGCAGAGCGCGACAGACAGCAAGCGCAACTAATAGAACAGCTGATCAGACGGACAACACCCTCTCCCTCCGCCAGAGGCTCCAGGAACTCGTCTAGACACACCTCCAGGGCGGCATCCCCTAGCCGAGTAAACAACCCTGAACTTGACCAACAGACGAGGTCTATACCCCCCACAGACCACCTCCCCCCACCGGTCCAAGCGAGACCTAGCAACCGGGAAGGAGCAGCATATCCTGTGGAGAGGCTAAACCAGAGACTACAAGCACTGGATGACCTTACTGAAGACGAAGAGGAAGAGGAGGAGAACCACGCCCGACGACAGCACAGTACTCTACCGGACCAGGAGGTCCGGTACAGCCCAGGCTATACTCCCGCGGAGCTGCGCTACAGACCCCCGACTCTATACACGGGTGAGCACGACGCACGACCCGCACCGAGGAACAGCACCTGGACAAGCGGGCCATGGTACACTGCCGGTACCAGCCCATACCAAGGAGCGGGAGGAGACTCGCCTAGGAGGCCTCTCCTCCAACGCTCGCCGATGTATCCACAGTCAGCGTCATACATTGGCACGCCTATGGTACCCGACTTCACCCAAGAGAACCGGGCCCAGTATACAGAACTCCGCATGTGTCTGGAGACCATGTTGGTGGATGTATTGGATGAACGCCATAAATACGCCATCCTACTGAAGCACTTAAAGGTACCCCGCGCACATAATATAGCGCTCGCCTACGCGACTTCCACCACCCCATACACAGCAGCGCTGGTAGCATTGGACCAGAGGTATGGGCGCATATGGGATTACGTGATCCAGGAGATCCGACACATCGACCGCTTACCCCCAGCAATAGACAATCGAGCACTGGACGACCTGTCCATCAGAGTGCAGTCCCTGGTAGGGATGTTGGGAGCGCAGAGAGAGAAGGGGAGGCATGAACTTTACGCCAACTCAAATGTGGAAAGGATCTTGGAGAAGCTGCCGCCCGCTCGACAGGAGCGTTTTAGCCGACAGAGAGACCACCGAGACCCGAATGGCCCCGAACCGAACCTCCTCGATCTAGCAGACTTCCTGGCGAGAGAAGTCAGCAGCCTACGGCTAGATACATTCGGACGGAGCACCCCTGGCTCCAGAGAAGGAACCAGACGACTAAATGATGGAAGAAGATCGGTGACTGTGATGCACCAATCGGAGTCAGTACCGAGCAGCAGGAGCCACAGTACCCCCTCCAGAACGGAGAAGTGGAAGATAGTGTGCCCCTACTGTGAGAAAGAACACTGGCTAGCGCAATGTGACTCCTTCCCCAAGCTGAACGCGGAGGAAGCAAGTCAATGGATAAAGTCCAACAAGCGCTGTTTTCGCTGTGCGCGCTCACACATGGCAGCCGAATGCCGCTTAAAGAAAAGGTGCACCAAGTGCGATGGAGCCCATCTGGACATACTTCACGACAGTAACAGACGGCGCCCTTCACCCGCACCATCCAGCAGCAAAGCGAGCGTCATGTACATCGATCCCGCCAGCAGCAGTGGAGCCCGAGTACTCCTAAAAGTAGTGCGTGTGACACTAAGCTACCAGAATAAAGTCCTGGACACTTATGCCGTCCTCGATGACGGGTCCGAGAAGACCCTTCTGCTCGCCTCCGCTGCGGCCCAGCTAGGGCTGCGGGGAAGCGAAACCCAAATGACAATTCGGACAATAAGACGAGATTTGAAGACGATAAAGGGCGAGAATGTCTCATTCTCTATCGCAGCAAGCGGCCAGCCTGAGCGACGGTACCAGATTACAGACGCTTTCACCAGCCAAGAAATAGGACTGTCGCGGTACACATACCCCGTCGCCAAGCTGATGGAGAAATATGCACATCTGCGCAAGTTACCGATCCCGCTCATAGACAATGCTATGCCGACCCTGTTGATAGGCTCCGACCATGCAGACCTCATTGTCCCGATAGACCGGGTTCATACCGGACCCCGAGGCTGTCCTGCAGCAGTCGAGACCCGTTTGGGATGGACTCTCCAAGGCCCGCTCGCCAAATCTCTCAACCGAAGTACAGCCACTAGATGTCTCCACTCCCGAGTCACAGAGGGAGAAACCGCACTCCTGCAACACGTAGAGCGGCTATGGACCTTGGAACAAATGCCCTTTAAGAACGGAAAGAAAGACATTCGCTCTAAAGATGACATTTACGCCATTCACCTCCTCGAGACAGGGACCAAGAGAGTCCCGGTCAACGGCGTGTTGAGATACGCCACGCCACTCCTGCGGCGAGAAGGAATGCCTACTTTCCACGCCAAGACAGACGCCACAGAACGGTACCTGCTGAACACGGAGCGGCGCTTAGCCAAGAACCCCGCCCAAGAGAGTGTATACCGCGCTGAGATTGAGAAGCTCATCACAGCGGGACACGTCACAAAGATGGACATTAAAGAGGCTGACCAGACCACTGAATCGTGGTACGTGCCTCACCACAAGGTCCATCACAACGGTAAAGACCGCATAGTATTTAACTGCAGCTACCAGATCGGATCCCAAAATCTGAATAAAGAGTTACTGCCCGGTCCAACACTCGGCCCCTCCCTACTCGGCGTTCTACTCCGCTTCCGCCAGGAAAAGGTGGCCATCAGCGGGGACATTAAAGGAATGTTCCTGCAGGTGAGATTAGTAGAGGAGGACAAGCCCCTGTTACGGTTCCTATGGAGAGAGAAGCCAGGAGATGAGCACCCAGCCATCTACCAATGGGAAGTCCTCCCCTTCGGAACGACGTGCAGCCCCTGCTGTGCTACATTTGCACTACAGAAACATGTAGCAGAGGACCCAGCAGCGGACGAAGAGGTCCGACACAGCGTAAAGAACAGCTTCTACGTAGACAACTGTCTACAAAGCCTTTCAACCCAGGAAGAAGCCGAGGCTCTCCTGATTAAACTCCGCGCCTCATTGATCAAAGGCGGCTTTGATCTCAGGCAGTGGGCCAGCAGCGATCCGCAAGTACTGCGCAGCCTCTCCTCCGAGGACAAGGCAGCCAGCAGCGAGACCTGGATGGCTACAATCCCGGGAGAAGCCCAGGAGATGACCCTGGGATTGGTGTGGCGATTCAAAACAGATTCGCTTCACTACAGACACAAGCCCCTGACTACGGAGCAGGGAAGGCCGGCGGCGGCGCCGACCACCAGACGGAGTGTGTACACAACACTCGCCCGACAATATGACCCGCTAGGATGTATTCTACCGTACACCACCAGGGCAAAAATGATTGTACGAGCATTGTGGGACAAGGACCAGGGCTGGGACGATCCCATTCCCGCACACCTTGCATCCACCTGGAGAGAGTGGGAGATGGAGCTCCACTCACTCCCCGGCGTTAATATGCGCCGAAGCTACTTCCCACCCACGGTGAGGCCAGAGACATGTAAAATGGACTTACACGTCTTCAGTGACGCCTCAGAGGTCGCATACGGATCAGTAGCCTACTTGCGGGCCCAAGACCAGGGGGGAGAGATCTACACAGCATTTGTCCTCGCCCGCTCGAGAATAGCCCCACGCAAGCAACAATCTATCCCACGCCTAGAGCTCTGCGCAGCCCTAGCCGGAGCGCACCTAGCCACGCTCATCCAACGTGAGCTCACCATACCGGTGTCTAGAACAATCCTGTGGTCAGATTCCACGACAGTACTCGCCTGGATCAAATCGGACTCATGCAAGTACAAAGTCTTCGTGGGAGTCAGAGTCACCGAGATTCAAGACTTAACCGAAGAGTTAACCGGAGAAACAGAGTGGCGCTACGTTGATACAAAACAGAACCCAGCTGACGTCATCACCCGGGGGATGCCCCTGGATGACCTCACCCGTCGCAATGTCTACAGTGACGGCCCAGCATTCCTAAAGCTCCCGGAAGGAGAGTGGCCCACGCCTATCCCGAGGGAAGCCAGTCAGGAGGAGGCTGAGAATAAGAAGCCTGTGTTCTGTGGATTGAGCACTGTTATCTCCGCAGACCCCAACACACTCCTGATGGGGCGGCTAGATCCCGCGTTACCCCAGACAATGTACCGGCCTGAAGAAGCGAACGGCCGACGAATGTGGAGGTACAGCCAAGTATTAGCCGACAAGTTTTGGAGCAGTTTCCTACTGCACTACCTACCGTCTCTACAGACCCGCCAGAAGTGGGTAAAGGAGAGAGACAATTTGACAGAAGGAACAGTCGTCATGATTATTGATCAATCACTGCCCAGAGCTATGTGGCCGGCCGGCCGCGTAAGCAAAGTGATCACCGGTGCCGACGGCAAGGTCCGAGCAGCTGAAGTGCTTGTCCAGGGTCGCACTTACACCCGTCCCGTGGCGAGGCTCATAGAACTGCCCCGACTCCCAGACACAATCGATGATGACCATGACCCTATAACCCTATGACTTTGTGAAGTTGACTGACCCCTACAGCAAACCCTTATGTGTAAATAGACAACGCGATTAATCTGTCTCTGTTTAACTGATTAGGTCTGGGACCAATCAGGGGGTGGCTGTTGTGAAGGGCCAGATTAAACCGAATATATATATTTATTTATATATATATATTTAATTGTATTTGTATATTCTCTAATATTCCCTGATATCCCTTGTATATTCCTTGTACAATATGCATTGAATATCCATTCTAGCCTACTGAACATCCCATAATAGTCTCCATTCTACTATTGGTCGAGACCTTGGTGCCAGGCTGCCATACCCCTCAGACCCAGTTCAAACGTACTGCTCAACATGTACGAACAAGTCCTAGTTCCGCGTAGGAATCTGGCTACCGCACCACTAATGGGACTATTTGTTCATAGTGCGTATATATACTGCGCTACTAAAGTAGGACTTCCTTTTCAGTCCAGTTTCTTACCCTCCAATAGAGTCACAGACGTAAAGCCTCCCCGCGACGCCACGTGTGGGAGTAAGGCCAAGTTCGCCTACCATCGGTATTGAGACATCGTGTATATTAATATTTGAATAGTCATATTTGGCACTATATCGTCGAGTTGGACGTAGACTATTAAGCTAATAATAGTCTGTTAATATATAGTGCTTTGTGCGGTAAGAATACTACCGTAGTCAGCACCCCATCGTTTCGGGCAGAAAACTGGCTGCTTATCCAGGGTGGTTGACCCCACGTGAAGCTGCACCCGAGGAGCCCCAGAGCCGACGAGCGAGTGGACCTGTATACCGGATTATTCTACCGACGACAGCCCGCCTTCCCCGGCACGGATTATGCTTTGTATACGTTGATTATTCCATGGATAAAGACCCCCGACACTGCCGTGTGTTAGAACCCCCCCCCCTGGAGAGGACGCAAGGTGAGGAGACGCTCTGCAAGACGAGGTCGCTTCACGTCTCTCCTCCGTGGACCGGAGGACGCCGGCCCACAAAGAGTCCACCTGCTTTCATCTGTGGTCCAAGGATCGCCGGCGCATTGAACGGCACTACAGTGGGTTCACCTGGGATACCCTTGGCCGGATGAGGCAGCCGGATTCTACCCCCCCCCCCCCTTCCTACTCCTGTCGGCTTACAAGCGACCGGATTAACCCCCCCCCTAGTGTATCCAGTCTCTAATCATTAAAGTATCATTGCTGTTATTCCTTAAACTATTCCAGGTCGTATATGTACCACCTGCGCCTTCAGAGATTGGACATTCTCTATTGATATACCGACGAATACTCTTGCCATAAAAGTGCATACTAATTCCCATTCATAAATGTGATTGATTTGATTAAGTGCTTGCTCTACACACCATCGCTGTGTAGAAATAAAGACCTATTTCTAACTCGTACATTTGTGTTGGATCCGTTTCATCTACGTGACAGTGTTCATCATAATATATTTATGCCGAGTACTGGGTGGCCGAATATTAAGTACAAAGGTAGTGGTAGTAAGTATCATATCTAGTAATACAGTCAGGGAATTGTACCCCTCAGTTACACTCTTCTTTCTTTTACACGGCGTACGTTTTCTCTCGTAAATAAGGCAGGTGGCTAAATTTTGCGTCTCTGCATCACAGGCACAATGTGCACCCACCACCATTACGTCTAGTGTCCTCACAGACGTCCCAGCTGGTCGGTGGATTCATGGAGATTCACCGAACAGATTCTTCAGCTGAAATGTAGGGCAGGCTTTTAAAAAACCCTTCTAGTTTTATGAACCCTTTCCTCTCTCTACTCTCTTACTTTTCTTCTCTTAGGGCCCTCAACTGGGTAGTAGCAGGCACTTAAAAACTAAGCTACAAGGAGTAGGGGTTGCAATCTTTACCTAGGAAATGGGACACTCCTCGTTTTGTCATCAGTAGTAAAATAATGTAAAGGACTTTCTGTAGTGATACGAGTACGGATCAGCGTTTTTTTTTTTTTTTTTTTTTTTTGCAGGGTCTAGAAATGTAACGTACAGTGTAGTTACATTAAGTGACCAGGCACATATTTTGGGGTCTTGTTGAGCCCTTGTGGAATTATTACTTATTAATTACCTGACATGATATGACATCGGGCAGATACTTTTCAAACTATGTCTTATTATCCTCTTAACAAGCCCTATCCATATTTTCTGATAATTCACCTAAAATTACATACCCCAGTATGAATATAATAAGTATACCCAAGATTCCTCCACTTCTACAAGGTCCATTTGCATGTTCCTAGTATCTATAGGACATCTGGTATCTAGGGTCATCTGATCCTCCGTCAAAAGACACTTCAAACCATACATTTCTTCTTGATGTGGAGCAGTGGCGCAGTTGTAATCATCCTGCAATCCTTTACGTTCTCCCTTCTACCCCGCCGTTTTGAGTCAGCATCTGAAAACTGGCTCCTATTGCCGCACGAAAGGGGAAAGGGAATGGCTCCCGCCTACCTCCGGTCAATGGTCTCTAACTACACACCCTCAAGACCCCTACGCTCTGCATCTTCTGGCCGCCTCAGACCCACTCCTATCCAAGCTCCGGGAGGGTCATCAAGGAGAAGCCGCCTATTCTCAGTCCTTGACAGCCGAAACCCGTCCAATCTTTCGCCGTCGACTAAAGACGCACTTCTTCAACCATTATCTGAAATTAAAAAGATCTAACCCTAACTAACCTTACGGTCATGCACTTGTCCTAATAAACTAACCTACACTGTAGCACTCAACACTTTGATGAACATTGTTACTCAGCTGATAGAGTTGTACCCTTCCTGATGACCTGTCGTACAGAACTTGTAAGTCGCTTTGGATAAAAGCGTCAGCTAAATGACTAAATGATTAAATGATTAAATGTAAATGTAAATGTAAATGAAAACAGTCAGTTTGGAGGGCCAGTTGGAGGGCTACATGACCAACTCCCCTAGACCCACAATGTGTAGCCTATAGCCTTCAGAATATAGTCTGTGGTGATGACGATTTTTGAACATAGTATCTAAAGTCTCATCCACTAAAGTAGCATGTTTGGTTGAGCTGACTTTGGTTATTATGGTGCAAGCCAAGCATGCATGGCACAAAGCGCATATAGGTTGTGAAGTGCCCTCTCCTCATCTGTGAAACAGGCACATCGATCCCTTGAGAGGCGTCCTTGAGAATGCTGCGTGCCTTCCTCAGACGGCTGGGGATCAGGGCCATCCGCCTTACGTGTCTCAGTCCTGCTAGTGCTGCTCAACTAGTACACACCTTGGTGGGGGAGAGAGTGAGGGGCTGGAGGTTAACAGAGAGAGAGTGAGGGGCTGGAGGTTAACAGAGAGAGAGTGAGGGGCTGGATGTTAACAGAGAGAGAGTGAGGGGCTGGAGGTTAACAGAGAGAGAGAGGGGGGCTGGAGGTTAACAGAGAGAGAGTGAGGGGCTGGAGGTTAGCAGAGAGAGAGTGAGGGGCTGGAGGTTAACAGGGAGAGAGTGAGGGGCTGGAGGTTAGCAGAGAGAGAGTGAGGGGCTGGAGGTTAGCAGAGAGAGAGTGAGGGGCTGGAGGTTAACAGGGAGAGAGTGAGGGGCTGGAGGTTAGCAGAGAGAGAGTGAGGGGCTGGAGGTTAACAGGGAGAGAATGAGGGGCTGGAGGTTAACAGAGAGAGAGTGAGGGGCTGGAGGTTAACAGAGAGAGAGTGAGGGGCTGGAGGTTAACAGAGAGAGAGTGAGGGGCTGGAGGTTAACAGAGAGAGAGTGATGGGCTGGAGGTTAGCAGAGAGAGAGTGAGGGGCTGGAGGTTAACAGAGAGAGAGAGTGAGGGGCTGGAGGTTAACAGAGAGAGAGTGAGGGGCTGGAGGTTAACAGAGAGAGAGAGTGAGGGGCTGGAGGTTGGCAGAGAGAGAGTGAGGGGTTGGAGGTTAACAGGGAGAGAGTGAGGGGCTGGAGGTTAACAGAGAGAGAGAGAGTGAGGGGCTGGAGGTTAACAGAGAGAGAGTGAGGGGCTGGAGGTTAACAGAGAGAGAGAGTGATGGGCTGGAGGTTAACAGAGAGAGAGTGAGGGGCTGGAGGTTAACAGAGAGAGAGTGAGGGGCTGGAGGTTAACAGAGAGAGAGAGTGAGGGGCTGGAGGTTGGCAGAGAGAGAGTGAGGGGTTGGAGGTTAACAGGGAGAGAGTGATGGGCTGGAGGTTGGCAGGGAGAGAGTGAGGGGCTGGAGGTTAACAGAGAGAGAGTGAGGGGCTGGAGGTTAACAGAGAGAGAGTGAGGGGCTGGAGGTTAACAGAGAGAGAGTGAGGGGCTGGAGGTTAACAGAGAGAGAGTGAGGGGCTGGAGGTTAACAGAGAGAGAGAGGGGCTGGAGGTTAACAGAGAGAGAGTGAGGGGCTGGAGGTTAACAGAGAGAGAGAGAGAGAGGGGTTAGAGGTTAACAGAGAGAGAGTGAGGGGCTGGAGGTTAACAGGGAGAGAGAGGGGCTGGAGGTTAACAGAGAGAGTGAGGGGCTGGAGGTTAACAGAGAGAGAGTGAGGGGCTGGAGGTTAACAGAGAGAGAGTGAGGGGCTGGAGGTTAACAGAGAGAGTGAGGGGCTGGAGGTTAACAGAGAGAGAGAGTGAGATGGCGCCGCAACGAACGGCTGCCTGTCTGTGCGCTCCGTCGAGACTGTGCCTACTTTTGTTAATATTTATAGTTTTTAGAGTTTTGTTTGTACCAACTGTTGGTGCATTTAATGTATATGACCGTCAGTCACTCATAGACATTGGATTACGGGAAATTTACCAACTGGATTACTCACTGGACCAGCTTTCCGAACCGCAACAATGGCCTGAAGAAATTCTCCGGAGATTAGGACCAGATCCTTTGTTCCTTGATCCCAGGAAAAGAGGACCCAGACGACGAGGAAAGAGAGCTGGAGTCCGTAACAGGCTGAGAACCAGGCGGCACAGGACACCATTGCCCAGTATATTGCTAGCCAATGTACAATCAATTGACAATAAACTGGATGACATCCGAGCAAGGATTCAATATCAAAGAGACGTTAGGGACTGCAACGTTCTCTGCTTCACCGAAACGTGGCTCACACCGGAGGTTCCAGACCACGCAATTCAACCAGCTGAACACTTCTTTATCCACCGCAAGGATCGGACAGCAGCAGAGTCCGGTAAACAACGTGGAGGAGGTATTGCCTTCATGTTTAACAAAAATTGGAGCGATCCAACTAACGTGAAGGAATTATCCAACCACTGCTCCCCAGAACTGGAATATATAACCATCAAGTGTCGTCCTTTCTTCCTCCCGAGGGAGTTAACGGCGATCGTCCTGATCGGAGTGTATATTCCACCGCAAGCCAGCAACAAGGTTGCGCTCTCCAGACTACACTACGAGGTAAATAGAATACAAGTGGCGAATGTTAACGCCGCCATTTTAGTGCTGGGTGATTTCAATAGCGCCAATCTGAGAAAGGTATTACCTGACTTCTATCAGCATGTGACTTGCAACACCAGAGGCGGTAACATCCTAGATCACTGTTACACGCAATTTAAAGGTGGCTACAAGGCTCATTCTGATAGTGGCTTTGGTAAATCAGATCACGCATCAATCTTTCTTTCACCAAAGTACAAACAGAGAATTAAAAGTACTCCTGTAGTCTCGCGAGAGGTGCAGAAATGGGATTTGACGTCAGAGGAGACGCTCCGGTCTGTGTTTCACGGCACAGACTGGAATGTGTTCCGCGACACAGATAACATTAATGTCTACACGGAGACAGTGCTGGACTATGTTTGTACTAGGGTGAAAGAAACAATCCCCACTACCACAATGAGAGTTTACCCAAATCAAAAACCCTGGGTAGACAAATCCGTCCGTGAAGCTCTGAGAGAGCGCACCAAAGCATACAACGACGGCCTAGTGGCAGGCAACATGAATGACCACAAGGTGGCGCGATACAACGTAAGGAGGACAGTGTCAGAGGCCAAACGGCGCTACAGGGATAAAATTGAACTCCAGTTTGAACAAGCTGACTCTAGAGCTATGTGGCAGGGGCTCAAAACGATGACAGACTACAAAGGCGCCTCCCTCAAACTGAACAGTGACATCTCCTTAGCAAATGACCTCAATACCTTCTATGCGAGGTTTGATGCTGGTAATAACAACACCAGCTCACAAGCCACGGCAATGGGGGGGGGGGGGTCGGCTGCTGATGGAGGCGCAGTGTTCAGGGTAACAGAGCATGAGGTGAGGCGGACCTTTAAAAAAGTGAATATCAGGAAGGCAGCAGGTCCGGACGGCATCCCCGGCCGCGTCCTAAAAGTCTGTGCCGACCAACTGGCCCCAGTATTCACTGACATATTTAACCTGTCCTTAGAACAGGCTGTCATCCCCACCTGCCTGAAGAAGTCCACTATTATCCCTGTACCCAAAAAATCCAAGCCTGCTTGCCTCAACGACTACCGCCCTGTAGCTCTCACCTCCATAGCCATGAAGTGCTTTGAGAAGCTAGTAAAGGGCTACATCTGCTCCTCCCTCCCCATCAACATGGACCCCCTGCAATTTGCATACCGCCCCAACAGGTCCACGGAGGACGCCATAGCCCATGTGCTGCACACAGCAGCATCACACCTGGACAAGAGGCAGGGGAACTATGTGAGAATGCTATTCATCGACTACAGCTCGGCATTCAATACCATAGTCCCCTCCATACTCATAGCCAAGCTCAGGGACCTGGGCTTGGGCTATGACCTCTGCCAGTGGGTCTTGGACTTCCTGACTGGCAGACCCCAGGTGGTGAGAGCAGGCAACTGCACCTCCTCATCCATCACCCTCAACATAGGGGCCCCCCAGGGCTGTGTTCTGAGTCCCCTCCTCTACTCCCTGTACACACACGACTGTGTGGCTCAGCGGAGTAGCAATACAATCATCAAATTTGCTGACGACACAGTGGTGGTGGGCCTGATCTCTGCCAACGACGAGAGGGCCTACCTGGAAGAGGTCAAGGTCCTGGCGGGATGGTGCCAGGAAAACAGCCTCTCCCTGAACGTCAGCAAAACAAAGGAGATGATTGTGGACTTCAGGAGGTCGGGGGTCAAGGACTACAGCCCCCTCAGCATCGACGGGGCACCGGTTGAGAGAGTCAACAGCTTTAAGTACCTCGGAGCCTACATATCCGAGGACTTGACATGGACCACACACATTGACAGTGTTGTGAAGAAGGCACGACAACGCCTCTACTTCCTCAGGCGCCTAAGGAAGTTCCAAGTCAGTCAGAAGATCCTTAAGAACTTCTACTCATGTACAATAGAGAGCATCTTGACCGGCAACATCACCTCCTGGTTTGGGAATAGCACTGCACAAGACCGAAGCAGACTACAAAGAGTGACACGTTCAGCCGAACGCACAATTGGAGGGGGGCTCCCCACCCTCCAGAACATTTACAACAAGCGTTGCACGGGCAAGGCTAAGAGAATCATTAAAGACTCCAGTCACCCGAACAACTGCCTCTTTGAACTGCTGCGGTCAGGCAAGCGATACCGGAGTCTCAAGGCGAGCACAGAAAGACTCAGAAGAAGCTTCTATCCCCAGGCCATCAGGCTGCTAAACGAACAATGAATGAACACTACACAACAACAACCACCAAACGCACATAGCACACACATCCACACGCACACACTCACTTTAAACAAACACACTGTAGCACCACTCCACACACTTTATAGCACACACCCACTTTAAACAAACACACTGTAGCACCCACTCCCCACACTTTATATTTATTGATGAAGGATTGCACTACAACTCGTACACCTTACTGTAAATTGTACCTAAAATTGTACCTCATCCCATTTCTGCTTTGCACTAGATAGTACTGTACATTAGTACACTGCATAGTATTGTATATTATATGGTAACTCAGAACATTGTACATATGTCTATACCGAACACTGTGACCTCATTTTTCTTCTTCTAAATTACATGCTATATTATGTTATTTGATACTATCTTGTCTAGCACAGTCTCTGGAGCGTAACAGTAAGAAGCATTTTGTATGAAAGTATTCTGTACTTCTGTATGACAACTATTAAAGAACTTGAACTTGAACTTGAACTTGGGTTAGAGGTTAACAGAGAGAGAGTGAGGGGCTGGAGGTTAACAGGGAGAGAGAGTGAGGGGCTGGAGGTTAACAGAGAGAGAGTGAGGGGCTGGAGGTTAACAGGGAGAGAGTGAGGGGCTGGAGGTTAACAGGGAGAGAGAGGGGCTGGAGGTTAACAGAGAGAGAGTGAGGGGCTGGAGGTTAACAGAGAGAGAGTGAGGGGCTGGAGGTTAACAGAGAGAGAGTGAGGGGCTGGAGGTTAACAGAGAGAGAGTGAGGGCCTGGAGGTTAACAGAGAGAGAGTGAGGGGCTGGAGGTTAACAGAGAGAGAGTGAGGGGCTGGAGGTTAGCAGAGAGAGAGAGTGATGGGTTGGAGGTTGGCAGGGAGAGCATCCTTGGTGTTCTCCTGGTTGTTCATGTCAAAGCGAGTGGGGGAGAGTTGTTGGTGGGTTTCGAGTTTGCGAAGGCCTGGATGCCCGGCCACATGCGTCGGGGGTCCGCGTTGTTGAAGTGCTTTTCGACCCTTAGTTTGTGGCTGTGCTTGGCCCGCTTGATTCCCCCGATTCAGGTTAGCCCTGGCTGAACATTATAGGCCTGCATTTGTGTATGGAACACTGTGTGTGTGTGTGTGTGTGTGTGTGTGTGTGTGTGTGTGTGTGTGTGTGTGTGTGTGTGTGTGTGTGTGTGTGTGTGTGTGTGTGTGTGTGTGTGTGTGTGTGTGTGTGTGTGTGTGTGTGTGTGTGTGTGTGTGTGTGTGTGTGTGTGTGTGTGTGTGTGTGTGTGTGTGTGTGTGTGTGTGTGTGTGTGTGTGTGCGTGCGTGTGTGCGTGCGTGCGTGTGCGGTGCGTGTGTGTGTGTGCATGTGTGTTTGTGCGTGCGCATGTGTGCCTGAAAATCCACTGCGTCTACTAAAAAATTCAGCAGTTGTCATTTATCTTAAAACTGAGTACAAGTATTTCCTCCTGTATCTGTTGATTTGTGTGTGTTCTGAGAGAGAGAGAGAGAGAGAGAGAGAGAGAGAGAGAGAGAGAGAGAGAGAGAGAGAGAGAGAGAGAGAGAGAGAGAGAGAGAGAGAGAGAGAGAGAGAGAGAGAGGTATTTTAGCCCAGAGAGATATGCTATTATTATAACTGTCTGCACATTATGAAAACCTATTCTTCTTGTTGATTCCATAGTTAGATTAAACCAACAGGCTATTCAGATGGTCCTGCACATCGGAATAGCTTTAATGTGAAGCTGTGTGCATGTTGCATCCATACATTGTCTAACCGAGTGGATTTGAACCTGGGACCATAGGATCAACAGGCGGCCGCACTAACCAGCTGAGCTAAAGGGTCAGACCCGTTAGCAGGTCCTGGTTGACTGTGACCGACCCATCCATAGTTTTACAGTTGTATAGCTACTTGAGAACATTGTGACTTGTGTGCCGCGACTACAGTACTAGCAAGCAATCCTTAAATGCGAACTATGGCCAATTTCTTTTAAATGTACAGTATATAGTTTAGGCCGGGGGTACTATATATACTACATGTTATATATAAAAAAAAAAAAGCCCACACTGTACTCATGTCTGCCAGGCCACGTGAGCGGATCGGCGCGGGCGTGAAATCCGCTCTTCGCTCTAGACGTCTTGTTCCGCTCCGCTAATCGCTCATGTTGACCCCGTCCCCAAGTCGCTCTCCGCTCACTCACCGCTCACCTTGAATCGAGCGCTCCCCGCTCCACATCGCTCGGCAGATTTTTAATTTTTTTGGAGCATGATGTAAATTTGCTTGATTTGACCAAACTACAACAGTCTACACCCCCTGGGCCCCTTAACAATTGTTTGTATAGAGCCGTATTGTAATTGTACCCATTCTGCAATGTTAAATAACGTTGTTTATCCATTCACTAGCTCTACTAAGCGATGATAGCTAGCCTAGCCACAATGCTATGGTCGCTGCCATTAACGTTAGCATGTAAGCTAACGACAACAACAATGGCGTCATATACTTTTTCTAACAGGATGTGAGTGACGGTTCACCCTTCTCATTGGTTGAAAATGGCCTTCATGTTTGTACATCGCCATCTGTTGCTTTGGCATTGTACTACATGTATATTACATCAGTGTTAAACCACTGTGAGCGGCCCGGAGTGGATTGGAGCGGAGGAGAACTCTCGCTCCGGACTTCGCGCCGACACATTTTAAAACCCACTCCTCGCTCACGTTTAATTACAGTGAAATTAAAACTTAAAATACAGCAATAGACAGAGTACCATTTTATTTAAAATGAAAAGCGCCTAACCCAGGGCAGGTATATATCTTACATTTCTGAGTTCGTTTTCCTGTGTCGATTGATTTAGTGAGGTCACCACCACAAAGGGAAGTCGGGGCGTCAGTGCAGTTAGGGTTGGTTTTACTGCGGCGGCCACAGCTTGATATACGTATCGCAGTCGCTCTCATGTGCAGCACAGTGGCGTCGTTAGCCCTGGGCTTCCGGGGCTTTAGCCCTGGGCTTCCAGGGCTTTAGCCCCGGATGTTTTTCTCCTAGCCCCGGATCTTAAAAAAAAAAAAAAAAAAAAATCATTTTTTTTTTTTTTACCTTTTTTTTTATGTCAGCATCCCCATTGTCTGTGCTGAATGTTTGTTAGTGTTTGGTATTTTTTGTTGGTTTTTAGTACTTTTAAAATGTAAGTATATCATATAATTTTTTCATTCACCGATTTGTGGACTTTTTTTTTTAGTGTCCTGAAAGGCGTCTTATAAATCAAATGCATTATTATTATTATCATCCAGGAGGGAAAAGACAATTTGGATAGTAGGGACTGCATCTCTGCCTGTCCTGACCAGGAAACACTTTGCAACTGTCATCTCCTCTGGCAATAGTTGGATATTGTAATGTGTGGCGAGGGGTTGCAGCAATTCCACTGAGAGAAACTGGTCTGAGGCTGGATAACATGCCTGTATGCCTCTCATAAGTTGTTATCCAACTCATGAGAACCTGCTCTCAAGCTCTTGCAGCATTCTGCCGAGGACTGGATAGAACAGTCTCTGTCTCAGCTGATCTCCTGAGCTGAGGTCTGAGCTTGTGCCACAAGATGACTCAACTACATACTCGTCCATCCTTTTCTGCTTCCTCCTTTGGCTGGTAGTATGTTCCTCAATCCAAAGGCCATTACATATGGCCTTTGTCCTGTCATACATGTCCACTGCCATCTCTGAGGTGCGATAACCTTTGAGTGTGTCCTGCACTGTGCTTTTAAATAGTACAGATATTGAAGATGTGCACTTTAACGCAGCAGCACCTGGAGCCATCCATACCCATGTCCAGTGTCCTATAATAAGCTTTAATCGAACCTCGGATAGTCCGGTTGGTTTGGGGTGGTGTGAAAGCTCATTCACTCTTGCAAGTGAACCCTGCTGCGGTTCATTTGAGATGTGAATGCAAAGCGGACCAAAGGCAGGAAAAGACCCAAAAATCGAATATTTTTTTTATGAGAAGACTGAAACATATGTATATAATGAAACACACAATACAGTTTTTTTTTCGATTGCCTAAGCATGATTTTGAAAACGGGGCCCGGTGTTTCAAAACACACAATTAGCACAACCACACACACAATTATCAGAACACCTCAGATCCTTTGCTAAATTAAACACTTGTCAAAACCATACACTAATTTTGTTACCATATGAAACACACATTTCATATGACTTAATTCTGTTTGAACCAGTTACACACACTGCTGTGCTTAACCTAAAACACATTTAGCAATTCTACTTCTCAGTGATTAGAGTACTGTAAGTGAAGTATGCAGAGAATGTGCAAATATACAATAAATTCACCAAACACTACACAAGACCAATGCTGTAGACTGATGAAAATATAATTTATTTATCTACATATACCCAAATCAATGATGCAGACTGATGAAAAAAATAACATTTTCTCTCCATATACCCAAATCAATGATGCAGACTGATGAAAATATAAATGTTCTCTCCATATAACCAAATCAGTCAACATTTCAACATGGAGAATCACAACAATACATGTCCCAGTTTTCATGCTACTATGTGCATAACACTGTAAGCTCAGCAAATATCAGACAAACATAAAATACTGTATCCAGTACAGGTTAAAATTACAGTAACACAATTTTTTTTTGAAAGAATTTAAACAGAAAATACTAGACATTATCTCTTTGCCTAGCTGGATCTGGCAAGATAATTTTTTGTTGTGATTCTCCATGTTGACATGTTGACTGATTTGGGAAAATGGGAGAAAATGTATATTTTCATCAGTCTGCATCAATGGTTGTCTTGTGTAGTGTTTGGTGAATGTATTGTATATTTTCACGTTCTGTGTACAGTACTTCACTCTCATTCCATTTTGGTTGAAGACAGGTGAACTCACCTGCTGCATTTTTATAGTGCTTAAACCTGATTGTGTATCTACAATTAAGCAATGGTGTGTTTGTGCATCTGATGGCTGTGTTTAACCAATTGGCTTATGTGTGGTAATTTGACATTCTGTGTCTAATGTAATGCAAGTGTGTTTAGTGTTTTGCAAATCACTGTGTGTATTGTTTTGCAAAAAGTGAGGCTGACATTGTAGGGGTGCAAATCTGGGCCTATATTTTGCTCCTTGAGTGTAAGGTTTTGATAATTGTGTAATACTTTTGATTTGAGTGTTTATGCAATTGAAGAAAACTGTAAAGACTAGAGATGAACTGTTTATTTATTTTGTACATAGGCTGTGCATATGTTTGTTTTTGTTTGTTTCTTTATTTGCTTATGTGTATGATTCTTAACACTTTAAGTGCCGAAAACGTGTTTAGGCGTCCTTCCCCGCCATGCTCAAGTTGCCGAGGACGCCGTAACTCGTCTTTAATATCAATATTTAAAAAATCTGTGATCGGAATCATATTTTCCATCCGCAGCCTTCACACACAGTTCTGAGCTCCTCTCAAACCTCTAGCGGTTCAAGAGCGCCATCTGGTGGCCGATCGGCAGAAGCGCCAAACAGGAAGTTATGTGGTTGAAGTGCTGATCGTCCATATTACTTCCGGGCACTCTCTATATGTCCCGGGACTCGATCTCGACACAATACATAGCGATCCGTTGCCAATAACTCGATAAACAACATGATTTGGACGTATATACTATTATACAACGTGGAAATAGATCGCGTATTTCTACATCCCATAATAGGAATATTTCAGTTCCACGCTCATCGTCCAACGGCGCAAGGAAGATACGGTAAGATTCAGCGTTATTTTTGAACGTGTTCGATATAAACTGCTCTGATGATCATATCACCCACACTAGATGAATGATATAACGCTGCCCACGGAATTATAAACGATCCCCCGCCCATCCGGTCATCATCAGATGATACGTAGAAACTTCTAGAAGTACGTCCAATTGAGATTTTTGATCTCGCACAGATTCCTACCAAACTGTATTTCATCATCAATATAATGCATTTGGGGCTATAAATCACGTTCTGGAGAAAGCTGCAGAAAGAGATGAAAACATACTTATACTTTAGACCATATTTTACTATGAATATGTGAATGAAAAATTTTAACGTTGCTACACAATGAACAATACATATAGGACCTTGAATGGGCCCTAATAATGGCAATTTAGCAATAGAATTTAAAAAGTTATAGCCCTGCAAAGAAGGGGAACTTTTCCATAGACAAATAGAGCTGGCAAGGGATGGGATATCATGAATTTAGCCTTAGGCAATCAAAGTGTTAACTGTGTTTTTATTTTGTTATTGGTGTATATGTGTATGTATGTACAGTATATGTATATATATTATATATATATATATATATATATATATATATATATATGGATATATATGTGTATATATGTATATTTGTACTCCTGTTGGGGCCTCTTGGACCAGATCAATGTTTTATCTGGCTAAATAAATAAATAAATAAGAAACTGATGATTTGGTCCTGTTAACTTTGAATTTTCTATGGGGACTGCCCAGATCCCTCTCATGGACCTGGACCTCACTTTGAGAACCTCTAATGATTCTAGTTATTCAGTATTCATCTCTAATTACTCTAAAATTGCGTATTTCTGTGTTAATACTGAAGCCCCCAATGTTTTCTAACCCTAAAAACGCCCCTGGTGCAGCAGTGACTCAAAATGATAAGATATTGTGACCAATATCACCATTGCTACTCTCACTCGACCCTACACAACACTGGTGAGCAAGACTTCTGAATCTGACTTGTAAACAAAAAGCTAATTGACGAGGGCAGAGCTCATCTGCTGTAGCCTGTGTACTCCAACAACCAGCCCTCTGTCTGCACCGTTCATGCTTTCCAGAAAGTAAACTGGGCCTTAATTCAGAAACCTCTATATTATCTTTATAGTGTCGCACGTATCTTTCAACATGCCGGGCTCTTAATTCAGAAACCTCTATATTATCTTTATAGTGTCACCCCACGTATATTTCAACATGCGGTTTTCAACTATCGCCTCCCATAATATCGCGCTCGTCTCACGCTAGAGAATTAAAAGCCAGAGGGGCCACGGCGGACGCGCGCTCTCAAGGTAAGGCGATGTTTCCCGGCCGGGCGTTGACTCTTCAGCGGAATCTACTAATGTTATTTCTGTAGCTAGTCGTAAGCTATAAAGGTGTGAACGGGTGGACACCTGTAGACACCAACTGGTTAGTGTCTTCCTGTAATGATAGATCTCTGCCGTCATGCTTTTTCACCCACCGTTTCCAAAGATTGTGCACAATTTTGTTATGCACAGTTGATTTTTGAATGCACCGTTGATTTTGTTATGCACCGTTGATTTTGTTATGCACCGTTGATTTTGTTATGCACCGTTGATTTAGTTATGCACCGTTGGCAAGCAGTAGCAGCAAGTTGAGGCGTGAACTTGTGATGACTTCTGCTTCCTCCTCGATTTGTTTTTGGAGAGCTGCTTCAAAGGGTCCTGTGATCAAAGCTGCCTGAGAGTCATCAGGGGGGAGAGAGAGAGAAGAGAGAGAGAGAGAGAGAGAGAGAGAGAGAGAGAGAGAGAGAGAGAGAGAGAGAGAGAGAGAGAGAGAGAGAGAGAGGAGAGAGAGAGAGAAGAATAAAAAAAGAGAAGCCCAATGTTCCCAAATGTTCTGTTTTGACGTCTCAATCGAGTGCTTTATTATTTTGCTTTCAGACAGTGTCGGGCCGCGAGAGGAGAACACGCAGATGGAACTGTTGTGTTTATCATGACCTAGATAAGGCAACGCCGTCTTCAGAAACCACAGGCTGATAGAGACGTCTCTGGCCGCGGTCTCCAGAGACTTATTGATTGTTAGGGTTTCAATAAAAACAGAGATAAGAGGCCCATCCTTGCGGTGCAAACTATGGGGTGTTGTTAGGCTGGCGTCTAGTTTGGAACCCAAGAGCACAACACAAGGCACAGGAGAATGAGGCGGTTTAGGGTGTTTAATTAGGTACCAGGCAGATGACAAGGCAGATGGTGAAATGTACAACAAGGGGGTGAGGAAGGTCAGTCCATGTGACCCCAGGCAACGTCCAACGAGAGACATAGAGAGACATGGAGAGAGAGAGAGAGAGAGAGAGAGAGAGAGAGAGAGAGAGAGAGAGAGAGAGAGAGAGAGAGAGAGAGAGAGAGAGAGAGAGAGAGAGAGATGGAGAGGGCACTCTGTGTGAGCTAAGCCCAAGGAGTGCGAAAGACTCCTACGTGAGCTCGGCGCTCACACTCTGTCTGATTTCGATTTAAGGGGCCAGTACTCCGGTCTAGCTGGAGGCCGGGGAGGTCCCTTAGCTTGCGAGGCCCGGTAGAGTGCTTAAGTGTGGGCTTGCCGGACGAGTGGAGAGCCTGGAGCTCACACTCTGTCATATTCCCAACACTTAGTCTGATTTCTAAAAAGGGGGCCAGTACTCCGGTCGTGCTGGAAGCCGGGGGCAGCTCCTTGAACTTGCGAGGCCCGGTAGAGTGCTTAAGTGTGGATATCTCTATCAGGCAACGTCCAAAAGCTGGTAACGTCCAAGGGGGAGGAGGTGCAGGCCGGGGGTGTGCCATCCTACACACAGAAGAGCAAGGTTAGAGCAAGGCAGGTACAGAGACAGTGGAGCAGTGGCGGCTGCTGACCACATTTTTTGGTGAAGCACAAATTATTATATTATTATATATTAAATTATATTTTTAAAACATCCCCAAGGCTGCAACAACACCCCCATTCCTCCCAGGTGTCAGGCTCCTCATTCGGTTTCCATTCATTTTGGGGACCATGTTTAAATATCATACTTCTGAAGTATAAACAAACTACGTACTGCTGTGACGATTTCAATAAAACAGACCATTCTGAGTCAATGGTACATGCTTTTCTTTGGCATTTGATGTGTATTTACAGATTTATGCCCTTTTGACAAATAAAAGCAGATCAGGTCAATTTGTTGAAGGTGTTGATGGAGTGTGCTGTGTATCTTTGCCCTGCGTGGGATGTTTATGGACTGGTTACCATGGTTACCTGCTGTCTTGCTGGAAGAAATATTCTAAACATTCTGTGAGAAGTTGACAGTTGGTAACATACAAAACCATTCAAACAGTTATTATTCTTATTTCTGATGTCTGGAAGAATATGTGAGTGTCTTGTGAGAAATGCTTCCAATCCAAACCCCTTTGAACTGTATAACCTGTATTACAGTTGCAAACTAATTCTACAGGTGGTGTTCATTTCTCAAAAAACAACAAATAAGTGAATGCCATAGGAAAGGGCTTGATTAGTGATCACTAGGATGCTCTCTTGACCATTCCCAGAAATATCTTTGTAATCAAAAGGCCTCACTATCACACAGACTGAACTGTTGTTCTGTGAGTGGAGGCAACTTTCTGAGAAAACAGGAAAGCAGCTCAGCGTTGAGGGTTTGATCGATTGATTGATTGAAAATTGTATTAACAGATTGCAGAATGGGTACAGTACAGTACGGCTCAATACACACAATTGTTAAGGGATGCAGACCAGAGAAAGACTTTTGTCTTGTTTACATCAGGGTCCCCCATTTTCATTAATCATAACATAAATATGACATAGACAACATACAGATAGACAGTACTGCTACATCTATACATTTATGACATACCAGATTTGCAAATACAGTACTGTTTGTGATAAAAAAATTGTCTAAAAAAGAGTGTATATACATTTGACGTAGAAACTGTACATTGGAGGAGGTTGGGTAGGTGGGGTGGGGGGGGGGGGGTTGGGTAGGCAGGGTGGGGTGGGGGAAACTGTACAACTGTACAAGCAAAACTGTACATTGGAATATGGAGGGAAACGTTGGTGATGCTGGTCACTGTAGAACGGTAGCCGCACGATACACTATACATAAATAGACTATTACTGAATTAATAGAATAGGTCGAACTCGACGGTACAGCGTTAAACTCTAATACTTCAGTTATTAATTCGCACGCGGTCTCAATGCTCTATTTGGGGCCAACGGGCCCTACTTCACCGCACGTTGTATCGTGGGTGAGGCTTCACTTGGGTAACTCGAACTACTTCTGTATTCACCTGCGCCATATTTATACGTTAGGCGAACAAACTAGTACCAGCCTTATTCCTGTCTCGTATTCTTGCGCAGAGCCGTTCATGTACAGGCATGTCTGTGGCGGTGACTTTGAACTAGACCTTGGGGGTATGGCAGTGGCGCCTAAGGGACCGCTGTCCAATAGGAGAACGAAATATTATGGTCTGTACTAGGTTAAAGGATATTCCGTGTATATGTACAAAGAATACACAAGGGATTCAGACGATATACAAATATTATGCAATATATATCAATCAGTAAATATATATATATTCGGTTTAATCTGATCCTTCGTAACAATTGCCATGACGCCGTGCTTCGTACCTCCCTTGCAAACTTTGAACACCCGATACCTACAGCAGCAGACTTAAACATGATGCACGGCCAGCAATACGTGCGATTGGTTTGCATACTTCCCGTTAGCCACAGCACCTGGTCTACGAGGTCTACGATGTTGCAGCAGCATCCATAATTCTTTGCAAAAATAATTACCTATATAGCTATATTAGCTAGCTACAACAAGTTAGCTTACAGAGTCAAGACGGCACGTTCACGTGAACTACACTACTGTCTTCAACTGAGATAAAAAAATATATATATATATATATATATATATATATATATATATATATATATATATATATATATATATATATATATATATTATATATATATATATATATATATATATATATACATCAAACGATGCACAATAAGTTCATGAACAATTGAATAAAGATCTTAAAATATGAATTATTATATTAGCAAATTAATCTTCTTTTGTCGATGTCAGTCTCTTTCAAGGCAAATTGCAAGTCCAGATTCAGATTCAGATTCAGATTCAGATTCCTTTATTGAGCCATTTGTGTAAAACACATTGGTAATTGTTGCAGCAATACAGTGTATGCATTCTTTCTTTTTTCACAGTAAACAAACACCAACACAGACAAGAAACGAAAACAGTGCAGTGGGGGATTAATCAATAAATAAAATACATATATATATATATATAAAGTGAAGTGTGCAGAGATCCAGTACGGACTAGTGCAGTGCAGTCAATGTCATTGAGCCAGTGTCACTTGGGGGCGCAGAGGGGGGGGGGGGGGGGGGTACCGAGGGGGGGGGGGGGGCCTGAGGCATTGATCAGCCTGGCGGCTGAGGGGAAGAAGCTCAGTCTGTGTCGAGCTTTCACAGCCTTTGGGATCCTCAGCCTTCTCCCAGAGGGGAGCAGGGTGAAGAGGCTGTGACCGGGGTGGGATGGGTCGGCCATGATCTTTCTCGCCCTCTTCAGCGCCCTGGAGTCGTGCAGGGACCTGAGGGAGGGCAGGGGACAGCCGATCACCCTCTCCGCGGAGCGAATCACCCGCTGCAGCTTGGCAAGATCTTTTGCCGCTGCAGCAGGGAACCAGGAGATGATGGAGTGGGTGAGGATGGACTCAATGATGGCCGTGTAGAATTGGGCCATCATGGTCCTCGGCAGTTTATATTTCTTCAACTGCCGGAGGAAGAACATCCTCCCCTGGGCCTTCTTGAGCAGGCCCGTGATGTTGAGCTCCCACTTCAAATCCCGGGAGATGGTCATGCCGAGGAATCGGCATGACTCCACGGAGGTCACCTGAGTGCCTCCCAGTATGATGGGAGGGGGCAGGGCTGCTTTCTTCCTGAAATCCACTACCATCTCCACTGTCTTTTGAGCATTGAGCTCCAGGTTGTTGCAGCTGCACCAGCTCTGCAGCCTCTCGATCTCCCTCCTATAGGCCGACTCGTCCCCCCTGGAGATGAGACCCACCAGGGTGGTGTCGTCAGCGAATTTCAGGAGTTTGACCGAGGGGTGCAGAGAGGCACAGCTGTTTGTGTACAGGGAGAACAGTCAGTCTCAGTGGTGAGATGATGACAGAAAATCTAGAACATATTGACACCACAATCCAGCTGCAGTTCCGTAGCATTAGCTGGCACCATTCTCTGATTGGATCTCAACGTTGTCAGCACAATGTAACACGTCGTGAACGCCAATCAATCAAGTGAGCTAAGCCTCCCTAACCGCCTTTTTTTTCTTCTTTTTTCTCAAATACCCTATTTTGATTGGATTATTACTAGATTCTTAAGCCCTGCCCAGTGCAAAAATGTGCAGTGATTGATTGACAGCTGACCATCAATGTGTGTTATGGGATCAGGGTCAGAGAGAGCTGTCACTCGGACATTTTTGAAGAAAAAAAAATTCACTGCCATTGTTTTTTTTCACAGAGGAAAACATTTCTAATAAAAAAAAAATAATAATAATAATAATAATAATAATAATACAAAAAAAAGTTTAATAATATTTTTTCCCCCCGTCTGTATACTAATGAAGCACTGCCTCACTAGTTGTCATGCAATAACCTCCACTGTAGTGGAGGCATACAGTATAGAGTCCTAGTACCACGGCAGGTGAAGCAACACTCGGACGAGGAGTGGCAGGGGCACAGCACAGGCCTCATATCCAGGCTCGGTGATGACGTGATGAGTCTCAGGTGTGTAGGATGACCCAGGTAGACAGCGTGATGATGAGGAGTCAGGAAGCAGCCCATATAAGGGCATGAGGACCTGTTGCCAGACAGGAGAGAGAGGCCCCTGGCTGTGGTTGTAACATGGGGGAGCTTGGCTCCTCTTAATAAGACCTGAGCTCCCCTGAAAATAAGTTTTTTTATTCAAATAAATGTACGAGGGGGTCTCTAAAATATTGACAATATTGACGTGGCTTTTTGTCACTATGTACATTCTCTTTTTTCTGTATCATGTGATCATGTTGTAAAGGCATTGTTAAAGTAAAGAGAAAATCCTTTCAGTTGATGTATGATTCATGCATGGAGCTAATTCGTCACCAAATCACTATAATAAAGATCAGGCTACCGTTATTCCTCCCATCACCGTTCAAGCGTGGCGACGCAATGTCATGCACTTTCTTTTCATCAATTCAAACGTCAGAAAGTAATGTCCTTAGGCGGTCCGGTGGCGTAGCGGAGATTGCGTTCGTCACCAACACCGGAGACGCTGGATTCGCCTGTTCGAATCCAGCTCACAGCTCCGCCGTTGTCACCAGCTTGGCTGGCCGTTCACACTAATACAATTGGCTGTATTTAGAGGGTGGGAGAAGCTGGCGGGGTGGGTCCGGGTCGTTGTAAACAGCGACTCCTACAGTTCGGTCGGGGCGCCTGCTCAGCGCGGATAGGATCTAAGGGGGGTAGTGTGATCCTTCCACACATTACACCCTCTCAGTGAGAGTCCGCGCTGCCAGGTGAAAAGAAGCGGTTGATTGGCTGGACGTGTGTCGGAGGAAGCATGTGATAGCATGTGACTCTCCCAGACCGACTGTGGGGGGTAAGTGCGCAGCGACCAGGAAGGGGATTAGGAATTGGCATAACGACTAACATTGGGATGGGAGAAAATCGGAGGAAAAAGGAGGGGGGAAAAGATATAAAAAAAAAAAAAAGTAATGTCCTTTTCTCAGCCCAAGCGCCATCATCAACATGCATCAGAATTTGACTCACATGATGAGGCCTGGGCCCTTTAAAGGCAGCCTGGCCCATTTCTGCTTGGATAGCCTAGGTTTTATTGATTCTTCATTTGACCTCTGCATGCAAGTAAGTATGTTTTTATTTGCATAGCACCTTTTCCAACGATGTGCTTCACAACTTTCAGAAATAATACAAAGTTCAATTGATCGCCACGCTGGGAACGGGATATGACTATGTGCTGCCACGCATTAAACCTATGGAGTCGCTCACCTTGTTTGCAGGGCTATAACTATATATATATTATAGCTATGGACGCAATACTATGGCCCATTTGGCATCGAGTATCTATCGTTCAAGATGTGAAAAGAAAAAAAAAGTCCATCCATACATTATTGTTTTATACCATGGTGAATATAAGTATGGTTTTAGAGCGGTTTAGGGTAATTCCTGGGAGGCTAGTAATAGGCTGCGACATATATTATACTTAATCCATTGGCATTTCGTCCCTATACATGCTACAATAAAAAATTCAAATTCATATGATCGGTATATTATGTTCCATCGTGAATGAAAAGAATAAAATAAATAACGATCAAATGGCGTATATATACGTGGTTGGCGTTCAACGATTGGCGGACAAGCGCGTATTAAATCGCTGTTGGCAGGGAATGAGTTAATAGCCGTTTACATATTCTGCCGATCTAACAGAGATGTCTTTATTATGCTAGTTCTTTGTCTTCTAATATGTAACATAGCAACCATTGTTTTGTACATGGAATGCAATGCAAGACACAACGGTTGCTATGTGCCAAACAATGGTTGCTATGTGTTGATATATGAGACATATATCAACAAACACATCATCATGGCGGTCAGGTGGCGTAGCGGAGATTGCGTTCGTCACCAACCCCGGAGACGCTGGATTCGCCTGTTCAAATCCAGCTCACAGCTCCGGGGTTGTCACCAGCTTGGCTGGCCGTTCACACTAATACAATTGGCAGTATTAGAGGGTGGGAGAAGCTGGCGGGGTGGGTCCGGGTCGTTGTAAACAGCGACTCCTACAGTTCGGTCGGGGCGCCTGCTCAGCGCGGATAGGATCTAAGTGGGATAGTGTGATCCTTCCACACGCTACGCCCTCTCAGTGAGAATCCGCGCTGCCAGGTGAAAAGAAGCGGTTGATTGGCTAGACGTGTGTCGGAGGAAGCACGTGATAGCCTCCACTCTCCCAGACCGACTGTGGGGGGTAGGTGCGCAGCGACCAGGAAGGGGATTGGGAATTGGCATAACGACTAACATTGGGATCGGAAAAAATCGGAGGAAAAAGGAGGGGGGAAAAGATATATAAAAAAAAAAAAAAAAAAAAAACATCATCATTGTGTATCTTGTAAACAAGTCACAGTAGAACAGTAACATGCTGAATAATGATATCTCCCTGGCAAACGAGCTTAATACCTTCAATGCGCGGTTTGAGGCTGTAAATAACAACAACAGCCTACAGGAGAGTAGAGCCCCTGCCGATAGAGACTCAGGGCGGGATCCACAAAGAATGGATTGCACGGTGCTAATTGCACCCTTACTTACAATTCATTATGAATTGAGAATGGGGGACCCTGATGTAAACAAGATGAAAGTCTTTCTCTGGTCTGCATCCCCTTAACACTTTGATTCCCCAAGCTTAATTCCATTTTACCCACTTGAATGCCCAGCACCACTTCAATGTTAGCATTAATATTGCCTAATCTATGTTTTAAATTATGGCTATGTGTCTAATCTGCCCGTCGTTTATCAAAGACTCATTTTCCAGTCAACATTGTCAAAGCAGATCGTTTTTTTATCGGTTCATTTCCGTTTTCTAGCATTTTGAAAAGCACTCGATTTCACGGAAAAAAATAAGACATTCTATGATAATCGCCCTTTACTGGAATATTCTAGAACGTTGTCATTTTTCTGCCTATTTATGAATCGTTTTAAAATAAACGCTAGATGATCGATAGTATATGTGTGCGCATGCACGCTTGTGCCGCGAGCTGAAAATCGATTCTCCTAGTTACTGACCGCTCGCACAGCCAAACAGCCATATCACATAATCACATAAAAGCTTATATCTCCGTGAAAACGGATGTGATTATCCTAAGCCTGGTAACATAGATTCCTTACCTGAGATCAGATGGTATCCAAATGGATTATTCCAATTCCTGATCGCCATTCGAAAAAATCGATAATTTTATCGATCCCCCGAGTATAGTGTAAAAACACATAATCCCTGCTGCTCTGAAGCTCCAGGGTGAAACTAGTCGACGGCGGTTGCATGAGTGAGAAGTAAAACGTGGATTCCGGGTTTTTTTTTCTCATTCATTTTCATTGAGTTCAATCCAAAAGGGTGAATTACCATCTGGGAGACGATAGGGGGGCGCTTTTTTCACATCTGAGCGCCTGGAGTGGTTGATTTTCCAACGGTAGACTTGGTTGATGAAATATGATTTCAGATCGCTAATAAAAAAAAAGAGAAAATACGAGAATTCTCGTGATGGGCCTTCAACCAGCGGGGGGTAAACCCGAGAAAACTTGTGATGGGCAGTCAAAGTGTTAACAATTGTGTGTATTGAGGCGTATACTGTATTGTACCCATTCTGCAATCTTCAATCAATCAATCACCACACAGCGGATTGATGGATTGAAAATGTTATTAACAGATTGCACTCACTCACTCACTCACTCACTCACTCACTCACTCACTCACTCACTCACTCACTCACTCACTCACTCACTCACTCGCTCGCTCCTCTCTCCTTTCTCTGCTTACTTTACACCCCACCCTTGTTTGTTCCCCACATTGAGTGCATTAAGCCTCAATTACTTCTGAATTGATATAATAGGTGGTGGTATAGGCAATGAAGCCATTATATCAATTACCTTGATACCACCGTGTACAAGTACACAAGTTGGTACACCAATTAATGTCCGATTGGAGCATTATCTAGTGTGCGGAATCTTTTTCTGTGCGGATCCATTTTTTTCACATGTTCTTCTGACCAGCACCTAGTATTTATCGCTTGGACGCGCGTGCTTTTGTCAATCTTTTGTATCAATACGCAGTCAGCCATCCTTGTTGTATCTCCTTGCCCCTCCCTCGGTCTGTCTGTCTCTCTCTCTCTCTCCAGTAAGGCCAGTGTTTACCCCCAGCCTCTCACTCAGCTCAGACCAGAGCATCACTCATTCTCTCTGAAGCACACATCTGCATATCAAAGTGCAGAGACGACGAGGGTAAACATACTGTCTCTGACTCCATCTGTGCCCGTGCCACGCGAGAGCGAGCTGTCCACAGAATCGGGCCTTCGTTGTATGATGATGATTTCCATATGCGACGGCTGCTAAGAATTTTTAATAATGTTGTCATGGAAATCAGCGTTTTACGTATGATGATCGGCGCAACTGTCACCGTGAACGACGCCTTTGCCAACATCGCTTTCCATGACAACGTTATCAAACGTTCTATGGCAGCCATCTTGTGGTATATAGCAGCCAAATGATCATTCATGAATGTTGATTAGAACATGAATGGTTATAGGCGGTCAGGTGGCATAGCGGAGATTGCGTTCGTCACCAACCCCGGAGACGCTGGATTCGCCTGTTCGAATCCAGCTCACAGCTCCGGCGTTGTCACCAGCTTGGCTGGCCGTTCACACTAATACAATTGGCTGTATTAGAGGGTGGGAGAAGCTGGCGGGGTGGGTCCGGGTCGTTGTAAACAGCGACTCCTACAGTTCGGTCGGGGCGCCTGCTCAGCGTGGATAGGATCTATCTTCCACACGTTACACCCTCTCAGTGAGAGTCCGCGCTGCCAGGTGAAAAGAAGCGGTTGATTGGCTAGACGTGTGTCGGAGGAAGCACGTGATAGCCTCCACTCTCCCAGACCGACTGTGGGGGGTAAGTGCGCAGCGACCAGGAAGGGGATTGGGAATTGGCATAACGACTAACATTGGGATGGGAGAAAATCTGAGGAAAAAGGAGGGGGGAAAAGATCAATAAAAAAAATAAAAAACAGGAATGGTTATGTGGAGCTGCCCACACACACTTTGAACTGCAATGTCTGTATGAAAAGTGCTATACAAATACAGTTATTATTATTATTATTATTATTATTATTATTATTATTATTATTATTATTATTATTATTATTATTACATAGTAGGCCTACATCGATGGTTGGTCGATAGAAGGAGCATCATCATCTTGCACTAAGACTAAACGTGTAGCAATTGTGGCTTAAATGAAACCTTAATTCTAGGAAAATATCATTCTTATGTTATCGCTGCGGTCAGGCAAGCGATACCGGAGTCTCATGGCCAGTACAGAGAGACTCAGAAGGAGCTTCTATCCCCAGGCCATCGGGATGCTCAACGACAATAACACTATGTAACAAACCATGATCTACACTCACAGCACACACATCCACACGCACAAACTCACTTTAAACAAACACTCACCTTAACACCCACTTTACTCACTTTAGACACTTTATTAACACTTTATATTTAGTAGTAAAGAGATTTGCACTACAATTCATACCTCATTGCACCTTATACCCTAAGTTTGTACCTCATCCCATTTCTGCATTGTACCACACTGTTACTCTTTTTACTCTGTATTGTTTATTGTATATATGTATATATTGACTGAACACTTTTATTTACGTACTTTTGACTTTTTCTATTTTATACTTTTTATCCATTTTTATCTAGCACACTCCCAGGGGCTCATACAGGAAAAAAGCATAAAAAGATAAAGTATTCTGTATTTTACTATGACAATTAATAAACAAACTTGAAACTTGAAACTTGAACTTGTTTATGCACCTAATACGTTTGACACTATTGAGACTATTCCACTCCAACAGATAAAATGCTGGAGTTAAGTGAATACGCTAACAGCTGAGTGGAGAGTCTCTCTCTTCTTGAAGTGTTAAAAGAGGCGGTAATTAATATGCAGAAAGGTAAACCACCAGGCCAGGATGATATACTGTACCTCCTGAGTTTTATGCAGATGAACAGTATTATGTAATAGTTACCCCCCCCCCCCCCAATGTACAGTAAATTACCAAGTATGGTCTTGTCAATATTCCAATGTACAGTTTTGTTTGTACAGTTGTACAGTGTCCCCCACCCACCCCTCCTACCCAACCCCCCCCCCCCCCCCCCCCACTCCTACCCAACCCCCCCCCCCCAACCACCTCCAATGTACAGTCCCCCCCACCCCCACCTACCCAATCCAATGTACAGTTTCTACATCAAATGTATATACTCTTTTTTCTGGACTCTTTTTGTATCACAAACAGTACTGTATTTGCAAATCTGGTATGTCATAAATGTATAGATGTAGCAATACTGTCTATCTGTATGTCATGTATGTCATATATGTTACGATGAATTGAAAATGGGGGACCCTGATGTAAACAAGACGAAAGTCTTTCTCTGGTCTGCATCCCCTTAACAATTGTATGTATTGAGCTGTACTGTACTGTACCCATTCTGCAATCTGTTAATAAAGTTTTCAATCAATCAATCAAAAACCGGCCGCTCAGTTTGTTAAATTCCGACATTAAGATATACGCTAAAAAGTTGCCATCAGACACATATGCCAGCACCAGTTAATGTTTTTCTTTTTAATTAAATGTCAGACAACGACTATACATAATTAATGCAGCAGTAGATATCAAAGCTCCAGTGGCCGTTTTATCTTTGGATGCAATGAAGACATTTGACACATTTTAGTAGCTGTATCTATAGTCTGTCCGCGAGACGATGGGGTTTGGTGAGGGATTCAGTATAATAGTTAAAGGAACAGGCCAACTTTTAGCTTTTTGGGAAATGTGCTTATTTGCCATCTACCCTGGAGTTAGACAAGAAGATACACACCTTTTCTGTCTCTGTGCATGCATTAGGCGTCGGGAACGCCTGCACCGTTAGCCTAGCTCAGCGTCATTCACTGGAAGTAGGTGTGCCAGGGTAGCCTATAGTTCCCAAGACTCAAGTATACAGTATACACAGGTGCAGTTTGCATATTGTACGTATGGTGTGATATACTTCATACGTTATACGTTGTCCGTTTAGGTAGTCCGTTTAGGTGAGAGTCAGACACACTCAGTGATAGTAGTTTCTAGTAGTTGAATGTAA
>NC_140166.1:59581634-59634134 GCF_963971535.1 Notolepis coatsorum | reverse complement strand
GTGAGCAGGGGCAGTAGCGCCCGAACGGTTGGAGCGGCCGTTAGCTTAATGCTACTCTGTTGAACGTGCTTTGATTGTAACATGTTTTACACTCTTGACTACGACGTCATCCTTGACAGGGGATGTTTCGTCGACCCTGCCCTGAGCCAGGACGGCACGGTTGCGTCAACAAAGAGGACTGTAGTGCGGGTTGGAGCGGCGACGCTGCCCAGTTCGAACAACACAGGAGCGGCTGTGTTCCTACGGTGTCTGTGACTGCACTTCGCTGATCTACGTTCCGGGTAGGACAAGGTTTGACCAGACCTTATAACACGTCTTCTGGTTTTACTTTTCTAAATGTTTTGTGAATAACGATGTTTTCCCAAACGTGTGTTGCTGCAATGCATTTAGGATACGACGCGAGTTATGTGTGAACTGTCTTTGTCACTGGCAGTTAGCTTCTCCGTGCAAATCGGGTTTGTTGTTACAGATGTGAAAATGATCTGGTTGTTGTGTGAGAAACATCATGGTGTTTATATGTACCGTGTACTCACAACTAAGGTAACTAACCTATGAAGCTATGCTTGGTGACAAGTGAGTAAAAGAATGTTCTTTTCTCAGCCTGTGATGACAATGAACAGTGTGTTCACATATTAACAGGTTTTCCTGTTTTAACTGGCCGTATTGAGGGTAAAATAAGAGGATTGTGTTTCCCCCCGGTTCCCTGGGGACTTTTTCATCCTCCTATCAGACATGTTGTGCACTAATTTGTGTCTTTTGTGTGGTAGGGATGCGATGTAACCCTTAAGCTTGATTGCTGAGGTTGTGCTAAAACTGCTGGAGAAACTTTATTTTCCTAAAAGAAAAGATGGTTTGGTCGCTGTCGTGTGTGCTTAGCAAGGCCTGTGGCCGATACTAATCGAGAATTATGTATTCTCTCATTGTGAAAAACGGCGTTCCTCTGTTGAGTGTTTTTGCCATTTTTTTTTTGGTGATGATGGGTTGTGTGTGTCATGTGACCTACAACTGGGTTGGACTGGCCACAGAAGCACATGTGTATGTTGGACCGGGGCTCTTAGAGCCCTCTCTATTCTGTGTTTTTTCCTTAGTAAAAATCAGATAGCAGGTTAGCTCATGCGCTGTGTGGAGCTGTCAAACGCTTCATAGAGCTGACTATGACTGTGTCATATTCTCTTTTTGTCATTACATCGTATCATGGGTGTGGGGTCGTAAAGGGGTGAACTGGTAACCTTTCTTCTTCCCCTTGTTTCTGTCGGTCAGGGGTACACCCCCTGTCCTTCAAGGTTCCCGTCACGTGGCGGTTCGGCACGTTACGGGGGGGGGGGGGGGGGTTGAGGGTGCCCCTGCACGTTCATGACGTCTGCCAATCGTGTCAGCCTTCTCTGCCTCAACCCCTCTGGGTGGGGGTTTTTAAATGGAGGCTTGGTCATGCAACAACGCCAGCATACGCCCCTTCCGCCGGGGCGGCTGTGTTCAGCTGTCCCCTCTGGCGCCTGTCTCGTCCGCAGTCTCCAGGCTAGGGTTAACAGCCTGTTGCCTGGTTTTTCCCCGGTGCGCTGCCTGCTTCCGTTGGTTAACCTTTTTTGTGTGCTTACGGCCATGCTGACTGCCTGTTCTGCAGGGTCAGTGTGCCAGGCGGTGTACTATTGGGGGGACAGGGCCCGCTCGGCTTACGGCCATGCCAACCTGAACACGCCCGATCTCGGAAGCTAAGCAGGTTCTGGCCTGGTTAGTACTTGGATGGGATACCGCCTGGGAATACCAGGTGCAGTAACTGAGGGGCCTTTGTCCGAATACGCTGGCGATGTGGGGGGCGGGGCACTACGTGCCCACCTGGTGGGGTCTTGATGCTGGCATCATGGACTTCTCCGGGCCCCCATTCCAGGGAGTCCAGTCCTTTTGGTGGGTCTGGGTCTTCCTTCGCGCTCCGCTGCTACGGCCTTGCCACGGGGTTGGGTTTGCCCTTGACCCCGTGATTCTGGGGGCAGTAACGAGGTTGTTCCTCCGTTCGTTCCCGGGTGGCATGCGGGTTGTGCGTGTGTGTAGTCGTGGGGTCAAGCCACGGTCTGCTCACCCTGTGCGTTGAGTTGCTTGAGTGCCTCTTCGCACGGTCGGGTCCGTCGCCCTCCCGTGAAGCCACCAATAGGGGGGGTGCCCTCCATTAGGGTGGGTCGGGGGGGCTCGGCCCTCCCTGGTCTGATGGTTGTGGGGGGCCTCAGCAGGGTACATTTGTCGAGCTTCTAGCTCCCGCTCAGCTCCTATTATGCATGAGACGCTGAGCGTGAGCTAGTGTGGCACAGAACGTTAGGTTATAACTATAACCAAGTTCTGTTAACACTAGTGAACGCTCAGCGTCTAGACGCTGCTGCAGGCCCTTGATTTTTCATTGTGATGAAATTTGTTGGGAAGGAGATGAGTGTGTGGCCCATCCCTGCTTATGTAGGTGAGCGGATGGGGGTGTGGCCAGATGAATGCTGGCATTTAAAGGTACATTTGAAATTTATTCAGTGTGCATACGCTGAAGCGAGATTATGCATGAGACGCTGAGCGTTCACTAGTGTTAACAGAACTTGGTTATAGTTATAACCTAACGTTAACGGTATATTTGTTTAATGATTCGTTACGGCGAAATCAATACTTCCATTTGTATAAATTGCGTTAAGGGGAGCTTATTATTCCTGCTTTTCTGAGGAGCTTGTCGCGGCTCATGCGCGCGCCCGGCCAATCAGAGCAACGCGGAAGGACAAGTGGGGCTGCCGAAAGTATTCACGAGTCTAAAACACACAACAACCACTAAACACAAAAGCAATTACAAAACCACAAGCAGACAGGGGAAACACATCACACAAGGGAAGGGACATTCAATATCACACAACATAAAATAACATTAATTATATTCAGCAATATAGTCAATATTGGTGTGATGATTGCCTGCACCATTTGGGTCATCTGGCCACTAGAGGGCGGTAGGAGACCGGGCAGGGAACCAACTGTGACCACAATTGACATTGTGGCCACTGTTTCCATTGTCTTCCCTGGAACCGTTACATAAAATGAGCCATACTATTGTCTCCATAGCTATCATACAGAACACACGATGGGTCTGCAAACAAAAAATTGTCAATAACGCTTGCGCCAGCCAGCAGGCACGTGCACACATAGAGGCCAAGGGGTGCTTGAGCACCTTCCTTTTTGAGCCTCATCAAAAAAGTGCCCTTTTTGAAAAAAAATAGTTTTTAATTTTTTTACCGTTACGCATATAGACTGCCCTTCCAACTGAAAAATGTCAGGATAGAATCAAAATATTAGGTAAAGAGAGAGAGATGCCCCATATTCCATTGCAGTTTGCACGGCCTCCTCTCCGCGGACCTATATATTTTATGCATAGCGTGGGTGGTGATGATGATGATGATGATAGAAACCGCTGTGGCGCATACAGTTGAATGCTGGTATTACACTCATTGAGGGACATGAAGAAGTCAAGTCCGATGGGATTTGGGAATCTCAAATACAAATCGGGATTGGAATAAAAAATGCATTTATATTAAACAATACAGAATATACAGCACTTCTTGGGGTCTGTAGGGTAAGCACTTATTCCCTCCCCCCTGAACATTTATGGAGATGTATGGGCCTTTTAAGTCAGTGATAAAAGTGTCTTTCAAGGATAAGTGAGCTCCTGCACTGATTATTATAGTTCAATATTCAATATTTGATCACCAAAACCCCCCAAAAAGCATAAAAAGGGGGCCCCCCGCCCGAAAATGGCCCTTAAAAATCGGGCTTGCGCGCTATGCGCGCTCGGTTAATATACACACAAGTGTAGTGCCCTTTTCAGCCTTTGAGCACCTGCCCCTCTAAAGTCCTGTGCACGTCCCTGCCTGAGTGCATAGTATAATAGACATATTAGCATTGTAGGTAGTAGTATACGGATAGTAACATAGTACATAGTAGTAAGGTATTAGTAAAAGACAGTTATTTATATATATATTATATTGTAGAAATCGTCGGAATAGAGAAACGCTCTTTTTCAGTTGACAACACAAAGCCGTGTGTCATTTATTTTGCAGTAGCACAAGTGACAGCTGTCAGAACTATGCCGTGCTAGCTTCTGACAGCTCGTAGTAATCAAACATTTATCAATGAAATCCCACACAGGGCGTCTCCTCTCAGCCCAACCCCAAAACCAACCTCCTTAAAGTGACAGTGCCCCATCAACACATCAAAACAATACCATGGGGAATTATGTCTCTATAGAACCCACTACAATATAAATATTATATTTATTAAGAAGGTTATTTATTTATTTGCATTTCAGATATTGATTGAAGAGGTGTTTCTATATGGGTGACATGTCCCCATACACAGGGCATACGAGGGCATTTGCATGCAGTCACCAGCTCTCCACCCAATCCAATGCCTACTGTTTAAGTTTAAATTGAAGTTTAAGTTTAAGTTTAAGTTTAAGTTTATTTGGATCCCCATTAGCCACAGCAGTTCTGGGGCTATTCTTCCTGGGGTCCATAACACGTAAAATACAGTTACAGACTTATACACTCACAACATTCACATGTCATACAGACAATTAAAACAACAATAAAAACCCTAATCAAATGCATAATACAATACAACAATATATACGCCTTATGAATTCATAATACAATACAATAATACCTACTCATAATTAATTCATAATACAATACAGCATAATATACTATTTAGCTTTTAGATACATTATCTATGTTCATATCAGCCAATTATACAATATTTTAATAATATATCCCTATCAGACACATGCCTTTTGATCTATATATACCTATCTCTTTATCAGACACATACATTTTCATTTACGTACACACTATCTATTAGGGAATGTCAATTTCTTGACTGTATATGGGAGATTTCCCACGACCTGTTAAGACGGCACTCTCTTACCTTAAGACAGCACTCTCTTACGCCACCATCGCCAAAACACCAAAAGAGCATCAAATTACTGACCTCTAGGACCATCATTCAGGTCATAGTACCAGTTAGATTAGATTACATTGAAATGTATTGTCATCATACAGCATAAGTACATTACAATGAAAATAAGTGGGGCATCCAACCCGAGTGCAAATGTAACAGTAAAGTGCAATAGTAATATTAATATAGTGATTAAGCTGGGTATAATATATATACATGTGTTCTACTGAGTATAATGCTAATCACATGTATGTACAGAGTTGTAATATATTTAAATGTTTAAAAAAATTTCTTATGTACCCCAGTTGCTATTGCATGCACATATTTGTGTTTTATTACACGTATATGTACATACATACCAACTATTCGCCTGTTTTATTCTCCACCCATCCATAGCAACACTATTATCACCGACATCCAAGAAGGGGGATCACCCCTTTGAACGGCCCTTCTAAGGTTTCTCTCCTCCACATCGCCTGTGGTGCTTTTTTCCTATTGCTAGGTTTTTCCTTACCTTCGCTGGGGTATGTCTGGGAGTGTTGCATTTATTACTTTACATTTATTTTGGATTTCATGGTGGGTTTTTTGTTCTTGATTTATTGGGATGTTTCTTCTTGAATTCTTGTCTGGCCCATGGGGACATTAACTTGTGATTTCGTGCTTTACAAATCAATTTGATTTGATTTAATATGCATTTATATGTCCAGTGATACAGGTATAAATACGCTATGGTCAGGCACTCTACTACTGGCCCCTGAAGCAGCTAACACTGGAGCGGTTAAAGCTGAGGTGCCTTGCTCAGGCACGTGCACACATCGAGCCCAATGGGTGCACAAGCACCTGCCATTTTGTGCTTCATAAAAAAGTGCCCGTTTTATGCCAATTATCTTTACCATATTTTCTTTTTTACCTCCATATAGAGAGAGTGATCTGCAATCTGCTTGGGTTGGGGGTGCAATTCCTAACAGGCTCAACCATATGGATAAAAGTCTCATATTATGTGCATTCCACAAACTAAAAACAGATATTACATTACATTACACAAACTAAAAACAGATATTACATTACATTTCACAAACTATAAAAAACGGATATTACATTACACAAACTAAAAACAGATATTACATTACATTACACAAACTAAAAACAGATATTACATTACATTACACAAACTAAAAACAGATATTACATTACATTACACAAACTAAAAACAGATATTGCCTGAATTACTAGAAGAAAGAAATGCACCACCTTTGGCTGATAGTAATTTATTAATTTCTTAGGATTTATTTTGGTCTAATACATGTTTAAGGTTCTTAGATGGATCCCCTGCTGCCTCCTCCTCCTCTTCCTCTTCCTCCTCCTCCTCTTCCTCATCTTACTCCTCCTCCTCTTCTTCCTCCTCTTCATCCTCCTCCTCCTCCTCTTCCTCCTCTTCCTGCTCCGCCTCCTCCTCCTCCTCTTCCTCATCTTCCTCCTCCTCCTACTACTCCTCCTCATCTTCCTCCTCCTCCTCTTCCTCCTCCTCCTCCTCTTCCTCATCTTCCTCATCTTCCTCCTCCTCCTAATCCTCCTCCTCCTCCTCCTACTCTTCCTCCTCATCCTCCTCCTCCTAATCCTCCTCCTCCTCCTACTCTTCCACATCTTCCTCCTCCTCCTCTTGCTCCTCCTCCTCCTCCTCATCCTCTTCATCCTCCTGCTCCTCCTCCTCTTCCTCCTCTTCCTCCTCCTCCTCTTCCTTATCCTCCTCCTCCTCCTATTCCTCCTATTCCTCCTCCTCTTCCTCCTCCTCCTCCTCCTCCTCCTCCTCCACGGGGAGCAGCGTACTGGCTCATATTAAATGGCAGGCCATGCATTATGCAGCAGCTTAGGCCATAGCGCTGGATCTTCATGTCCTCGGCTACAGTCCACCTGTCGCTGCTCTGGTCGTAGCGCTCCACGTTGGAGAGGGGGGAGCCATTGAAGCCTCCGACCACGAAGAGCAGGTCGTCCAGCACCGCGATGCCAAAGCGGCTGCGGGGGGTGAGCATGTCGGGCAGGGCGCTCCAGGAGTCAGTCAAGGGGCTGTAGGCCTCCGCGCTACGCAGGTAGTTTCTAAGGTCAAACCCTCCCACCTGAGGACAGGACACATGAGAGGAATGTTTTAGTGTGTGGCTCAGGCAGGCAGGCAGGCAGAATACAGTGTTTCACCCCCCGCAGCTACTTTGGCATCGCGGTGCTGGACGACCTGCTTCCTCTTATCCAGTACAGCGGCTGAGCTGAACACTTTGAAGCCGAGGGGGCGGCACCTCGCGCTGCTCTGATCTCACTATGTGCGGAAGAGGACTGGTTCTTCAGCAGACAGCGGTGTGTCTTCAGAATGTACCGGGAGACAGTTTACTGTAACCCCGCGGATATAATAATCAATAAGCGGTGCTTACTAACGTTAGCGTCTCAGCTATTTCTGACCGAATTAGTCATTCATTTGTAAATATAAAGACAGATTATTTTTCACAAGGACTTGGTGCATGTTTTCCACGCTGCAATATGGGATTGAAAACGTGTATAAATATGAAATAAATGCAGATTTCTGCGTTTTTTTGTCATAAAAAGGGATTTACTATCAAACAAACAGGAAGATAAGTGGTTAAAATTCGGAAATATTTGTAATATTTTACAGATATATTGAGGTTATGCTCTTAGTGCTCTTCCTGAAAAGAATACTTTTTTTTTAAATATTAAAAATTAAGAATTATATGGCCTTGAACTTGATGCAACACTTTCCTGCTTAGCATTATAACTCTGCTAATTTGTTACAGGGGAAAATGAGGGCATCACAGCAGCATTGCAAGTCAAATGATACATATCTATAGAAATATCTAGTATAAAGCATTTGCCTCCGTGTGCACCTACCGCATAGAGTTGTCCTCCGTATGCAGCCACTCCCACGTCGCCACGCCTGCTGCTCATGGGGGCGATCAGAGTCCACTGGTCGGTGTCTGGGCTGTAGCACTCAGCTGTGAGCAGACGCTCCGTCCTGTTGTCGCCACCACAGATGTAAACCTGTAATAAGAAAGAATATTCTAATTTAGTTTATATATTCCATTTGATTTCATTCTACTTTAATTGTCTGTTAATGTTGATGCACCAAAGGACCCAGACACATCTTTTGTATGTGCAAGCTTACTTGGCAATAAAGACATTTATGATTTCTGATCTAACGTTCCTTGTGTTCATCTAGCACCCTGTGTCCCTCTGTTCCACCCACCTTGCCCTGGAGGGCTGCTGCCCCGGCGAGGCACCTGCGCTCCAGCATGGGTGAGATCAGTGTCCACTGGTTGGTTTCAGGCTTGTAGCGCTCGGCGGTGTTCAGTACCACGGGTCCGTCTTCCCCTCCCATGGCGTAGATACAGCCGTCCAACGCGACCATGCTGAGCTCACTGCGGCGTGAGTGCATGGGGGCCGCCTGCAGCCAGCTGCGAGTGACGGGGTTGAACCTGCGCACACTGCTGAGATGCTCATAGCAGTCGTTATAGCCACCGACGCAGTAGACCAGACCGTGGAGATAAGCGTTGGCGTGGCCCCACCGGGGACTCTCCCCCTCAACGCTCACGTCCATCCATCCACCGGCTCGGATATTGTAAGCCTCCATGCCACCCCCGCCTCCGATGGCCAATAGGACCTCCTGGGGCCGGCGTGGGCGGGTCAGGGGGTTTGGGAGCCTGTCGGTGCCAGGGGGGTTCAGGACGCTGAGGATGAGGGGCCTGCAGTCGTGGCTGTCCCTCACCACAGGGTTGTTCTGGACGTTGCTCCTGAAGTAGTCAGGCCTCATCAAGCCCATGTGAACCTGGGAAGAGACAAGCAGACAGCGGGTACAACTCAGACAGCGGTTGTAGACGGTTTCTGTTGCTAGGGAACAGTTTGGCCCAAAATGTTTGAGAACCACTGTTAGGTAACCTAGTGTTGTTTTAATGTAATGCACAGTACAATACAATTCGTTTTTTTTTTATAAATGTTTTTATTTTATTTTATTTTCATACATAAAACAGAACATAACAGTACAATAATAATAATAACAATGACAACAGCGACGACAACAATAATAACAGTAACATGAATCATAATGACCTTGACAAGAGACAGACAAACAAGAAAAAGTAAAATAATAGAAATTAAATAAAAAATAAATGTGGCTCAGGCACTAGCAACCATGTTTGTGTATCCGTAATACAATTAGTTACCTTGGGCAGCAGCAAAGGGATGTGTGTTTTACGCTCCTCACGGGAGTGGTCGATTCAACGGAGGATGGCCTCGAACACCGTCTCCTCACTCTTCACGTTCAGATCATCCCTCTCGATGATGTCCATCAGTTGCTGCAGGGACAGCTCCACAAACTCCTGTGAGAAGCGCAGCATCTCCTCAAAGTGGCACACGATGAAGAGATGGGCCTTGCGCCTCAGGTCAGGGCAGTTGTAGATGTCCACGAACCTCCAGATGCCGACACAGTTTTCCAGAGACAGCTGGCCTTCTAGGAAGTCAGAGCACGCTCCTACTATGCCAGTGACGCGAAGCTGGTCTGCAGCCACCAGAAGCTCTTCCACGTTCTCTGCTGTCACCAGCACAAAGCTTGTGTAGGAGTACTCTATGATGAGCTGCATCATACCCGGGGACAACCCAGGGATAGTGTAGACTGCTTTCTCTGAGTTGCTCCAGCGAGTGAAGAGGGCTCTGTGGGACGCAGAGTAGAGAGATATCTGATGAGTAAACAGTAAGCAACATTCTGTCCTGTGTAGTAATTAGGGCTGACCCCTATTAGTCGAATAGTCGACTAATCGGTCGAAAGGAGCCGTAGTCGACTGCCAACCTCTTAGAAGCGTGGCTAACGCTAATGGCACGCATACCAGAGGCCAACTGCCTAAGAAAACAGGCACAGAGGCACTGAAAGAGGATTTCACCCATCTAATGAACACACTAGACTAGACAAATATCAAGATGTATCTATCAGTGGACCAAATGCATGCTTTTGAAGCCTTCAGTCGACTCCTTCAGACATTAAGCACCCCCCACAGCCCAAATGGAATGATAAAAAAATATATATATATATTATACTTTTTTTTCTTTTCTTTTTTTTTAGTCAACTAAATAGTCTGCAAATTTTGGCCAATCATAGTCGACTATCCAAATCCTTAGTCGGGGACAGCCCTAGTAGTAATATATTTTCACTGTAGAAGTATAGGGTCTTAGCACAGTAGAAGTATCTTTTTACAGTAGAGGTACAGTATAGTATCTGTTTACAGTAGAAGTACAGTATAGTATCTGTTTACAGTAGAAGTACAGTATAGTATCTGTTTACAGTAGAAGTGCAGTATACCATATTTTTACAGTAGAAGTACAGTATAGTATCTGTTTACAGTAGAAGTACAGTGTAGTATATGTTTACAGTAGAAGTACAGCATAGTATCGGTTTACAGTAGAAGTACAGTATAGTATATTTTTACATTATAAGTACAGTGTAGTATATGTTTACAGTAGAAGTACAGCATAGTATCGGTTTACAGTAGAAGTACAGTATAGTATATTTTTACATTATAAGTACAGGATAGTATCTGTTTACAGTATAAGTACAGTATACTATCTGTTTACAGTAGAAGTACAGTATATTATCTGTTTACAGTAGAAGTACAGTATAGTATATGTTTACAGTAGACATACAGTATATCATCTGTTTACAGTATAAGTACAGTATAATATCAGTTTACAGTAGAAATACAGTATCTGTTTACAGTATAAGTACAGTATAGTATATGTTTACAGTAGAAGTACAGTATAGTATCTGTTTACAGTATACATACAGTATAGTATCTGTTTACAGTAGAAGTACAGTATAGTATCTTTTTACAGTAGACGTAGAGTATATTATCTGTTTACAGTAGAAGTACAGTACAGTATCTGTTTACAGTAAAAGTCCAGTGTGGTATCTGTTTACTAACCAAGCTAACCTGAACCAAGCTAACCTGAACCAAGCTAAACTTACCTGAAATAGTCACTGCAGTCACACAGGATTGCCTTGTGGGCATTCAACTCAGTGCTGTTGACTTTAATAACCACATCACAGACCCTTCCCTCCAGACGCAGCTCATTAAGGATTGTACAGGACATTGTTTCCTTTTCCATGTGGTGATTTTAAAATGGTATCTACAGAATATATTCAAGCTTACAGACAAGTAGCCGGAAACAACAAGTGATATCTTCACTTGTCTTCTGAGATCTGAGATCTTCTGAGAGAATTGTTGAATATATACTGTACACAAATGTTCTAGAATTGTCTATTATGACATCACCACAAACATTCCAGAATGTTCACAAAGGTTCCAGAACCTTCTATCATGCCATCATACGGTGGTTCCAGAATGTTTTACGTTCTAGAAAGTTCTATTATGACATCACCACAAACATTCTAGAATGTTCTATGTTCCAGAAAGGTCTATTACGACATCACCACAAACGTTCTAGAAGATTCTATGTTCTAGAATGTTCTATTATGACATCATACTGTGACATCACAAATGTTCTTACATAATAGCATTAACTATTTATGTCCCTATGACTAAATAGTTATGAATCTGAACCCTGGGTTACATATAGTATCTGTTTACAGAAGAAGTACAGTATATTATCTGTTTACAGTAGAATTACAGCATATTATATTTTTACAGTAGAAGTACAGTATAGTATATGTTTACAGTAGACATACAGTATAGCATCTGTTTACAGTATAAGTACAGTATAATATCAGTTTACAGTAGAAATACAGTATATGTTTACAGTATAAGTACAGTATAGTATATGTTTACAGTAGAAGTACAGTATATTATCTGTTTACAGTATACATACAGTATAGTATCTGTTTACAGTAGAAGTACAGTATAGTATCTTTTTACAGTAGACGTAGAGTATATTATCTGTTTACAGTAGAAGTACAGTACAGTATCTGTTTACAGTAAAAGTCCAGTGTGGTATCTGTTTACTAACCAAGCTAACCTGAACCAAGCTAACCTGAACCAAGCTAAACTTACCTGAAATAGTCACTGCAGTCACACAGGAGGGCCTTGTGGGCGTTAAACTCAGTGCTGTTGACTTTAATAACCACATCACAGACCCTTCCCTCCAGACGCAGCTCATTAAGGATTGTACAGGACATTGTTTCCTTTTCCATGTGGGGATTTTAAATTGTATCTACAGAATATATTCAAGCTTACAGACAAGTAGCCGGAAACAACATGTGATATCTTCACTTGTCTTCTGAGATCTGAGAACTTCTGAGAGAATTGTTGAATATATACTGTACACGTTCTAGAATGTTCTATTATGACATCATACTGTGACATCACAAATATTCTAGAATGTTTGATTATGACAACATACTGTGACATCACAAATGTTCTAGATTGTACTATTATGACATCATACTGTGACATCACACCGGAACATGTTTGAGTTGAATAATATAAATAATATGTTTACATTAAAAAAGAACTAATAACATTATTAAAAAAAACTACATAAAACAATGATACAAATTATAATAAAAAATTAAGTAAAATGGCTAGAAATAAAGAAAAATAAGACAATGAAATAAAGATAATAATTCATTTAAAAGCTAAAAAAGTTTTGAGCAGTGCCAACCGAGTCTGCTGTCCTAACAGACTTGGGGTCTGTAGGGTAAGCACTTATTCCCTCCGCCCTGAACATTTAGATGAATGGGCCTTTTAAGTCAGTGATAAAAGTGTCTTTCAAGGATAAGTGAGCTCCTGCACTGATTATTATAGTTCAATATTGAATATTTGATCACCAAAAAAACCCAAAAAGCATAAAAAGGCTCCTCCCCGCCCAAAAAGGGCCCCCAAAAATAGCACAGGCCCAGTGCCCTTTTCAGCCTTTGAGCACCTGCCCCTCTAAAGTCCTGTGCACGTCCCTGCCAGCCAGTACAGATGGGGAAAGTCGGTGGCAGTCAAAGAGTTAACATGTCATATTTCAAACTAGTGGCAATAAAATATCAAAAAACGACAATTAATTGTTTATTTTACTTAATTTTTTCTGATTATGTCCATAGATCACAATTACAATACATACTGTAACTTTGAGGGCGTTTTCTCAAAAAGGAGTTTTTATGCATTTTACTTACACACAAAGACATGGAACTCCATTTCCCTAGTACCTACACACACCAAACTTTCCACATTTCTTCCCATCCATATCCTGCTTCTAATTACAGAAGGGTTTGTTGATATATCATTCATAGCCGGGTTTATGGTACATTTTATACCAAAACTAGGCGAAAATCAACAGTGGATGATGACAGTAGACAGTGTTTCCTGATGTATGGGCTGATAAGAGGACACATAGCCACAATCCCTTCTGGAAAAAGTTTTGTTTTGAATGTATCAACAAAATGAAACCAAGTTTTTTAATCTGGCATCATTCATGTTGGTGATGCGAGTCTTGGCGATACATGCAAACGTGTGCATATTTAATGAGGAAGTGCCTCATTTTCATATATAAACATACAATTCAGAAATGGCTGCTTTTTTATATAGTGCTTTTATCCAAAGCGCTTTACAATCTGTTCCTCACATTTTACCCGTTCACTCACACATTCACACACCGACGGCGGAGGCAACCGTGCAAGGTGCCAACCTGCTCATCAGGAGCAATTAGGGGTTAAGTGTCTTGCTCAAGGACACATCGACACGCTGCTCGGGAGGAGCAGGAATCGAACCGGGAACCTCCGGATTGCCAGACGACTGCTCTACCTCCAGAGCCACTGTCGCCCTGCAATACAGAAAACGTGCAATATATTTTTTCTTAGTTGTTATGTACATAACAAACTGGGAAAGTTTCATAGTGATATCTATATGATTTTTTTGCCTATTAGGGGGTACAGTCTTGCCTTACATACTGTACACTGTAGTTAAAAGTCCCAGTGCAGGTGGCTGGGTGGCGCAGCGGACTAAGCTCTCATCATCAACGCGAGAGACACTGGTATCGAATCCGGCTGTCAGCGTTGCCTCCGGCTTGGGCCGGCCGTCATACTGGCTCAATTGGCAGAGTCAGCGGGAGGGAAGCCAGTGGGGTGGTAATCTGGTCGTTGTAAACAGCGACTCCTACAGGTCGGTCAGGGCGCCTGCACAGCGAGGGAGGGAGATGGTGAGGGTAGTGTGAGCCTCCCCCATGTTACACTTCACCAATGAGAGTCCGCGCTGTCAGGTGAAATGATGCTGCTGGCTGTCTCCTATGTGACGGAGGAAGCATCTGATAGACTTCAGGACTCCCTAGACCGACCAGTGGGGGGGCACATGCGAGCAACGACCAGGAAGCGGAGGGGGGAATTGGCATAACGACGAAATTGGGATGGGAGAAAATCAGAGAAAAACAGGAGAAAAAGTGGATCAAAGAAAAAAAAGTCCCAGTCCTGTTATACTGAAGATCAGCATTCATGGAATGACTCTTGTCCAATCAAATGACTTGGTTGAAACTAACTTGTATAATCAAATGTTTAGTTCTAGTCATTGTCAGGGTTGGGTACCGTTCACATTTGAACCGATACCGGTACCGGTACCTGTGAATGGATACCGGTACCCAACGGTACTTTTTTTCTGTACATTAGCCTCTAAAAATGTAATCTACCTACCTCAGTTGTAAAAGAAAATGCAAAACTTCTAATTGTGTATCATTATTATTTATTTAGAACAATTTGTTAATACATATAATATATAATATTGCAGCGAGGGTTTGTCTGCATCTAGCTTTTGTAACACTTGCAACCGTTTTCGGCTTGCCATGGCCCCGACTGCTTTGTTGTTGTTGTCGTCGAATCAAGTCAAATCCTAGGTAAGCGTCTATTGTGCGCGTTAACGTCGACGTGAACGTGCGGCACACTTCATAGGTTTCGTTTTGCGGTAAACTAAACGTTGACGTCATCGGACCTTTTTTCTTCTTCTTTTTTTAACAGCACCGAAATGTGGCACCGGTGGATCTCACGTGAATCGGTACTCGGTAGTACCGACGTGATTCGGTCGGTAGGCCTACCCTTAAAAGTACCGGATTCGGTACCACATCCCTAGTCATTGTACAATGAGCACATCATCAATATTATTGACTCATTCAAACTTGTATTGCATATTGTGAAAAATCTAAAGTCACGACCCCATCCCAAGAAATATGGTTCATGCACAGTTTTATTCTAATAGGGAGGACATTATCTTTCTTCTTATTCACCCACTTCTCCCTTCACCACATTTCCAAGTCTCCTCGTGTACTGAAGGACTAAATTCTTAAGCGCTTTTACGTTGAACTCCATGTACTTCAGTTGACTGACACATGTTGAAGAGAATCCCTTGAAGTTATTGATCGACTACTGGCAGGCAAAGACATCAGAGAGAAGGTTTCTCATGAAGAAATGAAAGTGGACGATGCGCACACTGCTGCAGATAAAACAGCAGACGCTCCCCCCTCTGTCACGGCACGGACACGGTCTTTTCTTTCTGTCTAGATAATAAAACACGTGGCCCACATCCTCTTTTGTTTGTATAGCACTTTTCATACAGAAGTTGCAGTTCAAAGTGCTTCACAACAGTAAGAAATGTTATGGGCAATGGAGCAGACACCCACGCTGCTTCCCATGCATTGTGTTTGAAAATACAGCTGTTACCATGTTGACAGGTTCCTTTCATCTGTGGCTTCATTATCTATGTCCTCTAAGGAGAGTAAGGGCGAGAGAGAGGCTGGTTAAGAGGTAAAGTGCCAGACAGCACAGGAAAACACACTGGGGGCGACAGTGGCTCGGGAGGTGGAGCAGTCGTCTGGCAATCCGGAGGTTCCCGATTCGATTCCCGGGCAACATGTCAAAGTGTCCTTGAGCAAGACACTTAACCCCTAATTGCTCCAGTGAGCAGATTGCCACCTTGCATGGTTGCCTCCGCCATCGGTGTGTCAATGTGTGAGTGAATGGATGAATGTGAGGAAAATTGTAGAGCGCTTTGGATAAAAATAATGGTAGATTTACCATTTTACGCCTAATCACCCCTATAAATTATATATATAACAGCCCCTCTAATATATATATATATATATATATATATATATATATATATATATATATATATATATATATATATATATATATATATATATATATATATATATATATATATATATATATATATATATATATATATATATAATATGTTGTGTCTGTCCACTATGTTTGTTACTTTTGTTATTTTTTCCCCCTACTGTATGTAAAGCGACCTTGGGTCTTCTGAAAGGCTCTATATAAAACTAAGTTATTATTATTATATATGTAAGGGATAATGTATACAGTAGCTACGAGTTACTTGTCGCAAAATAATTGACCGAATCAAATCAAATCAAATCAAATTTATTTATAAGGCCCAACAACACACGTTAATGTCCCCATGGGCCGTACAAGTCTTCTTTAAACAAGTCAAGAAGAAAACATAACAATAGGTCAAGAATAGAACAAGGACACCATAAGGTCCAACAAAAAAAAACAAAGCAACAAAACCGAGACTGCGTTCTGGAACACAGAGGCGCAGCCGAGGTGTTCTAAACGCAGTGAAGGTCAATTATTTTGCGACAATGACCGAGTATAGCTATACATTATCCAGCTTATTACAGGGCTAACTTACTAACAATATACCTAATTCATTTTACACCATCGACAAGACGAGATCAAATGCAGACACAGTTGTTCTGTCGCTCCTCTGTCATCAGCAGGTGTGTGGACTTGATTGCACCTGTTGTAGTGCAGCTGTGCATAATGGTGAAGCTTAGCTTTCGTGACTGCGATCAAAATGCTTGATTGTGATTGGTCAATAGCGCTCTGTTGCCCCTAGCAGCGGTCATTATTCCGCGTTGCCCCTAGCAGCGGTGAATTATCGAGAAATAATTGACCGCTGCTAGAGGCAGCGGAGCGCTATTGACCAATCACAATCAAGCATTTTCGCGAATGTTAAAACGCCATGTAATAAATATTATATAACAGCCCCTCTAATATATATATAAACAGACCCTCTAATATATATATATATGTAACGGATGGTATCGTGAAGCGCAGTCAAGAAGGGCTGGGGTGAGTAGCGGTGCTATGGGTTAAACTCACTCTCACATCCTCAAAAGACGCATAGACCCAGCACTTAGAAGTGGATTCACCTCTTGGTATAGCGGTCTGTGTTGTTGCCTGCAGCGTGGGAGACCGGGGTTCGACTCCCACTCGGAGCATCGAAGTGCCTTGGGTGGAGTGGAGTGAGTTTGAGAGGGTGAGTGTAACGGATGGTTTCGTGAAGCGCAGTCAAGAAGGGCTGGGGTGAGTAGCGGTGCTATGGGTTAAACTCACTCTCACATCCTCAAAGACAGATAGACACGTTGCAAAGTAGTGGATTCACCTCTTGGTATAGCGGTCTGTGTTGCTGCCTGCGGTGTGGGAGACCGGGGTTCGTTTGAGGTGACGTTGTCACAACCGTTACATATATATAACAGCCCCTCTAGAATGTTGCCTTGCTTGACGCCCCTGGCGCGGACATCCTTACATTATCTGACTGAACGCCTGCACAGCGCCATGGCCCATGGGGAAGCGGTTGGTCTTCTCAGCGTGGCGTGGAGTCGTGGACTGAGGGGCAAATGACTCCACCTCTCTGGGGGACAGAGATTCTATCAGCGTGACTCCCTGGTCGTCCGAATGATTTAAGCCGCTCACAAAATCACTGAGGCAGAATCCCTTCCTCATCACTGCACAGCCAGGCCGGTGCTGGGAGCAGCGACACACCACTCACTCACCCACCACCATTGTTCAAAAGGGTACTAGAGATGAATGACGTGCCTGATGATCCCTGATGATGAAGATGATGTGCTGGACAATGAACCACTTGGAGGAACCTTGTCTGTCCTATCAGGACTATGATGAGGTGGAAAGGCATCATGGTATGGACCCATCTTAAGCCATGCCCTCTTTTCTTGGTCCTCCAATCACAATTGTTGCTTGTTGTTGGGAAGCAGCGGGCGTTGGTCCAAATTGAAACCTATGGTTACTCTTCAGGTTTTTTCCTGAAGCGCATCATCTGTAAATATCCAATATCCATAAATACTTAAGGATTATGTTATCGATGACAAATTGGTCATTAACTTTTTTGGATGTCATATACTGTATATGGAGATTTCTACTGCCCGGGTGGTGGGGATTGGGCAATCCGATATTGAACTGTGGATCTCGGCGGCTGAGAGAGTGAAGGCCATGTTTTAGCGGCGATGCGGGGTCGGGGTGCTGATCCTGGGGGGTCCAGGGGTGGGGGGGGGGGTGAGTGGGGGAGGAAATTAAATGTTTTTCTTGGTGTCTGCGGTAACACAATTAATTTTTTTTATGTTCTGTTTAATTGTTTTGGTTATTTCTGTTGTCTTTATTATTATTGTTGTTGTTGTTGTTGTTGTTGTTGTTACTATGTCCCGTGAAGTCCTGTTTATTGGTGTTATTACTGTTTTTGTGTCGTCTTGTTTCATGTAAAAGAAAAAGAAAAAACATTTGAATATTTTTTTCGATTCGATTGTTGGAATACAAACAAAGCAAACAAAGCGGGAGAAAGATGAGGGACCCCAGTCCTTGCATCACTACACTGGCTCCTCCCGGTAAAACAACGGTCTCGCCCCAGCCTACATAAAGGAACTCCTGGTCCAATCAGCCGGCTCCAGATGCCCCCCCCCCCCCCCCCCCCCCGGAGGAGGCTGGAGGGATCTCTGCTGTCTCGCTGTCAACGCTTGTCTGCTTCGAACCCGGAAGAACCCACAGCTTAATCCCTTAAAGTCGTCTCTCTACTGTATCTCTCTCGCAATGTTGAACTATTTTCGTTGTTTGTATAACTCGTTACTATAGCAATGGTTCTCTCTCTCTCTCTCTCTCTCTCTCTCTCTCTCTCTCTCTCTCTCTCTCTCTCTCTCTCTCTCTCTCTCTCTCTCTCTGATGTTGTGGGTGCACAAGAGTAACAAAAACATGAACACCACACAATGGTTACATACATAAAGGCTGTCAAACAGTGACCTCTAGGCAAAAGAGCCCCCCTCCTGGTACTGCACTTTGTTTACATTTCTTTCTTTTGGTTTGATGTCTGGATTGGATTTGAGTGGGTATATTGTTTGGACTAAAAGGTTAGACCTTCATAAGAAAACAAAGGAAAGTTAAGTCGTTTTTAAAGTTAAAAAGTGGACTTATTACGACTTAGATGCGCTCAAACAACCGTGTCTCTGCCTCGCGGGCGGCTAAAGCATTTCTATCGTGAACGTGAAGATAGTTCGGTGTGAAATGCAATTACAATCTGTTTGCAGTCTAGAAATGTCAGTGGCGCTGACCGGGGCTCTCTCTCTTCCACCATACCTCTCTCGCCCATATTTCATCTTCTCCTTCATCAATTCCACCAACTCTTCTTTACTTCTCTCCATATTCCCCGACCTTCTTCTCTCTCTCTATCTCCCTCCTTGTTTTTCTTCATATTCCCTTCATTCCTCCCCCCACCCGCTCATCTCTCTGCCCTGATGCCTTATTATTGGAACATGCAAATAACCAATGCAGATGGCTTCCTCCTGCCTCAGAGACTATACTGTATCTCAGCAGGGAGAAAATAATAGCAATAATAATAACACAAATTACTTAATACCCTGGGACGGCCCCGGGAATAATAGCCTCACCGTGCAGAAGGGTGTATTTGTGGGAATGGATAATACATAGTTTGAAATGGGTAAATAAATAGAGAACCTTGAAGACAGGCATTGCTTTGATAGACACGACTAGACCAGGATACATAAATCAAATCAAATCATAAATCAAATGTATTTGTAAGGCCCGACAACACACGTTAATGTCCCCATGGGGCCGGACACGTCTTCTTTAACACTTTCGCGGCCACTGGGATGAGTCTAATTAATCTCAAGAGGACCGGGAAATGTAAACAGACGTGGGGCTGTTTGTAGAGCTAAATCTATACTTTATAGTATTGCTATCTGTCCATTCTCATTGTGAATTGAGACCATCAACCGTCCCTTCAAAATGGCTTAAAGAAAAAAAAAATCCATCAATACGTTCTCATTTTATAGCGCCGTGAATATAAGCATTATACCGGATTTGGTCTAGTATATTTCCTGGAAGCCGAGATAATGGGTGTGACGTACGTGGGTTGGTCATTATCATTATTACTGTATTTGGAAGACCATGTGAACATCAGGTTAGTATCATTAGTATGTGTTATGTTATTCTTGTTTGTGTGATGTGTCATCTTCTAATCCTGTTTCTCTTTCTCCTTTCCCAGATACCACTCATCCTCCTGATTGAGCTGATTGCACCTGCTTGATTGCACCTGTGGGCAGTCAGTTGGATGAGTGGATATAACCTGGAAGATGGCACACACACGGGGCGCCTCATTGGAGTCACTGCCACGTCTCAGAGTGGAGTGAGGAGGTTGCCTTCTCTGCTAGCTGTCGCGGTGGAAGCGATATATATGGTGGCTTTGTGTTAGTGACCACTTGGTGTGGATCGATCCTAGTTTGTGGTGGTGTCCTACAACGGACACGCAGTTATCTTGTTAATTGTTTGTTTGTCTGTATGTATACCGTTTTTGTTCTCCCCTTACCTTTTTCCCTTTGTGTGGACTGGGTTTAAATCCCCTGAAATAACATCTCTTTTCCCTTTGGGAAAAGCCGTGGAGGTTTGAATTCCTACCCTATACAATAAATATTATTTACCATTTGAAACGTCTTCGTTTACTATCTGCCTACCCGGGACTGTTTGAAAAGCATTTACTGAGAGGGGCTGTTTCTGTTCATGTACAGCCTGCTCCAGCTACTATTCTGTGCGGTCGTTAGACCTCTGTACATGACATGGGGGCTCGTTAGTTTGCGCAATTGTATAGTTATGTAACATTGTGACTTGTCAATTGGAGCATGGCAGGTAAGGTAGCGTTGTTTTTTCTTTCTCATTGGTAAGTTATATTGTGTTTTCCATTGTCCGTGCTACACAGTTTGATTGATGTAAACCGTTCTTGTATGTAATGCTCTTAAACAAATTTTTTTTCTGCCACATAGGTAACAGGGGGATCGCCTACCTGGTTAGGGGGTGGGGGGCACGCGTCGTAATTCCGGTGGAGCACGCAATGAAATCGGTAAGCGACTGAAGATATGTGTAGGCCTCATCCCGCCAGGGGAGTAGTTTAGCTGGGGATATGCTAGAGTGACACAGGCAATGTTCCCTCTAATTATTTTTTGGTCTGAGCAAACACTCAAACCTCCTGAGCAGACATCAGCAACTACTGAGCAACATACGTCACCTGCCGATTAACCGGTTAGTTGATAAGCGGCGGTTTGTAAAAAATCTGAGAATCTTAATTTCCCTTAATGTCTAACATAAAAATATATACATTTTGCTGATACACAGAGAAATAATACAAAATGGCATATTATATTCCTTAATCAAATATTTATTTAATAAATATAAATATTTGACCATTGATTGACGATACAGAGCATAGTCCTTACTTTGGCTGGGTTGGCGGCGGCGGTGTGAGTCGTGTCACTAACTTTTGTCTTTTTAGGAGGCTGACTCGTCATTATTTTATTAAGGAATTATAATGCGACTTCAAGGGTGACCATATTGTGATTTTTTTTAAAGAGGACACTCTGCCTTCAGCCTCAAGATACTTAATCAAAGTTTACTCAAAGATCCCTTATCATTATAATATATTTAAAGTATACCTCCTCTGTATGGATATAAATTATTGTTTATATTATTTTATATAACAAAATAATATCTCTCTATAACCAAAGTTACTCAACATGCTGTATTATGCCTAAAGTAATCTATCTGACAAATCTCAAGAAAATAACTAAATCAACCTGTCTGCACAAAGATAGATTTGTGTAGTGTCGCCAAACATTATGGCATTACTGTCCAGAGTTCGAAAAGTAAAGAGGAGTTGAAAGCGATCGTGCTGGCTGGGTTGTTGGATAAAAATATATTTAGTTTGCCCATAGCCCTGGGAAATGTCTCTGAGAACGTCGCGCGCGGCGAGGCGGCTGACAAGACTAGTGAGGCCACTGGTGGTTTAGATCGAAACGCTGGTGCGGTACAAAAACGGAGAGGTGGCATTTCCAAGGGAGAGGAGAATGATAGCGATGACTCTGTACACTCAGGGCGTGCCTCTGTTTCTTCTCCCACTCGTAAATCAAGTAGACGTTTGGCCCGTCTCCAGATGGAGGAAAGAGAGGCTATGCGAGTCAGGGAGGAGAAGAAAGAAGAGAGAGACAGGGAAGAGAGAAGGGAAGAAAGAGAGATGCTGAGGGAAGAAAGAGAGATGCTGAGGGAAAAGGAGGAGAAGGACAGGGCGGTGCTGAGGGAAAAGGAGGAGATGGACAGGGCGCTGCTGAGGGAAAAGGAGGAGATGCTGAGGGAAGAAAGAGAGATGCTGAGGGAAAAGGAGGAGAAGGACAGGGTGCTGCTGAGGGAAAAGGAGGAGAAGGACAGGGCGCTGCTGAGGGAAAAGGAGGATATGGACAGAGTGCTCCAGGTGACTATAAGAAGGATGGAGTTGGAGAGTGGTGGCTCTTCCTCCTCCTCAACTGAAGTCTCCCAGGGCCTTTTTAATATTGGGCAGCATATTTCTTTAGTTCCCGTCTTTCGGGAGTCTGAGGTGGAATCATATTTCTCTGTTTTTGAGCAATTAGCGTGGGCTTTGCATTGGCCAAAGGACCAGTGGGCGATTTTATTGTGATACAGACTCACTGGTAGGGCTCAGGAGGCATGCCAGTCATTATCGAATGAGGACAGCGTGGTATATGAGAAAGTGAAGAGTGCTGTCTTGCGCATATATGAACTGGTGCCGGAAGCGTATAGGCAACGATTTAGGGCACTAAGTAAAGTTCCCTCTCAAACACATGTTGCATTTTCCCGTGAACAATGGACTATGTTTACTCGTTGGTGTGAAGCATGTAGCGTGGATGGTGTCGAAGCGTTAAGCGAGTTAGTCCTCATTGAGCAATTTAAGAAATGCGTGCCCGAACGCATTATAGTGTACTTAGAGGAGCGCAAAGTTTCTACCCTCCAGGAAGCTGCAGTTTTGGCAGACGAGTTCGCATTGATCCACAAAAATATTGCTGTGCGAAATTATGTGTATGTAGGAGGTGGTGCGTTCTCTCCTTCTGAGTCGCCGTATCGGGGAGGTGACGAGCGACCATTCCGACCGCGTTCACCGCCATCTAGAAGGGGCATTGTGTGTAGTCATTGTAAAAGGATAGGTCATTTGGTGGCGGACTGTTATGCATTGCGCAATCTGCAAGATGCTAGGGGACCAGCTCAGAAACCGAAGGGGGTGGGGTTGATTGGCCCTGTATCACGCCCAGAGCAGGAGAAACCAGACAGTTGTTTTGAACCTTTTACTTTTTCTGGTTTTGTGTCACTGTCGGGTGAAGTCTGTGACCAACGGGAGGTGAGAATCCTTTGTGATACGGGTGCTTCACAGTCCTTTATCCTGGCGGATGTGTTGCCGTTAAGTGAGGAGTCATCTTGTAAATCAAGTACTATTGTGCGGGGTATCGAAATGAGTTTTACACCCGCACCCTTACATAGGATACATGTGAAATCAGATTTAGTCACAGGTTGTTTTTCCGTGGCGGTTCGTTCGTCTTTTCCGGTAGCCGGAATTGATTTTATCATGGGGAATGATATAGCGGGGGGAAAGGTAATTCCTGTTCTGGAGATAGTGGACGCCCCAGTGTCTAAGGTTCTGTGCGATGCATTGATTAAAAGTCACCCAAATGTTTTCCTGTCTGTGCTGTCACTAGGGCTCAGGAGAGGAAACGAGAGCAAGCAGTGTCGCTGGGTGACTCTATCTGTGGCGAGGCTCTAGCTGAGGACAGGTGGCCATCTAGTGGCGAGATGGAAGAGAGTGTGAGTAGTGTTCAGAGGACGCTGGTAGAGTCCAAATTCCCTGACGTGCCATTGCCACTGGCACGTCAAGCATTGATCGATGCCCAGCGGAATGATTCCTCCCTATCAAGCTGTTTTGCGGCAGTAGCCAGCACTACTGACAGTAGGAAACACACCTTTTTGATGGAAAAAGGGGTGTTGATGCGCACCTGGGTAGCTAGGCCAGGTGTGACAGACTTGAAGTGTGGAGAAGACTGGAGTATGGTGCACCAAGTGGTGTTGCCAGTGGAGTGTAGACGTCATGTTTTGATGCAGGCACATGAACATATCTGGTCTGGGCATTTGGGTATATCTAAAACTTATGACAGGATCCTGCAGAATTTATTTTGGCCCGGCCTGAAGGCCGACGTGGTAGACTTTTGTGGTACTTGCAGTACATGTCAAATAGTGGGGAAGCCGAATCAGGGGGTTCCTCCAGCTCCTCTGCACCCCGTTCCAGCAATAGGGGAACCTTTTGAGCATGTGATTATTGACTGTGTGGGTCCCCTGCCTAGAACAAAGGCAGGAAACCAATACATGTTAACTATTATGTGTCTTGCCACCCGTTTCCCAGATGCGATACCTCTGAGGACGATTACGGCCCCGGCCATTACCAAGGCATTAAACAAGTTTTTTGCTACTTTTGGTTTACCAAAAACTGTGCAAAGTGATCAAGGCACGAATTTCATGGCTAAAACCTTTAAAGGTCCCATGCATTATAAATGTCATTTTTCAGTCTCTAGCATTGTATTATAGTAATAGGAGTTCGTATCAATGTGTATTTGGGCCTAAATACTATATTGGCGAATTGCTCAGTTACAGCCCAACCCCTCTGTGCCTCTAGTAAATCGGGTCATTTTGATTTGACGTCCCTGAGCACGTCACTGGGCGCTGTGGATAGCGCACGGTGATGCGATTGGCTCTGTGGTTGGAGCTAATGCCCGCCCCCATTCTTGCTACCTACAACCTACACCTACTACCTAGAAACAGGAATGCCGTCACTCGCCTATCTTCCACGATGAGCAAACCCCGCAGAACATGTTCCGTTCCTGGCTGTAAAGCTACTAATACGTCTTTGCACGGTTTTCCCGTTGATGCCGAACTTCGCCAACAATGGAACAAGTTAGTTTTTGGCGACCCTCCAAGTTCTGTCGCAACGTCTAATACTCGGGTTTGTACTGCACATTTTTCCACCGAGGACGTTACCAATCAAGGTATTTTTGATGCTGGCGTGGTATCCATGTTGGTGCTAAACAAAGGAGTTGTACCGACAATACGCGACCCGACACAAATAGTAAGTAGATATGTCGTAATTAGCCAGCTAACTTACTGACTGTTGCTAGCTACGTTCACTGTTTGTATGTGTGAGGGAACCTTGGGGGGTGGGTGAGATATGTTATCATAAATACAATCTAACGTTATAGTATATAACTGCTGTTCTTTATAAAGTAACGTTATAGAAAACTATTGAAGCAAGCTAGTCATAACTGCTAAATAAAAAAACACAACTAGTGAGAGGTAAACAAGGTAACGTTATATTTTGTGGCTTGGATTATATTGTAATTGTTTTACTATTTGGTCATTCTTAGGCCACAAGTTCCAGCGCCAATGTACGCCTGCCTCCTGCTTCAAGGGACTTCAGTTGCCAGACAGACAACCCAAAGATACGTTCTGTTGGTACACAGCTTTCTATGAAAACACTACGGTCACATGTCAAGAGTCAAGGTAGGTTTGTAACTCAGTGTGATGTAATGTAATAATGTGACCCAGGATTGTTTAGATTGGCCTTTTCACCGCTTTCACCCAAAGCTGTAAAGGAATGTGGATCACCCACTTTCAAAACATCTCTCAAGGGACACCTACGGGAGACTGCAATTCAACACTGGCCCCTGTAAATATCCTAACCCAACCCCCTCCAATGTACAGTCATTTACCTAGTATGGTTTTGTCAATAGTCCAATGTACAATTTTGTTTGTTTGTATAGTGTCTCCCCCCCCCCCTCAATGTACAGTTTTACTTGTTTATACAGTGTGCCCCCCCCCCCCCACCTCCAATGTAAATTACCCAGTATGGTTGTCAATATACAGTATATATACAGTATATACAGTCAAATGTATATACTCCCTTTTCTTGACTCCTTCTGTATCACAAACAGTACTGTATTTGCAAATCAAATCTGGTATGTCATAAATGTATAGATGTAGCAGTACTGACTATCTGTATGTCATGTATGTCATATATGTCCTGATGAATTGAAAATGGGGGACCCTGATGTAAACAAGACGAAAGATTATTCATCTGTGTGTGTGTGTGCGTGTGCGTGTGTGAGTGTGTGAGTGTGTGAGTGTGTGAGTGTGTGAGTGTGTGAGTGAGTGTGTGAGTGAGTGAGTGAGTGAGTGAGTCAGTGAGTGAGTGGGTGGGTGGGTGAGTGAGTGAGTGAGTGAGTGAGTGAGTGAGTGAGTGAATGAGTGAGTGAGTGAGTGAGTGAGTGAGCAAAGTTATCAATCAATCCCTTGTTTGACTAAACTATGTTTTGTAAATAGGTGTTCAGGCGAAAGTCGTGTCTGTATCTGTTGGGGTGGGGACCCCAAATACTGGATACTGGTCTAATCAACAGGGACCATCCACGTCAACACCTGTGAAGGCGTTTAGTCCCAGTAAAAGACCACGACTGGAGTCTGATGACGATGAAGTGACCTACAGCTCGATAGACGTTCCAGAGCCTCAGGATTCCACTTTCAACATTGACTCTTTGATGAGCGAGCCCTCAATTGTAGCGTAAGTTGTTACAAAGATCTCCATGGCCCGTAAAAATAGAAAAGCTGTATAGTTGTGCCGTGTTATTTATTTGTGTTTTTCTCGAGCAGGGAACCGTCAAAACCAATCTATGAGGTCCAGAAATACATCGTTTACGAAGACAGTCTACTGGAATTATTCCAACAGTGTCCGGTGTGCGATGCTCGATGTCATATCAACAAAACTACGCGAGGGACCTTCTTGGCTGTCTCCCAAGTTTGCCCCGGGTGTAAATATAGCCGTAAGTGGGCCAGTCAGCCTCTCATCGGGAGCACACCAGCTGGAAATATTCAGCTGTCTGCAGCAGTTTTTTTCACTGGCTCATCTTTCACCCAAATGGAGAAGGTATTTGATTTGATTGATTTGATTGACAAGTCAGATATACATTATGTTTTTGTTTGTGATTCACACGTGCATATTAACAAAGCGTTATTCATTTATTCTTTTAGGTTCTCAATGCGTTACACGTCTCCACAATAAAGTACAGAGCGTTTCGGGAACACGCCAAGAAGTTCTTGGAACCGGCAGTTCTCAGCATGTGGTCTAAGGACCAAGAGCTTACCCTCGCCAGATTAAGCCAGAAAGAGACGGTGATAATCGGTGGTGACATGAGAGCCGATTCTCCAGGTTAGAAAAAGCTCCCCAATGTCAAATTTCTACTTTATGAATACATTTTTAATATTGCACTACATTGATTGAAATTGTTATTATTATTTTCAACAGGCCACAGTGCTAAGTACGGTAGTTACTCTGTGATGGAACTCGCCACCAATCATGTCATAGACGTCCAACTAATTCAGGTAATTAACAAGTCTGAAGACACCGCACCCTTCATTGTGCTCAAACGAACACAAAGCTCTCGGTCTTGAATCTTGAATCGCTGTAGGTGTGAAGTGGTCTGGCTGGCTGTGTGTGTGAGCGGGGGTTAGGAAATGGAAATTGTGGGATGGTGGAATAGTTATTTTTAACGCTGGTGACTATTTTGAAAAGGCTATTTCATTGCTCTTCCCTTCCTTGCTTGTACCTCAACAGAGCAATGAGGTGGGGGGCAGCTACCATATGGAATTAGAAGGCTTGAGGAGAAGCCTCGCTCTTCTGAAGGACCGATCGGTGACCTTGGACTGTATTGTCACAGATCGTCACCCGCAGATTCAAAAGTACCTGAGAGATCTGGGCATCAAACACTTCTACGATGTGTGGCACGTGGCCAAAGGTATGTCGAAAGGCATCCCACATTCAATCCCACCCCTCCTACCCAACCCCCCCCCCCACTCCTACCCACCCCCCCCCCCACCCACCCAACCACCTCCAATGTACAGTCCCCCCCCACCCTCACCTACCCAATCTTAATGTATATACTCTTTTCTTTCTGGACTCTTTTTGTATCACAAACAGTACTGTAATTGCAAATCTGGAATGTCAAAAAATGTATAGATGTAGCAGTACTGTCTATCTGTATGTCATGTATGTCATACGACTGTTATGTAATGTTATGTTATGTAATTCAAGGTCTGTCTAAGAAGCTAGACAAGGTTGCACAAGCGAAAGACTGCAAGGTGATAAAAAAATGGCGCCCACACATATCTAACCACCTCTACTGGACCGCTGCCACATCGAAGACGGCTGCTGAGAGGGTGGCTAGGTGGAAGTCATGTCTCAATCACATGATGAATGTACATGAACACGACGAAGAACCACTCTATCCGCGTTGTCTTCATGCTGACCGTGTATCGAGAGATAGTAGCAAGTGGGTTAAACCTGGTATGTCTGTCTGTCTTTCATCATGAATATATACTCAACATATTTATTTATGTCCTCATTCTAGATTGGTGTGATTTACAAATGTATACTTGCTTGAATAATTCTAATCTACTGTAATATACTCTAATGAAATATCTGAATGCAATTTCTTTTTTACTTTAGACTCAAAACCGGCCCACCAGCTCGAGAAGGTTCTGCTAAACACAAGGATCATCAAAGATGTCGCCAAACTAAGTCCACACCATCAAACGTCTTCACTGGAGTCCTATCACAGTGTGATTTTACGTTTTGCCCCAAAAAACGTTGTTTTTTCATACATTGGAATGCTTTGCAGGTATTTTATATTGTGTACAAATGACTAATTATGGACTCCTGATTTGTCAAATAACTCATTATGTTGCATTAGATAACCTCAGATCAACTACAAATATATTGCTTGTGCTTATTGAAATTTTCCTTTCAGACTATACCTAGCTGCAATGCATTTCAATGAAAACTCAAATCGCCAGCAAGCGACAAACGCTTCGGGAGCTCCGGCTTACAAGATGAGTTTTCCAAAGGCCAAAAAGGGTGGACACACTATAAAACCAAGGAAAATCCCTCCGACAGTCAGTAAGTCAAAATATCAACATTTATTATTGCACACACATGACCTATATAAATAGAAAAATATTTCCACTTACAGTGGAACAGCATTAATAACAATAAATTGAATAAATAATAACCTTTTTAACATGACAAAACAAATAACAATTTCTCATTTACAGACTATGTCAACCAGCTGATGGAGCTCCTGTTTGACTCCGTCATTCGTGACCCCCAACCATATATCCAGGTGGTAGAGGCGATTCCCATCCCAGAACATCTGTGCGCACAGTTCGACAGGCCTTCCATGGAAGAAGCGGTTTCCGCCTATGTGTCACGCTTCAATCTTGTACCGGTCTGAAGCCAGTATAGACACCATCAGCATCCGGAAATTCGGTGCGGATTCGAACCACTACACAGGAATGGATTACTACCCTCACTCTGCGGCCTAAGTATCCCCAACACCACGCCACAAAGCACCTGTACGCGATATATCTGAAACGGCTAAAGAAAAAGAAGTATTATATTTATGCACAAATAAAATAAAAAAAAAGCTGGGAAATAACCATTTGTCATGTCATGTCATTGGACAGTAGCAAGCATTGATTATATGTGATGTGCAATAAGGATTAGATTGTGTTTGCAAGAAAGATTAGTATAGTCTGAGAGATGCAAGATGGAGAAACACCTGTAAAAAAATATATAAATCTGTAATAAATATTATTTACTTATTGATTCCGCTTTCTGGTATCCGGCCAAAATCTGCCTTGTAGATATTAGTTGCCATTTGGATGGTATAGGGGTTGAAGCACACTGGATCCAATCCCGGATGATCAACCATGCACAGTAGTCCAGTTGGTTCCTGGTTAATTCGACGTCTGACCTATATATATAGAAAATTAAATCGTTAGCCATATGCATGGTTTTCAGTGCTACCAAGATGCAAGGTTGTGTTACTACTTTACCTGTGGAACTTCCATGCAGCATACATTCTCAGCCTCTGTTGGCATCCGTTCACAATTTCCGCACGTGCACCTAGTAGATTGATTTGAGGGTGAATGAAATTATCAATCAATGATCAAAATTGCTACAATACAGTACTGCTCAATACCAACACAACTGCTATGATGGAGACCAGGGCCCCGTTCCCCGTACCTGGATAACTGAGTTAGCCGGATAACTTTCGGGTAATTCTGACTTAAGCCGGACTTTCCGATTCCCCGTACCTGGATTTTCCAAATCACCATGACAACAGATCCAAAAGTTTGAGCCTGGTCGAAAGCAGAGTTTAAGTTCAAGTTAGCCTGAACCATCGCCACGCCCCCGCAAAAAAGTGACAGCCCGTTTCCTGAAATTATTCCCACAGTCTACGATCTGCATTATACCATTCTGAATGACGTTTTTGTGCTCCATTCTTCCAGAGGGGGCTTTTGAAATGTAAAATAGACCCAAAATGCTGATACTAAATTCACTTTGTCCTAAATAATGCACGTTATATATACCGTGGCGCTCGCTCGGTGCGATGTACACATTATGACGTGGTTATTTTAATTGTAACTGGGATTAAGATGTCTGATGAGATGCGCTGTTTGACGGATTTGAGAAATTGAATGAGCCGTTGACGTCACATTAATGAATGAGGATAAAGAAATAAAACTTAATTCAAAATAAAGAATATTCTAAACACGGGTCTCTCGTTCATTAATGTATAAACAATGAATTTATCCCATCTGGCACAGTGGCGCAGCGGTAGTGCTCAAGCCTGCCAACCCAGCGACCGGTGTTCGAAACCCCGTGTTTCCAATATAATTTTTTTGAATATAATATTAATGATTATACGCCAAAGTAGCCTGGTTTTAAGTTAAAATATTATAGATCTACATGCATTGAGGATGTCATTCTTTATATAGCTCTCAACGTGCACCAAATTGAATTATTCCTATATTGCAAAAAGAAGGAAAAGACTAGGGTTTCGAACCCCGGTCGTCTGCGTGAAAGTCAAAAGAACAACCCGTTAGACCACAGTGGAGATAAGTTAAAGATCGACTATACATCAATCAATGGGTAAGAGAGCCGTATCGTAATTTTGTATAACAGTTTAACTAATTATTTTCGCTAGCAAGATCTCATTTGATTATTCAATCCAGCAGGCAAGTTTAAAGAAATATAATCTGATTGATTGAGGTAATGAGGGACTTAAAATTAGCCTATAGATAACGCATTTAACTTGTCGGCGAGGCGATTGAGCCGTATTGCAATCTGTCAATAAAGTTTTAAATCAATTAATCAATCAATGCCGTTAGAGAATCAGGATCTCTGCCATCGATACGTGCTGGCTTTTCACCTGAAGCGGCCGCGCGCACTTAGCCTGGGTCTGAAGTCTGAATCGAGTTAACGAGACTGAATCCACCTTCGAGGAACAGGAAAATCCCGGCTTCAAACATCGGGTTAACTGAATCTGGATAATGACATCTTGATCGACTTAGTTGAACCAGGTACGAGAAACAGGGCCCAGAGAAAGACTTTCGTCTTGTTTACATCAGGGTCCCCCAATTTCAATTCATCGTAACATATATGACATATAGATAGACAGTACTGCTACATCTATATATTTATGACATACCATATTTGTATTGCTACAATACAGTACTGCTCAATACCAACACAACTGCTATGATGGAGACCAGAGAAAGACTTTCATCTTGTTTACATCAGGGTCCCCCAATTTCAATTCATCGTAACATATATGACATATAGATAGACAGTACTGCTACATCTCTATATTTATGACATACCATATTTGTATTGCTACAATACAGTACTGCTCAATACCAACACAACTGCTATGATGGAGACCAGAGAAAGACTTTCGTCTTGTTTACATCAGGGTCCCCCAATTTCAATTCATCGTAACATATATGACATATAGATAGACAGTACTGCTACATCTATATATTTATGACATACCATATTTGTATTGCTACAATACAGTACTGCTCAATACCAACACAACTGCTATGATGGAGACCAGAGAAAGACTTTCGTCTTGTTTACATCAGGGTCCCCCAATTTCAATTCATCGTAACATATATGACATATAGATAGACAGTACTGCTACATCTCTATATTTATGACATACCATATTTGTATTGCTACAATACAGTACTGCTCAATACCAACACAACTGCTATGATGGAGACCAGGGCCCCGTTTCATGTACCGGGATAACGGAGTTAGCCGGATAACTTTAGCTGGATAACTGGGTTAGCCTGACTTTCCGATTTCATGTACCTGGATTTTCCAAATCACCATGACAACATATCCAAAAGTTTTAGCCTGGTCGAAAGCAGAGTTCAAGTTCAAGTTAGCCTGAACTATCGCCACGCCCCCGCAAAGAAGTGACAGCCCGTTTCCTGAAACTATTCCCACAGTCTACGATCTGCATTATACCATTCTGAATTACGTTTTTGTGCTCCATTCTTCCAGAGGGGGCTTTTGAAATGTAAAATAGACCCAAAATGCTGATATTAAATTCACTTTGTCCTAAATAATGCACGTTATATATACCGTGGCGACGGTGGCGCTCGCTCGTGCGATGTACACATGATGTGGTTATTTTAATTGTAACTGGGATTAAGATGTCTGATGAGATGCGCTGTTTGACGGATTTGAGAAATTGAATGAGCCGTTGACGTCACATTAATGAATGAGGATAAAGAGATAAACTTCATTCAAAACAAAGGATATTCTAAACACGGGTCTCTCGTTCATTAATGTATAAACAATGAATTTATCCCATCTGGCCCAGTGGCCCAGCGGTAGTGCTCAAGCCTCCCAATCCACCGACCGGGGCTCAAATCCCCGTGTTTCCAATATGATTTTTTTGAATATAATATTAATGATTATACGCCAAAGTAGCCTGGTTTTAAGTTAAAATATTATAAATCTACATGCATTGAGGATGTCATTCTTTATATAGCTCTCAACGTGCACCAAATTGAATTATTCCTATATTGCAAAAAGAAGGACCCCGGTCTTGAACCCGGGTCGTCCGTGTGGAAGTCAAAAGAACAACCCGTTGGACCACATTGGAGATAAGTTAAATATTGACTATACATCAATCAATGGGCAAGAAAGCCGTCTCGTAATTCTGTATAACAGTTAACTAGTTATTTTCGCTAGCAAGATCTCATTTGATTATTCAATCCAGCAGGCAAGTTTAAAGAAATATAATCTGATTGATTGAGGTAATGAGGGACTTAGAATTAGCCTATAGATAACGCATTTAACTTGTCGGCGAGGCGATTGAGCCTATTGCAATCTGTCAATAAAGTCTTAAATCAATTAATCAATCAATGCCGTTGAGAATCAGGGTCTCTGCCATCGATACGTGCTGGCTTTCCACCTAAAACGGGAGCGCGCATCTAGCCTGACTTGAGCCTGACTCTCAAGTCTGGCTTGAGTTAACGAGACTGAATCCTCCTTTGTGAAACAGGAAAATCCCGGCTTTGAACATCGGGTTAACTGAAGCTGGATAATGGACATGTTGATCGACTTAGTTGAACCACGTACATGAAACAGGGCCCAGAGAAAGACTTTCGTCTTGTTTACATCAGGGTCCCCCAATTTCAATTCATCGTAACATATATGACATATAGATAGACAGTACTGCTACATCTCTATATTTATGACATACCATATTTGTATTGCTACAATACAGTACTGCTCAATACCAACACAACTGCTATGATGGAGACCAGAGAAAGACTTTCGTCTTGTTTACATCAGGGTCCCCCAATTTCAATTCATCGTAACATATATGACATATAGATAGACAGTACTGCTACATCTCTATATTTATGACATACCATATTTGTATTGCTACAATACAGTACTGCTCAATACCAACACAACTGCTATGATGGAGACCAGAGAAAGACTTTCGTCTTGTTTACATCAGGGTCCCCCAATTTCAATTAATCGTAACATATATGACATATAGATAGACAGTACTGCTACATCTATATATTTATGACATACCATATTTGTACAGTAAGTACACTGTATACAGTATAACTGCTGCTCTTTATAAACTAACATTTTGGCAAACTATTGAAGCAAGGTAACGTTACTTATAGTAAGCTATCGAAGCAAAAGCTGGCTGATCGATCAAGTAAGTAAGTACCGTTATTTCGGCAACCGTTAGACTAACGGTGGAATCAACTAACCAATCGTAAACTATTTGTAAGCCTCGATCGCTGTTGTTTGGGGGGGGGTGTCAGTACAATCTAACGTTAGTGTGTGTTTTCGACGGGCCGCGACAGAAGTACACAACCATTAGACTAACAGTAACTAACAGTGCAATCAATCAACTTACCAATCGGAAACGATGTAATGTAAGCCTCGCTGTAGCAAATCGACTTCTTCTTCTTCTTCTGAATCATACTGTGGGTCGCTCTCTGGATCCCAAACATAATGTACAGCCATGTTGTATTAGTTAGTAAAATCGGTATATGTTTTTGCGTGTCGAAATAAAAACCTGAAACCTGAGACCTTCACCTGGATGGAAGGACGGGGAGATGGGCGGAGCTATTTGGTGGGTGGCTGTCACTCAAAGCATTCTGCTAGTATGGGTGGAGCCAAGCCAATAATAGCCTGATTTCATGAGGCTGAAAAATGCTGGTTTTGAGTACAAGATTAGAAATATAAAACAATGATTATTTTTGGAATAAAAATTACAGATGTGTTACATAGACTCACAGGAATTGTGTAAAGTTGCCCAAATAGTGCTAGGAATAGCACTGCATAGCACCTTTAATCAGTCATTACAGGCTTTGGGTATCAGTCACATGGTTTCTAGTGCGTACCATCCTGAATCACAGGGGGCGCTAGAGCGCTGGCACCAGACGCTGAAGGCGATGCTGAAAAAGTACTGTATTGATACGGGTTGTGGTTGGGACGAGGGGGTGCCTTTTGTACTGTTTGCTATTAGGGATGCTAAGCAGGAGTCACTTGGGTTTAGCCCTGCAGAGCTGGTGTTTGGTTGCAGTGTGCGTGGGCCATTAAAAATGCTCAAGGAGAAAATGTTGTCTGGTTCTCCTCCTACATCAAATATGTGTGATTTTGTCTCCCGGTGTAAGGAGCGTCTCCACGGTGCGTCCTCATTGGCTAGGGTAGCCCTCGCCTCTGCCCAGGGGGAGATGAAGGTGAGGTTTGACAAGAAGGCCGTGGGGCGGCAGTTTAAGGCTGGCGATGAGGTGCTGGTTTTGCTGCCCATGCCTGGGTCAGCGCTCTCTGCCCGGTTTTCGGGGCCCTATAGAGTAGAGAGGAAAGTATCAGACACCAATTATGTGATATGTACGCCCGAGAGGCGCAGGAAGACGCGGTTGTGTCATATCAACATGTTAAAGAAATATCTCACCCGAACTGGTGGGGGTACGCAGGAGGTGCAGTCTGGGAGCCCGGGAGCTGTTCCAGCTGTTTTTTTTGTCATGTGTAAACCCCCTGCCGGACGATGATTTAAAGGTGTTGTCCGAGGGTCAGCAGACGGGGCGTTTGACTAACTCTGAGTTCATGAGTGATGTCGCGGCTCGTCTGCTGTACCTGCCCAAGGCACAGGGTGATGGTGTGAAGAATCTGTTGTTGACATATCCAGTGTTATTCTCTGATGTGCCTTCTAGGACGTCCGTCCTGGAGCACGATATTGATGTTGGGAGTGCGAACCCCATTAAGCAACATGCATATCGTTGTCCAGTGGCGAAGAGAGTGGTAATGAAGAAGGAGGCTCTGTACCTTCTGGAGAATGGGATGGCTAAATCTAGCCGTAGTCCTTGGAGCTCTCCTTGCCTTTTGGCTCCGAAGGCTGATGGCTCTCCCCGTTTTTGTACTGACTACCGGAAGGTAAACGCTGTGACGGTGCCTGACTCATTCCCGTTACCCAGGATGGATGACTGCATAGATAGTATTGGGCCCGCCGTGTTTATCACGAAGCTCGATCTCTTGAAGGGGTACTGGCAGGTCCCCCTGACAGAGCGGGCCTCGGATATTTCGGCGTTCGTTACACCTGACCATTTTCTGCAGTACACCGTCATGGCCTTCGGGATGAGGAACGCTCCGGCCACGTTTCAACGTCTGATGCACATGGTGTTGGGGGGTGTGCCTAAATGCAATGTGTACTTGGATGATGTGGTGGTGTACTCTGACACGTGGGTGGAGCACATTGCTAATTTGGAGGTGGTGTTTGCACGTTTAGCTGAGACGTCTTTGACCTTGAACCTCGCTAAATGTGAGTTCGGTAAGGCTACTGTGACCTACTTGGGCAAGCAGGTGGGGCATGGGCAGGTCCGTCCAGTGGACGCTAAGGTCACGGCGATCCTCGGTTGATGCGACCCAAAGGTTGATGCGTTGGGCCCTGCTGGTACAGGGCTACAATATTGTCATCCGTCACAGGAATGGCATAGACAATATTGTGGCTGATGCCTTGTCCAGGGGTCTGGGGGGGGGCGGTACTAATTTGGCTTTGTGGTGTAGGCTCTGCTGTTCTGTCTATGGAAAAATCTATTTTATTTCTGTTCTGTTGGTGCTAATCTGATGTTGGTTAATAATAAGTGATAATGTTTTGCTAACCCTGCGGGTTCGCTCTTATGGGGGGAGGTGTGACGTACGTGGGTTGGTCATTATCATTATTACTGTATTTGGAAGACCATGTGAACATCAGGTTAGTATCATTAGTATGTGTTATGTTATTCTTGTTTGTGTGATGTGTCATCTTCTAATCCTGTTTCTCTTTCTCCTTTCCCAGATACCACTCATCCTCCTGATTGAGCTGATTGCACCTGCTTGATTGCACCTGTGGGCAGTCAGTTGGATGAGTGGATATAACCTGGAAGATGGCACACACACGGGGCGCCTCATTGGAGTCACTGCCACGTCTCAGAGTGGAGTGAGGAGGTTGCCTTCTCTGCTAGCTGTCGCGGTGGAAGCGATATATATGGTGGCTTTGTGTTAGTGACCACTTGGTGTGGATCGATCCTAGTTTGTGGTGGTGTCCTACAACGGACACGCAGTTATCTTGTTAATTGTTTGTTTGTCTGTATGTATACCGTGTTTGTTCTCCCCTTACCTTTTTCCCTTTGTGTGGACTGGGTTTAAATCCCCTGAAATAACATCTCTTTTCCCTTTGGGAAAAGCCGTGGAGGTTTGAATTCCTACCCTATACAATAAATATTATTTACCATTTGAAACGTCTTCATTTACTATCTGCCTACCCGGGACTGTTTGAAAAGCATTTACTGAGAGGGGCTGTTTCTGTTCATGTACAGCCTGCTCCAGCTACTATTCTGTGCGGTCGTTAGACCTCTGTACATGACAATGGGCTAATAGCTAATAACGTTAAATCTCAAACTGCATATGATCGGCACGATCCTCACGCATGTATGCATGAAAGGGGGGGGGGGCGGGGGATGTCGTTTCTGATTATTGATCACCAATAACCGCGTTAGCCTCATTAGCCTCATAGGCCAAAACAAGGCCCGATCGGGATGTACTTTACGTGAAAAAGATCTTACCGTGGTCCGGTGGGATCCCCCCCGAGCATTTTCCCGTTATTGATCGCCATCTGGTAGATAGATATGTCCATTGGCTGATGATAAATCCCCTTATTTCATGGTGAAATCTGCGATGCAAAACTTAATCCAAGCTATAGGCTGCAGATCCAGAATCGAGCTAACATAAAACTCCATTGAAAGTAAAAAAAAAAAATCCACGTTCGGCCACAGGGAACACTGCATTATCGCGATAGCACCCCTAAGAGGATCTGGCCGGTATTGCACCTTCTCGAATTCAAAGAGTAGGGTATATCTGCAGTGCCGCTCGGCGACCTTGAATAGGTTATTAAAATGGAATAAAAGCAATAACAACTTGCCACGGATTTATCCGTGCTTCTGTCCACAACGGGTGGAATCGAAACACGGATATATACGTTGTTCGTCCCCATTGTGTTAAACAAGTCAAGAAGAAACATCACAATAAATCAAGAACAAAACAAAAACACCATAAAGTCCAAAAAAAAGAGGAGAGAAACCTTAGAAGGGCCGTTCAAGGGGGGGATCTCCCTTCTTAGATGTCGGTGATAATAGTGTTGCAGTAAAACAGGCGAAACAGTTGGTAAGCATGCACTCATGTGTGTAATGAAACACAGATAAGTGCATGCAATAGCAACTGAACATTTTGAAAGATTAAAAATAGAGCTGACGGCGGATCTATTTGAGGCAAGGCATGCCAGTGCGAGACTCACACATGTACTGTGTGGGCGTGTTCCAACGATGGAGGGGCCAGTCACTCAGGAACCAATGTTGGGCTGTGGTATTGGACCGACACCCTCTGGGTCAATCTTCATGGAGAGTAAGGCTGGTGCAGAAAAAACGGAACTTAAAGCAACTTATTTATTTGGGCATATATTGTGTTTACCCATGTATACCCTCTTTCAAGTACAGAGGGGCGACAGTGGCTCAGGAGGTAGAGCGGTGTCGTCTGGTAGTCAGAAAGTTCCCGGTTCTATTCCCGCTCCTCCAGCTTCGCAACGCATCGACGCATCGGGCGGTGCTCAGAGAGGCTGCACTAAGCCACGCCCCCTCAACATACTGAGAGTGGGCGGTGCTCAGAGAGGGTGCACTAAGCCACGCCCCCTCAACATACTGAGAGTGGGCGGTGCTCAGAGAGGGTGCACTAAGCCACGCCCCCTCAACATACTGAGAGTGGGCGGTGCTCAGAGAGGCTGCACTAAGCCACGCCCCCTCAACATACTGAGAGTGGGCGGTGCTCAGAGAGGGTGCACTAAGCCACGCCCCCTCAACATACTGAGAGTGGGCGGTGCTCAGAGAGGGTGCACTAAGCCACGCCCCCCTCAACATACTGAGAGTGGGCGGTGCTGAGAGAGGCTGCACTAAGCCACGCCCCTCAGAGGCTGCACTAAGCCACGCCCCCCTCAGCATACTGAGAGTGGGCGGTGCTCAGAGAGGGTGCACTAAGATTGAATGAGTTTCAGTTGTTATAATGTACTTAGTTTTAGCTTTTTGCTAGAATACTGTATATCAAATGAAGAAGTGGCATCATACTGTATGTACAAAGCAGATGTCCGTTGTCGACCGTACCTCTCTTTTATTTTACATTTCTATATTTCTTATATTACTGTGATGATTCGGTGTTGGTGTGGACCCAATAGCAATCACAGGACGAGGGTAGAGACACAAGAGGCTTGTGGCGGGGACTGAAGACAATAACTGCGGACAAACTCAACTCCTTCTACGCTCGGTTCGGTGTAGACAGTGTCGCCGCTAGCCCTCTGGCTAGTGACGTCACTGGCGCGCCGGCTGTTGTGGAGGGGGGGGGCAACCGCGGGGGGGCGGGGGCGCTCTCTCGTTGTCGGAACACAGTGTGAGAAGAGCATTTATGCAGGTGAACACCAGGAAGGCTGCTGGCCCAGATGGTATAACAGGACGCATACTTAAGTCCTGTGCCAACCAGCTTGCCCCGGTGTTCACCGCCATATTTAATCAATCCCTGGCGGAGTCAGTGGTCCCTGCCTGCTTCAAGATGTCTACCATCATCCCTGTACCGAAGAAACCCTCCCCAACATGTCCAAATGACTACAGACCGGTGGCACTCACCTCTGTGCTCATGAAATGTTTCGAGAGGCTGGTCAAGGACCACATTTGTGCCTCCCTCCCCAGTGATATGGACCCTATGCAATTTGCATACAGGACAAACAGGTCCACTGACGACGCGGTCTCCCAGGTACTGCACAGCACTCTCTCCCACCTTGACCATCAGAAAGGGGGCTATGTGAGACTGTTGTTCATTGACTACAGCTCAGCGTTCAACACCATAGTCCCCACCAGACTGGTGGACAAGCTGATCGAGCTGGGTCTGAGCTCCGCCCTGAGCGCCTGGGTACTGGACTTTCTGAGTGAAAGACCCCAGGCGGTCAGGGTGGGGGGTCAGACCTCCAACACCATCACCCTGAGCATCGGGTCCCCCCAGGGCTGTGTTCTAAGCCCCCTGCTGTACTCACTATACACACACGATTGTGTGGCCAAGTTCAGTTCCAACTCCATAGTGAAGTTCGCAGACGACACGGTGGTGGTGGGGCTGATCTCGGACAACGACGAGAAGGCCTACCGGGAGGAGGTTGAGGTACTGGAACGCTGGTGCCAGGACAACAGCCTGCTCCTGAACATTGGTAAAACCAAGGAGCTGATCGTGGATTATAGGAGAGGACAGCAGGAGACACACACACCACTGATGATTAACGGGGCTACCGTGGATAGGGTGAGCAGCTTTAAGTACCTGGGGGTCCACATCTCAGAGGATCTGACATGGTCAACACACATAGACACAGTAGTAAAGAAAGCGAAGCATGGGAGTGGAAATATTCCCCACCATAAGACAAACGGTGAAGCACAATTACACAAAAATCCAAAACAAAATCAAAGACGACCTTGATAGGTGGGCAAAACTTAAAAACACAGTACAAGCACGGATATCAATAGTTAAGATGGATGTACTACCTAGAATCAACTTCTTCAGTTCAATGCTACCGTTACCCCCTCCAGAGGGTTACTGGAAAAGATTACATTCCTCCACATACAAATTTATTTGGAATAACAAACCACCACGTATAAAAAGATCCACCGCACAGAGAAATAAAGCAGATGGTGGCATGGCATTTCCAGATTTTTTCCAATATTTTAAGGCGTACACATTAAGACCATTGACAACATGGTTTGACCCCCAAGCATTAGTATCATGGAGAAAATTAGAAGAAAACATAGTAGCCCCACATAGACTGAAGGACATAGCATACACTAAACTACCAATCAAGCACTGTGAACGGAAATTTGGCCCCATAATTACTCATGCGATCCGGATATGGCGTGAAACACAAAAAAAAAATCCTAACCCACATAAATGGCACAATCATACTCCCTTATTCAATAACAATGCACTCTTAATTGAAAAACGACCTATAAGATTCCCTATATGGGAAGAGCAAGGCATACACTCATTAGGGGATGTTTTTAACAAACAGGGTTTTTGTAGTTATGGAGAAATACGCAAAAAAAATTATCTCACCAAGTCCACATGGCTTTTTTACATACAGTTACAGCTATGTTTGAAGTCTCACGGTGTTCCATTAGACATACCAATTGAACACAGATACCACAAATTCTTCTATGAAAGAGAGACATCGAGAGGTTTTGTTTCAGATTTTTATCATCAATTACTAACGTCCTCATATGAAACCCTCCAACTAGACTCTGCCTGGAGGAGGGATATACCAGACCTGGAAAATGACTTTGATTGGCAAGGAGCCTGGGCAAATGTCCGACTTACATCAAGGAACCCGGACCATCAACAAATCAATCTTAACTATATTCACAGGACATACTTGACTCCTATAAGACTGAGCAGAATGGGTCTTAAACAAGACTCCAAATGCTCCCAATGTACAAATGGGGACGAAGGGACATTTATGCACATGTATTGGGACTGCCCACCAGTTAAGACATTCTGGAAAGATGTGACCCAACAATTATCAAAACTCGTATCTTGGAATATACCTGTACACCCCTCGGTATTACTATTGAATGATGTTTTTGAGTTTGCAGTAAATCCACAGCTAAAGAGATTGGTTTTATCGGGTATCACAGTAGCTAAAAAGCTGATCGCATCACGCTGGTTTCAACCGGAAAAAATGTGCCGGAAAGTTTGGGTTCTTACATATCTCGATGTGATTTATCAAGAAATATCTACAGCAAGAATTCTGGGTCTCAATGAATCCAAAATGTCAATGTGGTTAGAAGTGGTGGAGAGAATAAAAGCTAGCTTATAATGGTAGTGTCTGGTTAGGTGCGAGGGATAATGGAGGTACTACCCAAGGTGGGGTCCGGGAGGGGGGGGTTCGAGCTGGAGCATATGTGTGTAGGTTTTTAGATAACAGGTATTAGGGGTATATCTTATATAAGACAATTAACTAAAATGTGATTTCATTGGATGTGCTCTGACAACTAATGCTTGTATATCTTATCGTGTGTTGTCATGTTTGTTTATGTGTTTGTTTAAAAAATAATAAAAAAATAAAATACAGAAAGCGAAGCAGCGCCTCTACCACCTGAGACAGTTAAGGAAGTTCAGAGTATCGGGGAAGATACTCCAGTCCTTCTACTCAGGAGCTGTAGAGAGCATCTTGACCGGAAACATCACTGCCTGGTATGGAAACAGCACGGTACAGGACAAGAAGGCCCTACAGAGAGTGGTGCGCTCAGCCGAGCGTACCACAGGTATTGCGCTACCTCCCCTGCAGGTTCTATACAACAAGAGGTGCAAATCCAGAGCCTGCAGAATAATGAAAGACCCCCACCACCCCAATAACAGCCTGTTCCAGCTGCTGAGGTCAGGCAGACGCCTGCGAACCCCAGCTACTAGGACAGAGAGGCTTAGGCTCAGCTTCTTCCCCCAGGCCATCAGAGCCTTGAACAATGAACATTGAGTGCCACTGAACACTGAACTATCCACACACAAGCACACACACGACACGCACGCTGTGCACGCTCACACACTAGCAGCCACTTTAACACGAGCGGGCACACACTCACGCCGCACACACGCACACTTATGGCCAAGAGGAAAGGCCACTTTAAATTAGTATAACAACAGGAACAGTGTATTGCACTACTAAAGCTACCTAGCATGTCCTATATGCTCTGTAAATACTATGTACAGATACCGAGATGTCACACCATGTTACCTGTTACCTGTTTATCGCACAATGTTGTTTTTTTATTGGATTCTATTATATGTTGTACCACTGTTTTTTTATTGGATTCTATTATATGTTGTACCACTGTATTGCACATCGTCGCGGGCAAGACCACCCGCATTTCATTGTATACTTGTATGCCGTGACAATTAAAAACTCTTGACTCTTGTCTTGACTCTTGAGAGACAGGCAGGACACAAAGGGATGTAGTTGACAAAAGGCTTTACTTGTTCTTTCACAAGGCTTAAACTACAAATCACGAAAGAAAACCTCAGCAGGGCTGGGACAGAACATAATACGAAAACCCGATATACAGGGTACAAACGTGGAGAGCAGGATAACAATGATATGACAAGATAACGAACCGACAGGGGAGTAACAGGAAAGGACAGAATATATAGGGAGACTAATTACTAGGGCTGTCCCCGACTAAGGATTTGGATGGTCGACTAGGATTGGCCAAAATTTGCCGTTAGTCGACTATTGGTCGACTTAAAGAAAAATATATATATAATATTTGTAATTTTTTTTTTTTATCATTCCATTTGGGCTGTGGGGGGTGCTTAATGTCTGAAGGAGTCGACTGAAGGCTTCTTGTCCTCTGCAAAAGCATGCAATTGGTCCACTGATATTGATATTTGTCTAGTCTAGTGTGTTCATTAGACGGGTGAAATCCTCTTTCAGTGCCTCTGTGCCTGTTTTCGTAGGCAGTTAGCCTCTGGCAGGCCCGGACTGGCCATCGGGAGCACCGGGAGTTTTCCCGGTGGCCTGGCCTGCACAGATAAAAAAAAATATATATATATTAAAGAAAAAAAGATTTTTTTTTTTTTATTTATTTTTTTTTTATAATTTTTTTGCCATGCCATTGTTTCTAGTTGTGGCGGCGGCACGGCGCGATAGTTAAATCAAATCAAATCAAATTTATTTATAGGGCCCGACAACACACGTTAATGTCCCCATGGGCCGTACAGGTCTTCTTTAAACAAGTCAAGAAGACAACATAACAATAAGTCAAGAACAGAACAAGAACAACATAGGGTCCAAACATTTTTTAGATGAATGCAAATAAATGAAAGAATGCAAGCACTCCCAGACATACCCCACGCGAAGGTAAGGAAAAACTCACTAAAACCTAACAATAGGGAAAAAAAGCTCCACAGGCAATGTGGAGGAGAGAAACCTTAGAAGGGCCGTTCAAGGGGGGATCTCCCTTCTTAGATGTCGGTGATAGTAGTGTTGCAGACGGACAGTTGGTAAGCATGCACTCATGTGTGTGGTGAAACACAGATGAGTGCATGCAATAGCAACTGTACATTTTGAAAAATTAAAGATAGAACTAATAGCGATAGCAACTGAACATTTTGAAAGATTAAAGATAGAGTTGATAGCGGATCTATTTGAGGCACAGGGGCGGCGCAAGAGGGTCACGTCCTCCCCGTCTTAGTCACGGGACAGTCAACACTCCGGTCGTTGCTCAGGGACAGCCGGAGACAGGGGGAAGGGGGGTGGCGCAGAGAGGGTCGCGAACTCCCCGACATCATCGCGGGACATCCGGCACTCCGGTCACCACTACGAGACCTCCGAAGACAGGGGGGCACGCAGAGGGGGTCGCAATCTCCCGGCCTTCGTCACGGGACGTCCAACACTCCGGTCAACAATTACTCAGCAAGAATAACCTAGGTGGGTGGGGAACAACCAGGATTTCACTGTCTGCGACAGAGTTGGAAAACTATCTGACTCTCTCTCTCCTTCACGCGGACACACACACACAATGGAGCCGTGCTGCCGCTTGTGATTGGTGGAGGCGGGACCAGGCGATACAACTGATTGACAGCGATGGCGGCGAATGGAATGGCAGACGGCACTCAGATGCAGAATAACAGCCAGGCAGTGAGCCAGGTAGTGAGGGACTCGGGAGAGATACAGTAGAGCGAAAGTCAATTAACGTTGATGTCAAGATGGACAGTGGAAGAAAGAGAAAGGTTGGAGGAGAGAGGGATAAAACAAAGAAAAAGAAAGGCCCTTACAGGAGAGAGTGGTTAACTGTATTATAATAGTAAATAGAAAAATATGTTGTGCTCTTGCTTTTTTCTTTTTGAAGGTGGAGAGAGTAGCATTGCTAGTGCCACAACAGTTTTATTTGAGGTCCATAACAGTACATTGTACTAAGCAATTGTTGGCTCATTAGTTTGTGATTCACATGCACTAAAATTCACCAGAATGCAGGAAATTAAGTCTTTGTAACAAAAAATTTCCTGGTGGGGGACCCCCAGACCCCCCGCTTAAAAAGTGGCCTGATTGGGGCTATATTTCGCGCTATATCTCCCGGTATGAATTATTTCCCCAGTCCGGCCCTGGCCTCTGGTATGCGTGCCATTAGCGTTAGCCACGCTTCTATGCCTCTTTTCTTTTGGAAAGAATGATTTTTTTTTTTATTATTATTATTATTTATTTATTTATTTATTTATTTATTTATTTATTTATTTATTTATTTATTTATTTATTTATTTATTTATTTATTTATTTATTTATTTATTTATTTATTTATTTATTTATTTATTTATTTATTTATTTATTTATTTATTTATTTATTTATTTATTTATTTATTTATTTATTTATTTATTTATTTATTTATTTATTTATTTATTTATTTATTTATTTATTTATTTATTTATTTATTTATTTATTTATTTATTTATTTATTATTTATTATATTCGACTAAGAGGTTGGCCAGTCAACTACGGCTCCTTTCGACCGATTAGTCGACTAATCGATTAATAGGGGTCAGCCCTACTAATTACTAACAAGACACACCTGGACAGACACACAGGCTGACAAACAATGACACCAAATATATGACAGGGCTGACTAACAATACATACAAAATACAAAAGACAACACACTAGACCAGACCAGGAAACAGAGTGGGTAACAAAGACAACACCACAGAGAATACATTGAACATTAAGGACATATGGAGAATACACACATTAATTGCCAGTAGCAGTGGCAGGAACGGGAGTATGGAAAAAGTCCACTAGAGGGAGGTGCAGGGCAGGCTCTCTGAACTCGAGGGGGAATGTGGCCAGGCTGGGCAGCTGGAGGGGAAATGGGACCAGGCTGGGCAAGCGGATCCTGACAGTACCCCCCCCTCGAAGGACGGCTTCCAGACGTAACGGAAGCCATGGGCAAGGCGGGGGGCCAGGACCCAGGGAAGTTGTGGGTGAACACAGGGAGAGCCTCGGGGAAAAGGCCAGGACGGACAGGATCAGGCTGGGGCAAGGGGCCGGAGAGGGGGCCGGAGCAGGGGAAACGGGGAACAGGATCAGGCTGGGGCAAGGGGCCGGAGAGAGGGCCGGAGCAGGGGAAACGGGGAACAGGATCAGGCTGGGGCAAGGGGCCGGAGCAGGGGGATGGCGGCAACAGCCCAGGATCTGGGGCTGGGACCAGAGACCCCAACACAGCCGGCGGAAGAGACGACCGGCCTGCAGCGTGTCGCCGCCGAGGTCGACCCGACGTGGAAGCAGGCTCGGGGGAGGCGACAGGACCAGGACGCTCCTCCTGGGTTGACTCGGCGTAGTTCTCCCAAGGACACGCCCCCTGCGTTGCCTCCGCATAGTAGTCCTCCCACCAGAGCGGTGAAGGGGACCTGTCGAGACGAGAACCCCGTCTCCTCTTGGGGCTGCGGCGTTGGGAGCCGCACCTCGTCCTGGGGGCTCCTCGGAGGGCACGACCAATCAGCGGGCATGGCGACGCCTGGTCTCCGGGAAACGTTCCCTGGAGCTCCATGTCAGCGGAGGAGGCAGTGCTGGCCACGGCGGTCGTGCTAGTAGTGAGGGCTAGTGGTAGAGGCTGTGCCAGGTCTCCCTCGTCCTGCTTGCTGGGTCCAATTATGGTCGGTTCGTTCTGTGATGATTCGGTGTTGGTGTGGACCCAATAGCAATCACAGGACGAGGGTAGAGAGACAGGCAGGACACAACGGGGTGTAGTTGACAAAAGGCTTTACTTGTTCTTTCACAAGGCTTAAACTACAAATCACGAAAGAAAACCTCAGCAGGGCTGGGACAGATCATAATACGAAAACCCGATATACAGGGTACAAACGTGGAGAGCAGGATAACAATGATATGACAAGATAACGAACCGACAGGGGAGTAACAGGAAAGGACAGAATATAACGGGAGACTAATTACTAACAAGACACACCTGGACAGACACACAGGCTGACAAACAATGACACCAAATATATGACAGGGCCGACTAACAATACATACAAAATACAAAAGACAACACACTAGACCAGACCAGGAAACAGAGTGGGTAACAAAGACAACACCACGGAGAATACATTGAACATTAAGGACATATGGAGAATACGCACATTAATTGCCAGTAGCAGTGGCAGGAACGGGAGTAACGGAAAAAGTCCACTAGAGGGAGGTGCAGGGCAGGCTCTCTGAACTCGAGGGGGAATGTGGCCAGGCTGGGCAGCTGGAGGGGAAATGGGACCAGGCTGGGCAGCTGGAGGGGAAATGGGACCAGGCTGGGCCAGCGGATCCTGACAATTACAACCTCTAGTCTAGATGAACTAATTTGCCTCAAGTTGTTCTCATTGTTTCTCCTTTTAAAATAGACCTAGATATATACATGATGAGACTGTAATAAGATCTCCGCAGGAGGTTGATCACACTCCTCGAATGCGGCTCAGAGATCATTATCTCAATGCAAGCTTGTTGATCTAATGGCCGCCTCCAGGTTCCATCTCAGGTTCAGCTCCACATTGTGCTCCTCCTATAAGAGGCCTTTAGGAGAAGTGACCCAGATTCAACTGATCACTGAGAAGACCCAGTTATTCTCGGGAGACCAAGGACATTATGGTAATGAGCAACATACTTTCCCTATGGGTATAGTGATCTCTCTCTCTTCTCTCTCTCTCCCTCGCCCTCTCTCCCCCGCAGCTTGTAACCCTGGCTTCTACAAGACGTACGCCGGGAACATCAAATGCTCTAATTGTCCTCTGCACAGCTCCAGTCATGACCAGGCGGGCACCATCTGCCACTGTGAGAAGGGCTTCTACAGAGCGACCACAGAGCCCTCCTCCATGGCCTGCACAAGTCAGTGATATTACAGCATTCTGTGTACATTTTAACATGCCGATTTAGTCTCTCTACCATTGTGTGTGTCAAGTCAAGAGTTTTATTTGTCACGGCATACAAGGCATACAGTGAAATGCGGGTGGTCATGCCCGCGGCGATTGTGCAATAATACAAGTAATAAGAATAAGACATAACAGGTATAATGTACATAAAGTGTTCAAAAAGCATGGTAAAAGACATGCTAAGGTCCTGCGATAGTGCAATACAGTGTTAAGCTACGGATGAGGCACTGGGTCTTATGTACACTACTATACAATACTATACTATACAATCTACAGTTATACTATATATCCTTATGCTATCTTGCTATTGCTATATCCATCTATTACTATACAAGAACCACTCCCGTTCTTTTTTTTAAAGTGACCTTTTCATTGTGTAAAGTGACCGTTGAGTGTGAGTGTGTGCAGCGTGTGTGTGCGTGTGTGTGCGTGTGTGTGTGTGTGTGTGTGTGTGTGTGTGTGTGTGTGTGTGTGTGTGTGTGTGTGTGTGTGTGTGTGTGTGTGTATGTGTGTGTATGTGTGTGTGTGTGTGTGTGTGTGTGTGTGTGTGTGTGTGTGTGTGTGTGTGTGTGTGTGTGTGTGTGTGTGTGTGTGTGTGTGTGTGTGTGTGTGTGTGTGTGTCATGCTAAAGTGACTGTTAGTGTGTGAGCGTTTACAGTGTGTGTGTGTTGTGTGTGTGCTCATGTGTGCTTGTGTGTGGAGAGTTCAGTGTTCAAGACTCCGATGGCCTGGGGGAAGAAGCTGGCCATCTGTTCGTACGAGAACATACTGCGTCTGTCTTTCTATTTGTCTTGGATTTTGTCAGTCAACACCTATTGATTTTAGACTCCGCTGGCGAGTCCCAAGGGGCTCTAATGTGAGTGACAGCTTCATGAGCCACTCACACGGGGGGAGACACAGAGGCAGGTCGGAGCGCAGCGGGGCAAGTGTTTTACCGGCTACAACCAGTTCCGGGGCGATTTGCATTGTTGTTGTGTAGAGGAGCAACAGGGTTAACTTTTCAATGGTGATTTCATATATTCTGTCAGAGTTTTTCAAATTATGGTGATTTCATATATTCTGTCATATTATGATGTTTCAATATCCTGACAATGATACAATCTCTTTGGTTTGTAATATACATTTTCAAAGTAATGCTCCGGCACTAGCTCCTCTCTGGACTGTAAGTGGTGTTTAGCAGGCTGTGAAAGACTCATGTCTGGAAGTCATGAGAATAGTTTTTTTTTCATATTATCACAGTTTGAATGTTTAAGAACATATTTACTGTAACAGCTAACAGTTATAGTATCTCTAAATAGTAAAAACGTTTGTTTAAATAAGGCAGTTTGTGACACCTAGTACCCGACTGCCAAGGTGTTAAAAAAAACTTGATGTTTAACTAGATTCAAATAAGCACATCTTATCATCAAATATGTTCACATCATTTGAAAGTTTACATTCTGTACTTTCATAATCTCTAAAAATCTAAAAGATGACAGAGGGAGATTTAAACTGCTGGGCTCTGTCACATTTTGTTATCCATAATGAGACTCATCTCTGGATATCAGTTTCATTATGCAGTATGTGTAACGGATCAGGAGATTCGACCGGACATTTCGAAATTAAAACGTACAGATTTGGTGGTGGCACTAGTGGAAAGGTTATGGGTTCACATGTGTTGATGATTTTAAAATCATCATAGCTATATCATGTATGTATGTGTAGCTATGTGCAGCCACAGCATCAGAGGATGAAGATGTCGACTGCAGAGTAATGGGCAATGATTTAGCCTGAGGCTGGTCTGGTGTTCCTTCTTACAGGGTTATGCTCTCTCTCTACACTTTTTCTCTCTCTCTCTCTACTCTCTCTCTCTCTCTCTCTCTCTCTCTCTCTCTCTCTCTCTCTCTCTCTCTGTCTCTGTCTCTCTCCCTTTCTGTCTCTCTCTCTCTCTCTCTCTCTCTCTCTACACTGTCTCTCTCTCTCTACACTTTATTTTTCTCTCTATCTCTCTCTACACGTTTTCTCTCTCTCTACTCTCTCTCCCCCCCTCTACTCTCTCTCTCTCTCTCTCTACTCTCTCTCTCGCTCTCTCTCTCTATTTCTCTCTCTCCCCCTCTCTACTCTCTCTCTCTACTCTCTCTCTTGCTCTCTCTCTCTCTCTCTCTCTCTCTCTCTCTTTCACTCTCTCTACTCTCTCTCTCGCTCTCTCTCTCTCTATTTTTCTCTCTCCCCCTCTCTACTCCCTCTCTCTCTATTTCTCTCTCTCCCCCTCTCTACTCTCTCTCTCTACTCTCTCTCGCTCTCTCTTTACACTTTTTCTCTCTCTCTACTCTCTCTCCCCCTCTCTATTCTATCTCTCTCTTCTCTCTCTCATTATTTCTCTCTCTATACGCTCTCTCCCCCTCTCTACTCTCTCTCTCTCTCTACTCTCTCTCTCGCTCTCTCTCTCTCTATTTCTCTCTATCCCCCTCTATACTCTCTCTCTCTCTCTACTCTCTCTCTCTCTTTCGCTCTCTCTACTCTCTCTCTCGCTCTCTCTCTCTCTATTTTTCTCTCTCCCCCTCTCTACTCTCTCTCTCTCTCTCTATTTCTCTCTCTCCCCCTCTCTACTCTCTCTCGCTCTCTCTTTACACTTTTTCTCTCTCTCTACTCTCTCTCCCCCTCTCTACTCTATCTCTCTCTCTTCTCTCTCTCATTATTTCTCTCTCCCCCTCTCTCTCCCTCTCTGTCTCTCTCTCTCTCTCCCTCTCTCTCTCTCTCTCATTATTTCCCTCTCTCTCCGGGGGCGACAGTGGCTCAGGAGGTAGGTAGAGCAGTCGTCTGGTAGTCAGAAGGTTCCCGATACGATTCCCGCTCCTCCCGGGCAGCGTGCCGAAGTGTCCTTGAGCAAGACTCTTAAACCCTAGCTGCTCCCGATGAGCAGGTCGGCACCTCGCACGGTCACCTCTGCCGTCGGTGTGTGAATGTGTGAGTGAGCGGGTCAAATGTGAGGAACAAATTGTAAAGCGATTGGCATCACCAAGACCCCACTCCCCCGCATCTCATCAGTCTATGAGAAGCGGTGGTCACGGAGAGCACGGAACATCATCAGAGAGAGACGCCTCTCACCCCAACCATGGACTGTTCACCCGCCTGCGGGGCACTCGCTCTGGGGCACGCTACCCGCCTGCGGGGCACTCGCTCTGGGGCACGCTACCCGCCTGCGGGGTCCTCTCTCTGGGGCACGCTACCCGCCTGCGGGGCACTCTCTCTGGGGCACGCTACCGCAGCCTCCCAGGCAGAACCAACAGGACCGCGAATAGTTTCTTCCCCTCAACTGTCAGACTTCTGAATCAAAACTCTACCTAGCCCACTGCACCTCACTGTATATAGCCCATAGCTTATGTAGATTTTATTTGAATTATTATAAAAAAAAAAAATCTCACCATCGCACATTGTGTTAACTATTGCACTTTACTGTACAGTTTTATTTATATGTGTCTTATATTGCAACTGACTGTTGATTGTTACATCCTGGTTGGACGTACACAATCTCGTTGCACTGTCTTGTACCGTGTGATGACAATAAAGTGAATCAAATCAAATCAAATATGAAGGTACCATTTACCCTTTACCACTGTAATACATCTCTCTCTCTCTCTCTCTCTCTCTCCCTCTCTCTCCCCCCCTCTCTCTCACCCCCCCCCCTCTCTCTCTCTCCCCCCCTCCTCTCCTTCTCTCTCTCTCTCTCTCGCTCTCTCTCTCTCTCTCTCTCTCTCTCTCTCTCTCTCTCTCTCTCTCTCTCTCTCTCTCTCTCTCTCTCTCTCTCTCTCTCTCTCTCCAGGCCCCCCCTCAGCTCCCAGGAGCCTGGTCTCGTTGACCAACGACACGGCTCTCTTCTTGCAGTGGGCCCCTCCCAGCGACTTCGGAGGACGGAAGGACCTCACTTACAACGTCCTGTGCCAGCGCTGCGGTGGCGAGGCTGGTGGGGGTGGCGCGGCGCAGTGCGAGCCGTGCGAGGCCGACCTGCGCTTCGTCCCGCAGTCCCTCGGCCTTGCAGGCACATTCGGTGGCGGTGTTGGACTTCGCCGCGCACAGCCAACTACACCTTCCACGTGGAGGCGGTGAACGGCGTGTCGGGGGAGCAGGGAGTGGCCGCGCGGTTCACTGGCCAACGTCACCGTCACCGTCACCACCACACACCCGGCCGGTGAGTCACTGACCGCTCCTTCCCTCTCTTGTGTCTGTGTGGTCTCTTTCACATGGTGTTCAAGTATGACTTCGTTTAACTTCTGTGTTCATATCTAAAGCAGTATTTTACTTAATCCAGTTTCTATGTTAATCACAATTATACCGTGTGTACATATTTACAATTACTTTTTTTTTTATTATTATCTTTTCCCCCCTCCTTCTTTTTCCGATTTTTCTCCCATCCCACTGTTAGTCGTTATGGCCAAT
>NC_140166.1:59559134-59576634 GCF_963971535.1 Notolepis coatsorum | reverse complement strand
GGAGTTAGACAAGAATATGCATACCTTTTTTGTCTCTGTGCGTGCATTTTAGCTTTGGGAATAGATGCTCCGTTAGCATAGCTTAGCTTCATCACTGGAAGTGAGGGAGGACAGTAGCCTTACAGTGCCTTACAGTGTATTGCAAGGTCTGACATTGACCAAACTTGATATGCATGACCTTGGTGGGCTCTAGGTCAACTCCTGAAAAGGGGGTCAATGTCAGACCTTGCAATCAAAAGTTAGGGGCGCACTGAAATTATGGCAAGGGTTATTAGCCCCCTAACTTTTGATTGCAAAGTCTGACATTGACCCCCTTTTCAGGAGTTGACCTAGAGCCCACCAAGGTCATGCATATCAAGTCTGGTCAATGTCAGACCTTGCAATACACTGTAAGGCACTGTAAGGCTACTGTCCTCCCTCACTTCCAGTGATGAAGCTAAGCTATGCTAACGGAGCATCTATTCCCAAAGCTAAAATGCACGCACAGAGACAAAAAAGGTATGCATCTTCTTGTCTAACTCCAAGGAAGATGTTAAATAAGCTAATTTCCCAAAATAGTGGAGTTATCCTTTAACAAAAACATCAGCTAGTTCTCATCCATCCCATCCTAGGATGTAATGATAGTGTTATCATTTATCAATCATATCGCATATGTACACAAGCATCATATGAATGTGGAACCACACATTTTGAATCATGTTTAAAAATGTCTTACGATGGAAAGGGCTAGTTATCTTTCATTGGTTCTTTAGATAAACACATTAACTCAAGTGAATATAACCTACTTGTTAACCTAAACATCTTACTTTTAAACATAATCTATGTTGTTTGTGTCCAAGTTTTCAACATTAAAAGCTTATAAAGTCTAATCTAACGCTGTTTATGTGGACTCCAATTCCTGTACTGCCATATACCGAAAACCGGAAGTGTTTGTTTAGCTCCCCGTATTGGTCAGTATGACCGGTACGCCCACAGATGTATTATAATTCTGAAACAGACATTGTAATTAGCTTTATGTGACTTATAACGTGTACAGTAATGAAGAAAAAAAAACAATCACTCAAGCGATATGGGATAGCTATAAGTCACTGCGAATGAGAAGATAGTTATGTCATGCAGCTAAATTATGATTTCATACTCACCGGAAAAAGCTGCTGTGTTCACGTTGGATCCTCACAGTTCAGTTCAGTTATTGAATAACCATATTAACTTACCCCCTTTTGTGCCCATGTGTATCTTTAATCGAATAGTGGTTCCTGAGGCTGTAGCACGTTACGTGTCGTCAATGCAATGTTCGGTTCGTTTCTCCGGTGGTCTGGGATAATGCAACCCTGGAAACACTCTTCTGCATCTCGCCACCGCAACTCAACATTTTCCAATAGCAGCGCACACATACATATACAAATAAAACATATACTACACATGGATTTCACGCACCCTCTGCCTTGGGCACATTAAACTTTACGTTCGCCTATGGATAGTTTCATATAAAATCATAACTCCACGGCGCGCATAGCGTGACGTCATCGCTCCAAGCGACGTTCGTGCGTTCTCATTCGCCTCGGAAATAACGCTTTGCAATCCATACAGTATTTTTTCCCACGAGCTCTCAATAGCCTGGAATTCCTAAACCAGCGTTTTGTTACCAAATGAACGCGCCTGTGCATATGTGAAACGTAAACAAACTGAAACGATAAAACTATACTTCCCCAAATGGTCGTTCCCGTGGGCCGGTTTTGTTGATTCCGGAAATTACTATCCTAGTTTGTCCCGTGAGTTGCACCTCAATGTTATCCTCTGTATAACGGTACTCGTCTCCCTATGCTCGTCGCGCTATCCGTCGGTTTCTTTACTCAATACAGCACCGCGGCGGGTTCTATGTTACGTTCTGGACACCGACTGTGGTCGGTGACCACCCACATTCCTGGCATATGTCACTGGGCTTGTCACCTGTCATTTCCCTGTCAATTAGTGCTGTCACTTAGGGGTGGTTCCTGATTGGCTGTCACGGGGTGTGTGTGGAATGTTGGTATTTGGTGTCTATGTAACATACCTCTCTTCTGCTTGTTCATTGTCAGGTCTTCACTAATTGCGTTCGGGGATAACGCGGACGGTTCTACACTGGACCTCCAATAAGCTCCCATTTACCTTATTTTCCACTTGTGCTATTAGCACTTGTCTCTCTTAGAATTTACTCTGTGTTCTTACTATTAAAGTCGAACCTGTTCAAGAGTAAACACTCTCTGTCTCTGTGATTGCCTTCACCCATTGGAATTCACCTACCTCCATTCTGACAGAAGACCTGACCATCAGAATTCCATGGAGGCCATCATGGAGATGCTCCAGGCGCAGGGAGCAGCCCAGACACGGATGGAGGAACATCAACAGCTGGTCAGCGCCGAGTTAATCCGACTCAACGGGGTCGTCGGATCATCCCAAGCGGTGGCGCAGTCGGCGTTGGCCACAGCCCGACAAGCCCAAGAAGGAGTGGCTGGTGTTCAGTCGGCGACGGGAGAAGCAGCGCTCCACGCAGAGGAGAGTCGGGGGGTGTTCGGGGTCCAGGAACGGTCCCACGAGCCACATCTGCAGGCGCCCGCTCGCTATGACGGATCACCGGATGGTTGTCGGGAATTCATCACCCAGTGTCTACTCGTTTTCCGGCTGCAACCACGATAATTTCCATCGGAGACAGCGCAGGTAGCGTATATTATCACACTGCTCACCGGTCAAGCTCTCTCCTGGGCTACGGCGGAATTAGAGGCGGGGGCGATAATCTGCGACAGTCTGGACGCCTTTACCCGGGAATTGAGAAGAGTATTCGATACTTCCCGGGTACTCTCGATCTTCGAGGCTGGTGGTCGTCTTCTCGACTGCCGGCAGGGCCTCCGCACGGTCGCAGCTTACGCTATCAATTTTCGGATCTTGGCTCGGGAGACAGCTTGGGCGGAGAACGTCTGCGTGGTTCTGTTCGTCAGGGGACTCTCAGTGCGGATGCGAGATGCGCTCTCCGCGCGTGAGATCCCCGAGCAGCTGGAAGTGCTGATCAACACCACCATCAAGATGGACAATCGGCACCGGGAGAGGGAGAAGGAGCATGTCAACAACACCCAGGTATGTTTTCCTTCTTCTCCTGGTGTTGATAATTCCATGCATTACACGAGTGGGCCACTGGGTGATGAATCCATGCAGCTTGGAGCGCTGTCGTTCTCGGACGACGAGAGGCAGCGCTTCATCAAAGAGCGACGCTGCTTCCGGTGCGGCCGCACCGGTCACCGCTTCGGCAGCTGTCGGGTCCAGGCTGTATCGGCTCGGCGCCAATCGGGAATGGAAGGTGCGCCGTTGGGCTTCGAGAAAGCGCCAGCAGGTGGGCTCATTCCTGCCAAAACCACGGATTCTTGTAAATTTTTTGAGGTGGCGATCAACTGTGGGGGTGACATTAGGGGAACTAAGGCTCTCATTGACTCAGGGGCGGCGGGCAATTTTATTCACGTGGGATTGGTGAAGGAGTGGGGAACCCCAGTGGAGGATTTAGGGGTTCCCTTACCAGTTTATGCCCTGGACGGTCGGCCTCTGGGCAGTGGGAGCGTCACCCAGCGCACAGTTCCTTTACACATCCGGGTGGCGGGTGGGGAGTGGGAATGGGTTACATTTTTTGTCATCTTTTCCCCCTATTCTGTCATGGTGTTGGGTCATCCCTGGTTGTCGTCATGTGTTCGTGTCATTAATTGGAGCACGGGCGAACTCTCAACGGCGGCCGACATCAAGTCGATCGTCAGCGGGAGTTTGCCCAAACCCTTGTCTCCCCCCCCCTCTTCTCTTTTGTCTCCTCCCTCTTTCTCCAGGATGGTGAGGAGCGTGGCAGATTCTGATCTACCCTCTAATCCCGATTTGATAGGGGTGCCTGAGATCTATTGGGACCTGGCGGACGTTTTTAGCAAGACGCGTGCTAAAGCACTTCCGCCTCATAGATCATACGACTGTCCCATTAATCTTCTACCCGGTACCTCCCCGCCTCGCGGGCGAATGTTCTCTCTCTCACGCCCCGAAACCTTGGCCATGAACACCTACATAGAGGAGGCATTGCTTGCGGGGCACATACGCCCTTCCACTTCCCCTGCCGGCGCTGGCTTCTTCTTTGTTGATAAAAAAGATGGGGATCAGCGCCCATGCATTGATTATAGGGGATTGAATGACGTTTCCATCAAGAACCGATATCCTTTACCCCTCATGGACACGGCCTTTGAGTGCTTACAGGGGGCACAGGTCTTTTCTAAACTTGACTTACGTAATGCATACAACCTGGTCAGGATTAGAGAGGGAGACGAGTGGAAGACTGCATTTAACACACCCAATGGGCACTATGAGTATTTGGTCATGCCCTTTGGTTTGGCTAATGCTCCGGCAGTCTTCCAAGCCCTGGTTAACGACGTGCTGCGAGACTTGATTGGGGTGTCGGTGTTTGTCTACTTAGATGATATCCTGATTTTTTCTCGCGATATGGTGCAACACCAAATGCACGTTCGGGAGGTGCTAGACCGTCTCCTCAAGCATCAACTATTCGTTAAGGCTGAGAAGTGTGTGTTTCACACGGACACTGTGTCCTTCCTGGGCTTTGTGTTGACGAAGGGCGATCTGCGCATGGATCCAGCCAAGGTGAGTGCAGTTTTGGACTGGCCACGACCTTCGTCGCTCAAGGGGTTACAACAGTTTTTGGGCTTTGCAAATTTTTACAGGCGCTTTATTCGCAACTTTAGCGCCTTAGCCAATCCTTTAACAGCTCTCACTAAGGCTTCTCTCCCTGGCTTTGAATGGTCGCCTAGGGCTGAGTCGGCCTTCTGCAATCTTAAACGTCGTTTTACATCCGCTCCTGTATTGATCCGCCATGACGCGGAGGTTCCGTTCATTGTGGAGGTGGATGCCTCTGACGTCGCGGTGGGGGGGGTGCTCTCTCAGAAATGCTTAAAGGATGGGAAAGTGCACCGTGTGCTTTTTTTTCTCGCCGTCTGTCACCAGCCGAGCGTAATTACGACGTGGGTAATCGGGAGTTATTGGCGATCAAATTGGCACTGGAGGAGTGGAGACATTGGTTAGAGGGGGCGGCACATCCTTTCATTATTTGGACTGATCATAAGAACTTGGCTTACATCCAAGGGGCTAAACGCCTTAACGCTCGCCAGGCCAGGTGGACGTTGTTCTTCACACGATTTCGATATACCATCTCCTATAGACCCGGCTCCAAGAATATCAAACCTGACGCGTTGTCGCGCCAGTTTGATCTTCCTGGTCGGGAGGAGCAGCCCCATCCCATTATTCCACCGGCCTTGATTTTGGCACCCGTGTCTTGGGGCATAGAGAAGGTGGTAAGGTCGGCGCTAACGCGGGAGCCCGATCCTGGTGGGGGTCCTCCGGGACGGTCGTATGTTCCCAAGGTGGCGCGCTCACGCTTGCTACAGTGGGCACATGCGTCATCCCTCACCAGCCACCCAGGGGCAACCAGGACCCTGGAATTTATCCGTAGGAGGTTCTGGTGGCCGACAGTGGAGGGGGATACGCGTTCCTTTGTGGCGGCCTGTCCGGTGTGCGCACGTAGTAAGACCTCTCGACGGGCACCGGCGGGTCTCCTCCGACCACTTCCTATTCCTAAACGACCCTGGTCACACATATCTCTGGACTTTATTTCTGGTCTTCCCCTTTCGGACGGGTTCACCACCATCTTGGTGGTGGTGGATCGGTTCTCTAAGGCGGCTCACTTTGTCCCTCTCCCCAAGCTTCCTTCGGCCCGGGAGACTGCTGATTTAGTTATACAGCATGTCTTTCGGGTCCACGGGCTGCCAGTAGATATCGTGTCGGACCGGGGTCCTCAGTTCGCCTCCAGGTTCTGGAAGGCGTTTGCCGCCGGCCTCTGCGCCTCTGTCAGTCTGTCGTCTGGGTTCCATCCGCAGTCGAACGGGCAGACGGAGAGGGTCAACCAGGATTTGGAGGGGGTCTTGAGATGTTACGTTGCCGGTAGTCCGGCAACGTGGAGTAGGAGGTTGGCTTGGGCTGAGTACGCGCATAATACCCTTCTCTCCTCTTCTACCGGTATGTCTCCCTTTCAGTGCCAGTATGGTTTTCAACCTCCTCTGTTTCCCGAGCAGGAGCAGGAGGCGGAGGTGCCCTCGGCCCAGGCACATGTGGCTCGCTGTCGCAGGACGTGGAAACAGGTTCGGAAGGCGCTACAGAAGGTTTCGGTTAGTACCCAACGGCAGGCTAACCGTAAGCGTCGTCCGGCTCCAGTTTACCGTCCAGGGCAGCGGGTTTGGCTTTCCACCCGGGATCTCCCTCTCCGGGTGGAATCCAAGAAGCTGGCTCCTCGCTTTATAGGACCATTTAAAGTGATTCATCGGGTTAATCCAGTGGCTTACAAGCTACGACTTCCGAGCTCAATGAGGGTTCATCCGACGTTTCATGTGTCCCTGTTGAAGCCATTCCTCTCATCGCCCTTGGCCCCGCCACTGCCTGTGGTTCCTCCGCCCCGGTTTATTGGCGGTCAACCCATTTACACGGTGCGGAGGATACTGGGTTGTAGGCGGAGGGGTAGGGGGTTTCAGTTCTTGGTGGATTGGGAGGGGTACGGGATAGAAGAGCGTTCTTGGGTGCCTCAAAGGGATATTTTAGATCCCAGCCTGATCGTTGATTTCCGGCGGCTGAATCCCGAGGCTCCTAGGTGAACGTCTGGTGCCGTTCATCGGGGGAGGGTACTGTTACGTTCTGGACACCGACTGTGGTCGGTGACCACCCACATTCCTGGCATATGTCACTGGGCTTGTCACCTGTCATTTCCCTGTCAATTAGTGCTGTCACTTAGGGGTGGTTCCTGATTGGCTGTCACGGGGGTGTGTGTGGAATGTTGGTATTTGGTGTCTATGTAACATACCTCTCTTCTGCTTGTTCATTGTCAGGTCTTCACTAATTGCGTTTGGGGATAACGCGGACGGTTCTACACTGGACCTCCAATAAGCTCCCATTTACCTTATTTTCCACTTGTGCTATTAGCACTTGTCTCTCTTAGAATTTACTCTGTGTTCTTACTAGGGATGCCCCGATCGATCGGCCACCGATCGTTATCGGCCGATAATTAGTATAAATATGCGATCGGGGAATTCCGATAATTAGTCATATTCGCCGATCGCGGAAACTGATCAAGTAGATATCTCACTCGCTTGTCTCAGACGCACAGGACCTGCAAACTGCTCCTCCTCCCTAGCCCCGCCCGTACCCGTGTAGAGTTTGTAAACACTGCTGAGTCTAGATAGTGCATTCGACCTGAGCTAACGTTAGCTACCTAGCTATCGTTACTGTTTAAACAAAATTACCCAGTCAACTATTCACTTTTAGTAGGCATTGTCTAACGGTATTTAGCCGGCTAGCTACCGATAGCCCCTGATATCAACAAATGCTCCAGCAAGTCTTGTAGTGCATGTTGATACCTCCGTTAGCTCGCGTTAGCTAACGTTAATTCACTGTTCAAAACTAAATGTCCGATTGAACTAAATAGTTGTCTTAACGTCATCTAGCCGGCTAGCAGTAGCTACAGATAGCTCCTGATATCAATGTCTTATAACATTGATTGAATGCGTATTCGAGCTGAGGGCTTGCTGAATGTTAAATGACCAAAGCATAATGTTACCAATAGGGTCCCGCTGCAGCGCCGGAGAATCCTTTTTGGTAGCTGGAGGCTACTAGAGTACACACAGACAGTGGAGCTGTTTGCAGATAGCGAGCATTTTGACTTGTTGCGTGGTGGCGATGTCTCGCAGATAATACAAGTACAAGTCTAATTATATAATATATATATTTTATAAAAAAAATAAAAAATGTATATAAAATAATTTTTAATTTCTTTTTAATCAAAAACGATCGGTATCGGATCGGTATCGGCCGATATGGCTCACGACGATCGGTGATCGGTGATCGGTGGCAAAAAACGTGATTGGGGCATCCCTAGTTCTTACTATTAAAGTCGAACCTGTTCAAGAGTAAACACTCTCTGTCTCTGTGATTGCCTTCACCCATTGGAATTCACCTACCTCCATTCTGACAGTTCTATACTGTGCACATACAAACGAGACTTTAAACAGACAAACAAACATTAATACATATAAGTTAACGTGTGTGTATATCTGACTGTATTGGATCGCTGTTCGTTTAGTCGACCAGCACCGCTGCGACAAGGCATTTATCCCTTGATAACCTATACATCGTTATTAAAGTCATAACGACCGAACCTGACTTCGAAATTTACCAGCGATATATTAGATTATATATACCTTTTAATCATACTCTCGGTCCCTTCAACCCGCGACTAATGTCTCGTTAAATGTACATTCACGTACTGCCGAGGCATCGCCGGTCATCTTCCCGCTATCTGTATAATCAATTGGTTAATTGAATCCGAATACATCGTTTTCAGGAATGGAAAGATTGTGGGCTTAGTTTGAGGTTGAAACAATGAATATTATGACGCTACTCTGGTAATTAATAGGTTCCAACAGAGTAGCGTTTTCCAAGGATATCACATCATAATAAGCCCACGTTTCTTGTCTTGTTGCCTATATTTTAGTCTGCATTAGCTAGACTTGGGTTAGCAATCCAACAACCTGTATTGTGTGCCTTAGCTTTTGGTCAGCTCCAACTCGACCTGGAATAGCACTTCAACCTTTGTGCCTAAACTTTTGGGAATAGCACATATAACCCATCCTCTCAGAACCGCCTGATAAGGACCCAGGTGCACGCGCGCCCTGGTAACGATTCTCAATACAGATCAGATATATTAATGCACATTATTCTTACTCAGCCATGATCTCAATATTTGACAACATTCTGTAATATTCACCTGGCACAGAGAAAAGCGGGAAGGTTTTAATTCCTTGCCATACATTTTTGGTCGACCATCTATTATACTCACTTTTCTCTGTATAGCTGAAACAATACAGCACGCCGGTAGGACGCAAGAGTCCGTCACAAGTTTGTAGACGCCAATTGTGGGATATTGTGGATATCCTGATGAAGAATGTTCTCAGTCAACCGAGGTTTGGATAATAACAAGGTTTATTAACCAAACAGATAGAATACATAGAGAGAATGGCTGTGGGCTTTCCCCAGGTGATCAGCTGAAATGACCCAGGTAAAAGACCCCCGATTGTGGTCGGGAGGAGCCCTATATAGTTCAACAAGGGGGGGTGTGTGGTCCCATTTGATAGGTCAAATGGGGGGGGGGTACAGGTTTGGGGAGAAAGGGGAGGGGAATGTCTTATTCCACAGAGAGGGGGGGGGGCACAGGTAAGGGGGACACAGGGGAGGGGAGTATATTTACATGAGGACATTATATTATACCACAACACTTACACTCACTCTCTCTTAAAGCATTACATCACGCGCAGGAGTGGGTTGTGAGAATTAGACCAGGGGTGGTCGTTACACCCCCCTAGGCATGTTCTAATTCTAACAACCCACGACTGCACGTGGTGTAATGGCTTTTATACAACTGGCGCATTTATCCAACCTTATTGCTATACAATAAACACACATTAATTGAAGATTTATTGAAAAAACCATCCGCAGAAAAAGTTGTTCCCAAAAAAAAAAGAGAAGTGGCCTCCATGTGGAAGCAGCTCGGAAGTGCAAAGAGAGCGACTTCGAAAGAGTGCCTAAACTTAACCAGTTGGAAACAAGGCGGACAGTAATAAAATTAGCAATCAATCAATCAATCAATTCAATAATCCACACTCACTTAACAGCGCACCTCCCAGCTGCTTCTATAGAAAGTAGGTAAAAAAAAAAGTGCTATTAATCAATCAATCAATCAATTCGCGCGATTTTTATTTTGTTCCACAATGACTCATGACCCATCAATTACATCATCCAACATTGTTTAAGAAACTAACACATTCGCCGTGACAGAATCGTTTTTCATTTAGTCTTTATGACCCTATCACCATATCCTTTCGTAACGTTTACTGTCCGGCGTGTCCGCCATCTTGTTTTCACTTCTTAAAAACTCGCATGGCGGAGTGATAGTAATGCGGTTGTGGGCGGGTCCTGGGACCAAGAGCGTGGGGTTATTGTGTAACTTGACTGTTTCAGCCAATCAGAATCGAGAAACATTTGCAATGCCGTTGTATAACTACCACTAAACTATCTCTCTCGCTCTTTCTCTCTCACTACACTCACATTCTCTCTCAACACTTACACTCCTACCTCTCTCTCTACCCTACCTCACTCTCACTACAACTTACACTCTCTCTCTCTACATTACACTCTACTCTACTACACTTACACCACTCTCTTCCCTCTTACACTTAAACTATTCTCTACACCTCTGCATGCCGTGTATAACTACACTTAAACTATCTCTCTCGCTCAATTACTCTCTCTCTCTACACTCACAGTCTCTCTACACTTACACTCACTCTCTCTCTCACTCTACACTTACACTCTCTCTCTACACTTACACTCTCTCTCTACACTTACACTCTCTCTCTCTCTCTCACTCTACACTTACACTCTCTCTCTCTACACTTACACTCTCTCTCTACACTTACACTCACTCTCTCTCACTCTACACCTACACTATCTCTCTACACTTACACTCACTCTCTCTCTCTCACTCTACACTTACACTCTCTCTCTACACTTACACTCTCTCTCTACACTTACACTCACTCTCTCTCTCTCACTCTACACTTACACTCTCTCTCAACACTTACACTCTCTCTCTCTCTACACTTACACTCTCTCTCTCTCACTCTACACTTACACTCTCTCTCTACACTTACACTCTCTCTCTACACTTACACTCACTCTCTCTCACTCTACACTTACACTCTCTCTACACTACACTTTCACTCTCTCTCTCTACACTTACACTCTCTCTCTACACTTACACTCACTCTCTCTCACTCTACACTTTCACTCTCTCTCTACACTTACACTCTCTCTCTACACTTACACTCACTCTCTCTCACTCTACACTTACACTCTCTCTCTACACTTACACTCTCTCTCTACACTTACACTCACTCTCTCTCACTCTACACTTTCACTCTCTCTCTACACTTACACTCTCTCTCTACACTTACACTCTCTCTCTACACTTACACTCTCTCTCTACACTTACACTCTCTCTCTCTACACTTACACTCACTCTCTCTCACTCTACACTTTCACTCTCTCTCTACACTTACACTCTCTCTCTACACTTACACTCTCTCTCTACACTTACACTCTCTCTCTACACTTACACTCTCTCTCTACACTTACACTCACTCTCTCTCACTCTACACTTACACTCTCTCTCTACACTTACACTCTCTCTCTACACTTACACTCTCTCTCTACACTTACACTCACTCTCTCTCTCTACACTTACACTCTCTCTCTACACTTACACTCTCTCTACACTTTCTCTCTCTCTACACTTACACTCTCTCTCTACACCTACTCTCTCTCACTCTACACTTAAACTATCTCTCTTGCTCTCTCTCTCTCTCTACACTTAAACTCTATCTCTCTCTCCACTTACACTTGATGTGTTCCTTAGCCTACACCTCATTTCCATTCATTCAGTTTATCGTATTCAAGGCAAATCCATTATTTCCATAAATTGACTCAGAAGATAAATATCATAGAATAGATGATTATTCTACAGGCTGGCCTCTCTCACCAAATGTAACACGTATCCTGTGCCACTCCTATATATATGTAATGGTTGTCATATCGTCACCTTAAACTTCGATGCCCCGAGGGAGTTTCGAACCCGTGGTCTCCCGCTATACCAAGAGGTGAACTCACTGCTTTGTAACGTGTCTATGTGTCTATATGTCTTTTAAGGGTGAGAGTGAGTTTAACCCGTAGCACTGCTACTCGCCCCAGTCACCTCACAACATCTGAAGTCCATCGTGACTGCGCCTCACGGTACCATCCGTTACATATATATATATATATATGTATCGGGAAGTCTGGAAGTCAGATTGCGAGAAAATGAATTAAATGTTTTATTTTTATTTTCCGTTTTTCTCCATATTATCAGTTTGAATGTTTAAGAACATATTTACTGTAACAGCTAACAGTTATAATATCTCTAATTAGTCAAAACTATTTTATAGTTTAGCAGTTTGTGACACCTAGTACCTGACTGCCAAAGTGTTAAAAATGAAGACAAACTTTAGATTGGATTTTCTCAGTTTTTCTCTGCTCTGAGACTTGAGGTTTAACTGGATTCAAATAAGCATATATTCTTCAAAGTGTATACATCATGATACATCAAATGATACATCATTTGAAAGCTTACATTCTGTACTTTCGTAATCTGCAAAAATAAAAAAAAATTACGGAGGAAGACTTGTGCCACGAACTGCTGGGCTCGGTCACGTATATAAAATATTTTCCAGCCAGGACAGTAGCCTGTAGTCCACATCAGATATGTCACAGTCCTCAGTATGACCAGTACAGCAGACCCCCCCCCCGAGAGGTATGTGGACGAATTGTGGCTCAAAAGAGGCGCGTCGCCCAAAGCGGCGGCGGGGGTGAGTTAATTGGCACAGGTGCAACTTGTCTGTATAATTAACCCCCTTGCTCATATTTCACAGTGAGACTTGTTGTGACTTTGCCGACCTCTAGCGACTCGGGTGTGCATTTATTTTAATACAATAATAGAATTAAAGCCCTATTTGTTGCCTGTCAATTGCCACAAAATCCGTTCAGCGGTTCTCGAGTTACATGCCGATATGTGAGGTGTGCACCAAAGTACACATTACCACCCCCGACTCCCGGGGCTCTAGCTCCGTCAATCGTTTGGCGATCTCGAAGTATGTTGGACAGGGTTGTAGCCAATGAGTGTGGCTTTCCAATGATACCCCACGTGGGGATCTAATACGGACTGTATAAAAACAGCAGGGCCCCCCAATTGGGGGAACTTACAGCTTAACAGGTTAACTGATTAAAAGGTTCCATTCGGTGGGATGAAATGCACAGTCTCAACATCCATAAAAAGGGCTTGTTGGAATTTGGACAGATGTTCCTGTGTGCCCTCACCTGTAGGCCACTGCTGTCACTGCGATAGCCCAGAGAACCAGTGTGACAGACAGCCCAGAGAACCAGTGTGACAGACAGCCCAGAGAACCAGTGTGACAGACAGCCCAGAGAACCAGTGTGACAGACAGCCCAGAGAACCAGTGTGACAGCCAGCCCAGAGAACCAGTGTGACAGACAGCCCAGAGAACCAGTGTGACAGACAGCCCAGAGAACCAGTGTGACAGACAGCCCAGAGAACCAGTGTGACAGACATCCCAGAGAACCAGTGTAACAGACAGCCCAGAGAACCAGTGCGACAGACAGCCCAGAGAACCAGTGTGACAGACGGCCCAGAGAACCAGTGTGACAGACGGCCCAGAGAACCAGTGTGACAGACGGCCCAGAGAACCAGTGTGACAGACGGCCCAGAGAACCAGTGTTACAGACAGCCCAGAGAACCAGTGTGACAGACAGCCCAGAGAACCAGTGCGACGGCCCAGAGAACCAGTGTGACAGCCCAGAGAACCAGTGTTACAGACAGCCCAGAGAACCAGTGTGACAGACAGCCCAGAGAACCAGTGTGACAGACAGCCCAGAGAACCAGTGTGACAGACAGCCCAGAGAACCAGTGTGACAGCCAGCCCAGAGAACCAGTGTGACAGACAGCCCAGAGAACCAGTGTGACAGACAGCCCAGAGAACCAGTGTGACAGACAGCCCAGAGAACCAGTGTAACAGACAGCCCAGAGAACCAGTGCGACAGACAGCCCAGAGAACCAGTGTGACAGACGGCCCAGAGAACCAGTGTGACAGACGGCCCAGAGAACCAGTGTGACAGACGGCCCAGAGAACCAGTGCGACGGCCCAGAGAACCAGTGTGACAGACGGCCCAGAGAACCAGTGTTACAGACAGCCCAGAGAACCAGTGTGACAGACAGCCCAGAGAACCAGTGCGACGGCCCAGAGAACCAGTGTGACAGCCCAGAGAACCAGTGTTACAGACAGCCCAGAGAACCAGTGTGACAGACAGCCCAGAGAACCAGTGCGACGGCCCAGAGAACCAGTGTGACAGCCCAGAGAACCAGTGTGACAGACAGCCCAGAGAACCAGTGTGACAGACAGCCCAGAGAACCAGTGCGACGGCCCAGAGAACCAGTGTCTGCGCTGAGACGTGGTCCAGAGCCGGGGGGGGTGGCAGCAGCAGTGAAGGCTCTGTCTCCCCTGGTTTTGAGCCTGGTCCTAAACCTAAGCCTGGTGCTAAAAGGGAGACTGTGCTGTGCCCACTGCCCAGGGGGTCTGTATCGACACGCCCCGACAGCTCCCCCCCCACCCACACACCCCCACTCCCACAGCTCCGCCACCCCAGCCGATCACACCCGAGTTCTCTTCACACCATGAAATTACCACACAGGTGCACCAGGAGGAAAGAATTTGCCTCCGCGGAATTGCCAATCAGCCTGCGACTCCACCACCGGCCTGGCACTGGCACAGAAATAGAGCCTATTATATTGTTTGAAAACCACCGGGTTTAGAACAGTCTCACTGGAAGAGACGGCTATTATGATGGGAGCGCAATATTAGAATGTGAATATCCAGCGGGGGAGGAGCAGCAGCCTGCTGGTCCCATTATTAGGGTGATTGGGATTGACTTGTCGGAATGGCTGTCGAACTGTCAGCCGCCTGGCTCAAGTGTAGAACACTCTCGTGTTCGATGATGACGCTTGCTCCAGGGATGGGGAGAGGGGGAGGGGGGTTAGCGACGCTGCCGCTGGTGCCACTTCTCGTGGGCGTTGAGTCCGATCCTTGAGCCGCACACCCGTCCACAGATGGCGCAAGAGAAGCCAGATACCTGGGGGGGATGCCAGCCGCCCGCTGCTGTCGTTGCGTGCGCCTCTCAGATCTTCGGTCTTGGTTTGTTTGGTGTATTTGGGAAACTGCAGTGGCACAAGTGACTTGCCAGGCTGATCTGTCGAGTGCCAGAGTTTCAAGCTGCGTGATGTTTGCACACACACACACACACACACGCACACACACGCACACACGCACGCACACACGCACGCACACACACACGCACACGCACACACACACACAAAGGCAGACTCGCATGCCAGACTGTATAAGCCCTGCCTCAAGTGCACAGACACACACACAAAGGCAGGCATGTGTGCAAGCAGGCAGATCCACCTCCACACACACACACACACACACACACACACACACACACACACACACACACACACACACACACACACACACACACACACACACACACACACACACAGGAGATTAATTAAAGGCGTGTTCAAGTTATTTATTTGTCAAATACACAACACAGGGGCATTGATTGCAGATAATGAAATGTTTGTGTTTCGAGCTCAGACCCAACAGTGCACAATTAAGAAACAACAATGAATAAGAGAATAGTAACAATAAGTAGTAGTACTGTAGTAAGATAAAAAATTAAATATAAAATTAGGTAAGATAAAGAAAGTGTCTCGCGTATAAGTTAGGGCTGACCCCTATTAGTCGATTAGTCGACTAATCGGTCGAAAGGAGCCGTAGTCGACTGGCCAACCTCTTAGTCGAATATATATAAAAAATAAATGTATAATATATTGATCATTCTTTCCAAAAGAAAAGAGGCCTAGAAGCGTGGCTAACGCTAATGGCACGCATACCAGAAGCTAACTGCCTACGAAAACAGGCACAGAGGCACTGAAAGAGGATTTCACCCATCTAATGAACACACTAACCCTGGGTAGACAAATCCGTCCGTGAAGCTCTGAAAGTGCGCACCACAGCATACAACGCCGGGCTTGTGGCAGGCAACATGAATGACCACAAGGTGGCGAGATACAACGTAAGGAGGACAGTAATAGAAGCAAAGAGGCGCTACAGGAATAAAATGTTACTCCAGTTTGAACAGGCTGACTCTAGAGCTATGTGGCAGGGCCTCAGAACGATGACAGATTACAAAGGCACCTCCCTCAAACTGAACAGTGACATCTCCTAAAGTACTGTGAGCATAATTAGGCAGAAACCCATTTATGAAGGTCAGTATTCAGGAAACAGCAGGTTGTAATGTGTTATTTCTATATAACCTCTTGTGCGTCAGGCATAAAATGGGGCTAGTTTTGCATCACACGCCTGACGATTGCATACCCAAAGTAATTTGCGATTTATTATACTTTATACTTGTAGGACATGCATGAGTCTGGTCCCTTTGAAAGGAAACATTCGGAACTTTCCTCCACAACAGGAAGAATCACTCTGAGTGCTAACACAGCCCGGAGACGGCAGACGAGGGCAAAGTGTGACGTCCGATGTTTAAGGTATCGATGAGTCACTTTAAAATAGCATACTGCACTGCAATATGGAAAGAAAATACGTTTAAAAGTTGTTCCGTAGGTGCCTACTATACTATACCATTGTGGCTTTTATCTACCGTTACCTTGATGTGGACATGTAGTCTACTCTACCAGACCGCCTATATGAATGGTACTACATATGATTTGCCTTCTCCAATATGATCTTGGACACCCCATACAATATGATTATTCCTAAATCAATAAATACAATCTTTACAAAGTAAAGAATTGTTGGCAATAATGCTGTTGCAGCACACTGTTGAATGAAGTTGGGTTCAGGGAGAGAGAGAGAGAGAGAGAGACTGGTGTTGAATGGAGTTGGGTTCAGAGAGAGAGAGAGAGAGAGAGAGAGACTGGTGTTGAATGGAGTTGGGTTCAGAGAGAGAGAGAGAGAGAGACTGGTGTTGAATGGAGTTGGGTTCAGAGAGAGAGAGAGATAGAGAGAGAGAGAGAGAGAGAGAGAGACTGGTGTTGAATGGAGTTGGTTCAGAGAGAGAGAGAGAGAGAGAGAGAGAGAGAGAGAGAGAAACTGGTGTTGAATGGAGTTGGGTCAAGAGAGAGAGAGAGAGGGAGAGAGAGAGACTGGTGTTGAATGGAGTTGGGTTCAGAGAGAGAGAGAGAGAGAGAGAGAGAGAGAGAGAGAGAGACTGGTGTTGAATGGAGTTGGGTTCAGAGAGAGAGAGAGAGAGAGAGAGAGAGAGAGAGAGAGAGAGAGAGAGAGAGAGACTGGTGTTGAATGGAGTTGGGGTTCAGAGAGAGAGAGAGAGAGAGAGAGAGAGAGAGAGAGAAGAGAGAGAGAGAGAGAGAGAGAGACTGGTGTTGAATGGAGTTGGGTTCAGAGAGAGAGTGGTGTTGAATGGAGTTGGGTCAGAGAGAGAGAGAGAGAGAGAGAAGAGAGAGAGAGAGAGAGACTGGTGTTGAATGGAGTTGGGTTCAGAGAGAGAGAGAGAGAGAGAGAGAGAGAGAGAGAGAGAGAGAGAGAGAGAGAGAGGAGAGAGAGAGAGAGAGAGGAGAGAGAGAGAGAGAGAGAGAGAGGAGAGAGAGAGAGAGAGAGAGAGAGAGAGAGAGAGAGACTGGTGT
>NC_140166.1:59469955-59558934 GCF_963971535.1 Notolepis coatsorum | reverse complement strand
AAGATGGTACAAGATGGTACAAGATGGTACAAGATGCTACAAGATGGTACATCTCTGGTACAAGATGGTACAGCTCTGGTACAAGATGGTACAAGATGGTACATCTCTGGTACAAGATGGTACAAGATGGTACAAGATGCTACAAGATGGTACATCTCTGGTACAAGATGGTACAGCTCTGGTACAAGATGGTACATCTCTGGTACAAGATGGTACAAGATGGTACAAGATGGTACAAGATGGTACATCTCTGGTACAAGATGGTACAAGATGGTACAAGATGCTACAAGATGGTACATCTCTGGTACAAGATGGTACAGCTCTGGTACAAGATGGTACAAGATGGTACAAGATGGTACATCTCTGGTACAAGATGGTACAAGATGGTACAAGCCAGAGCAGGTGTCTAGACAAAGGCTCTCTCTCATGTGTGTGTAGGAATGGCAGATTGAACCCGTGCACATTAATTACCTCAATGCGCAATAGGTGCACAGTCACACCTGCTCCCAGGTCTAATTATTATTATTATTATTATTAACCTTTATTTAACCAGATAAAAACTCATTGAGATTAAGAGTGACCTTGTAAAAGGAAGGCAAAAACACATTTGTTTCTGTGAAGTGCCACAGAACAACAGTGACCCTTTTGGAAATTGACATCCTGATTCGTTCCTTTATAACCAGTATATTCTTTATAGACTTTAAAACTGAGTGAAATGATTGTTCTGCTTAAAAAAGAATTGCATGGTCTGCATAGGAGGTGTCTGTGAGAGCAGGCCTGCAGTGGGGAGTTAACCCTAAGGAATGTGGCCCTGAGATGCAGCAGGAGAGGAGAGTAAACTGTAATGTTAACCCTTACAGGGAGGAAGCAGAACAGACATGCATTTACCGGGGAGGTAAAGGCTGAGGTTGTGAAATTTTAGAGTAAAGGGGAGTCTTGAAACGACAGAGAGAATCTTAAAAACTATATAACAATTAAAAGTTAAATGTTTACAGTAAAGTTTTCATAATGTCATGCTTATAATTAACTGTCAGTAGAGAATAATATTAAATGATGTGTAAACTGTTTTTCTGGAGGAGGGCATCTCTGAAGATTCTCTGCTATAACCTCTAAGGAGTCTTGATAAGAAATCTTATGGATGGCCTCGCCCGGTACTGCCTGGTACCACATGGTTACCACAGGCAAACCCTTTGTTTGTTCTGAAAAATGGAGGGACTTTCTCTTACTTAAAAACACTAGGTAACTAAAGGTAACGCTAGTAAAAGGAGTAGGAGAGTCCATACTGACTACGTACTGTATTTTGGTTTGCTAAAGCGAAATGACATCCCTGTGACATCACTGTTTTTAGACCAATCGGAATATGATACAGGATCAATATAAAAATGAATGTTGCCCATTCAAGAGACAGACTTTTTTGAGAGATTTTGTGGAGATGACTGAATCCTGATACATTGTAAGCTGAAACCTGTGTACTTATAAAAATGAAACTGAGCCTTTAATGTAATCTTATACTGTTAAAAAATAAAACAATCTTCTTTTGGAACAACACTTGCTTCAATTCTTCCCAAAACTGAAAGACGACTGGTAAGCATGGAGATGTTTTTTTGCATTATAACTTTAAAATCTAACCCTAACTAACCATACTGTCATGCACTTGTCCTAATAAACTAACCTACACTGTAGCACTCAACACTTTGGCGAACATTGTTACTCAGCTGATAGAGTTGTGCCCTTCCTGATGGCTTGTCGTACAGAACTTGTAAGTCGCTTTGGATAAAAGCGTCAGCTAAATGACTAAATGTAAATGTAAATGTACCCGTAATGTGCCTGATTTATGATGTAAAAAACCTTAGGAGTGTGGCTTTCCCCAGACAGAGTAAAAGGAGAAATATGTATATGTATATGGACTAAAGGTGGGTTCTGTATAACTGTGATTATCAAGTAAAGCCATACAGTGGTAATACGTGTAACCGAATAAGTGAAATGGATATCCTATGAATAGGAAAAGTCCTTCTCAGTGCAAAATAGAATAAAAATACTCTGCAACTCCAATCAATCAACCGCATGACTGGAGAGGACGGAGGGGTGCGTGTGTGGGCTTGGGTCGGCTGGGTTTAACCCCTGCGGTTTGTAGACGCATTGAGTCCTGGACATCACAGACGTCGCAGGACGCTGCTTGAAGTTGAGATGCGGACCAATGAGTTATGGGGTTATCAATCTGACCTAGGCTTATGCCAGCACTTATCAGTTTCAGACAAGAACAAACATTCAGACAAGTAAGCTTGTGGTTTTAGACACAGTTCCAAGGAAAGAAAACATATTTACAGTTTCCTATGGTCTTCATCATATGTTTGAATTCATTTAGAGTTCATGTTTCCTGTAGTTTAAGCTCGTCTTGCAGGCTGTTCCACGCAGACGGAGCAGAAACCTTCCAAGATCAGAATAAAAACGTGGGACCGTCATTAACACATGGTCCTGTGATCGTAGCCCATAAGAACGTTTGATTGACAAATTAGCTTGACCCAGGGCAAGTGTGGCTGCTTAAAGCCATCCCCACACCACACAGTAGGGGGCGGCACAATTAATCGCAAAAAATCGCAATCTCGATTCATAGACCTATGCCATCTAATTTCTAAATGATGACGATTTCTTTAATATTTTCTTTACATAAAGTAAAAATTATTATTATTATTATTTGTTTTACTTTTTTTTGTGAACAATTTTTTTTTTTTTTCAAATTAGCATGACATAAAACTAGACACACAGACATTAAAAGTTAAAATCCACAATAAATCATAGGACTATGATAGTCCAGTATTTAAATCAAAATAAATGTAGATTAAAGGATATATACATAATAATTACGATACATGACATACAACTAGACACACGAACATTAAAAGTAAAAATCCACAATAAATCATAGGACTATGATAGTCCAGTATTTAAATCAAAATAAATGTAGATTAAGGATATATACATAATAATTACGATACACTACAATACATACAAATGCTCTTGCTAGCTCTTCTGCACCCCTCCTTTCTCCTTCCCCCCCACCCCCCCATTATTTGTTTTACTTAACTTTTTTTAAATGATGACGAAAAATAAGAATCGTGTGAGAGAATCGTGATCTCAATTCTTAGAGAGAAAAATCGTGATTCACATTTTAGCAAGAATCGTGCAGCCCTAACACACATATTGGAGTCATAGTACAGTCATATTTATTAGAGTTATAGTACAGAGATCTCTGCAGCCATGGGTGCTCTGCAGTAGCATAGTCATCAGGTTCTCTATGGAGAAAATAGAAATATGTCAAGTAGGGCTGAAAGATGTATTGAAATATGGCCGAGTGCAATATCCAAATTGCAGGAGGTGCAATATTTAGTAAATGTGACATTTGAAGTATTGTGGTGGTGGTGTAGAGATGTCCGAAACACTACAAATCATATTCCACAGACTTGTTCATCATAATATCAGTCAAAATAATCGCAATTAGATATTTTTTCAAGCTTGATTATGTGAACTTGCTTTGCTTGCGTAGCACCTTCTGCTGCACACTGTCCTAGTGCCGTATTAACCCTTTCACTGCCACACTACCAAAGGGTTAACCCTTTCACTGCGACGGTGCAGAAGGTTAACCCTTTCACTGCCACACGACAAAGGGTTAACCCTTCTGTAGTGTGGTAGTGAAAGGGTTCATTATTGTTAGTACAAATTCCAAGAGCAGAACCTTGTTTTTCAGGATTCTTCAGGCATGGGGTCGCAGATTAACTTCCTCCCACCATTAGAAATATTCATGACAGAAATGTATTCAGATTCTGGATAAAATCACACCTTCTGAAATGCTCTACATTTAAACTTCAGGGATTTGAGTATGCAATAACACAGAAATTCCAGCAATTAACACATTTTCATTTAGCTAGGTTTTCCACAGAAAAAGTCTTTCATCGTGTCACTGTCTTCTCCTTCACTCTTCAGAGTCTCTACTTGTTTAGACTTCTTCGGTTGTATTCAGCCCGTTCTGAAGACGGGGGCATAAGCCTACAGAGGGAGGGTGTGATAGATGATTTGATTTGATCTTCATCTTTATTTATCTCGAACAACCATAAACATGAACTAACAAAAATAATAAAAATAACAAAAAAAAAAATAATTAAAAAAATTGTCAACACAGCTCAAGACAAATGGTTTTGTTCGAGAAGGGACAGAAAGAAGCAAAGCTTATCTGGTCCTGCCTCTTCCTTACAATATCATATTAATATGTAATAAGTTATCTATCAATCAATCGATAGATAGAATCGATCTATCTATCTATCTATCAATATCAAAAATAATATACCTATCCACTACAGCAAAAAAGATGAATAAATAATTACAAAAATACTAGCTCCTCTAACTTATACTTGTCCAAGAATTCCTGTTTATATCTGCATTTAAACATTTCAATAGTATTACTTGTTTTTATTGCTACATCAAGGCCATTCCAAATGGATACCCCACAAACTGAGATGAGTTGGTGTCTTGGACGCGTCTACCTTAATGATAAGCAAGCAGTGCAAAAATGCGGAAGCATTCGTCACCGCACGCCACTACGGTAAAGCGCCTTTCTTTTCAGGCCCGCTTTGGGAGCTGTCGCGCGGAAATAGGCTGTCTATTGCCATTCTCTTTGACAAACTCTAACCTTAACCAGCTCCTTAACAGCGCCTAAACTTAACCGTTCTAACCTTAACCAACTCCGAAACAATGCCTAACCTTAACCTTAACCTTAACCATGCCTAACCTTAACCATAGAAATTATATTGCCATTCTCTTTGACAAACTCTAACCTTAACCAGCTCCTTAACAGCGCCTAAACTTAACCGTTCTAACCTTAACCAACTCCGAAACAATGCCTAACCTTAACCTTAACCTTAACCATGCCTAACCTTAACCGGCGAAAGAATACATGTTAAAAAAAAAATCACGTTAAAAAAAAAATATTCGATGGGATTCGAACTCGCCAGCAAAGGAGCCATAGGATCCACAGCCATGTAGTCTTGCCAATTGAGCTATTTCTAGATACAGAATAAGGGGCGGTGACTTATATATATTGAGCTCCGCTCGTGTCGAACCAAGGCGGGATCTCATGCGCATGCGCGGGCACCTCGCGCGAGCACGCCGGCGCACGAACGCACCTGAGCGAGCACGCCGCCGCCGGTGCACGCACGGGCGCTGGGCGGCGGAAAATGAAAGGCGCATTACCGCACGACACTACGGTAGAATGCTTCCGCATTCTTGCACTGCTTGCTTATCATTAAGGAAAACGCGTCTTGGACCCCTGCTTGTGGTTAGATGTCACCAGTCAGGAGGACCACTGCTTGTGGTTAGATGTCACCAGTCAGGAGGACCACTGCTTGTGGTTAGATGTCACCAGTCAGGAGGACCACTGCTTGTGGTTAGATGTCACCAGTCAGGAGGACCACTGCTTGTGGTTAGATGTCACCAGTCAGGACCCCTGCTTGTGGTTAGATGTCACCAGTCAGGAGGACCACTGCTTGTGGTTAGATGTCACCAGTCAGGAGGACCACTGCTTGTGGTTAGATGTCACCAGTCAGGACCCCTGCTTGTGGTTAGATGTCACCAGTCAGGACCCCTGCTTGTGGTTAGATGTCACCAGTCAGGACCCCTGCTTGTGGTTAGATGTCACCTGTCAGGACCCCTGCTTGTGGTTAGATGTCACCAGTCAGGAGGACCACTGCTTGTGGTTAGATGTCACCAGTCAGGAGGACCACTGCTTGTGGTTAGATGTCACCAGTCAGGAGGACCACTGCTTGTGGTTAGATGTCACCAGTCAGGAGGACCACTGCTTGTGGTTAGATGTCACCAGTCAGGAGGACCACTGCTTGTGGTTAGATGTCACCAGTCAGGAGGACCACTGCTTGTGGTTAGATGTCACCAGTCAGGAGGACCACTGCTTGTGGTTAGATGTCACCTGTCAGGAGGACCACTGCTTGTGGTTAGATGTCACCAGTCAGGAGGACCACTGCTTGTGGTTAGATGTCACCAGTCAGGAGGACCACTGCTTGTGGTTAGATGTCACCTGTCAGGAGGACCACTGCTTGTGGTTAGATGTCACCAGTCAGGAGGACCACTGCTTGTGGTTAGATGTCACCTGTCAGGAGGACCACTGCTTGTGGTTAGATGTCACCAGTCAGGAGGACCCCTGCTTGTGGTTAGATGTCACCAGTCAGGAGGACCACTGCTTGTGGTTAGATGTCACCAGTCAGGAGGACCCCTGCTTGTGGTTAGATGTCACCAGCCAGGAGGACCACTGCTTGTGGTTAGATATCACCAGTCAGGAGGACCACTGCTTGTGGTTAGATGTCACCAGTCAGGAGGACCACTGCTTGTGGTTAGATGTCACCTGTCAGGAGGACCACTGCTTGTGGTTAGATGTCACCAGTCAGGAGGACCACTGCTTGTGGTTAGATGTCACCAGTCAGGAGGACCACTGCTTGTGGTTAGATGTCACCTGTCAGGAGGACCCCTGCGTGTGGTTAGATGTCACCAGTCAGGAGGACCACTGCTTGTGGTTAGATGTCACCAGTCAGGAGGACCACTGCTTGTGGTTAGATGTCACCAGTCAGGAGGACCACTGCTTGTGGTTAGATGTCACCTGTCAGGAGGACCACTGCTTGTGGTTAGATGTCACCTGTCAGGAGGACCCCTGCTTGTGGTTAGATGTCACCTGTCAGGAGGACCACTGCTTGTGGTTAGATGTCACCTGTCAGGAGGACCCCTGCTTGTGGTTAGTTGTCACCAGTCAGGACCCCTGCTTGTGGTTAGATGTCACCAGTCAGGACCCCTGCTTGTGGTTAGATGTCACCAGTCAGGAGGACCACTGCTTGTGGTTAGATGTCACCAGTCAGGACCCCTGCTTGTGGTTAGATGTCACCAGTCAGGAGGACCACTGCTTGTGGTTAGATGTCACCTGTCAGGAAAGCTTAGTCACACGGAACAATTTCCATGTGTTTTTTTTCCCTTCCAAAAATAGTTTTTAGTTTTCAACCCAAATGTTTCAGTGTTTCCTGTTTCAGGCAAGAAAACTATAAAAGAAGGAAGGGTCATTATGTCACTGTGTAGCGCGTGAACGCACCTCGTTTATGGCCCTCACCTCGTTTATGACCTTTTAATTTAAAGGGGAACTATTTTACTATTTATTTCACTATTTGGGCACTTTTACACAATTCCTGTGAGTCTATGGAACACCTCTGTAATTTATAATTTTTTTTAATTCATTGTTTTGTATTTCTAATCAAGTCCTCAAAAACAGCATTTTTCTACCTCAAGCCGTTCTGAGCCTGGGCTGTGTGTGGAACTGTGTGGAGTGTGTGTGAGTCTCATGCAGCTGAGTCTCTCTGACATCACAAATCATCACATGTTCAGATGACTCAGTTCAGTGAGGGTGAATATTGTGAGAGGAGAATTGGAAGAATGCGCCAATATGAGAATTAGAGACATAGATCATATTAATATAAGTCCACATAGCTAGGAAACAATGCTAAACACTGAAAAAGGCCATTTATAAGATAGTTCCCCTTTAAACGGGTTATATTACCCCTGTTTAAAATCATCAGCAATTTGTTGCATTGTTAGCAGTGATGCCACATATTACTTGTAAAAGTAATCTGATTACTGATTACTGATTACTCCTTTAAACTAGGTTACAGAGTCATCGTCGTCCCCCCTGCTGCTGCCACAACATAAGAATGACAACAGTTTTTAGTCAGTTGCTGTGAGTTAGTTGCTGTGAGTTAGTTGCTTTTAGTCAGTTGCTGTGAGTTAGTTGCTGTGAGTTAGTTGCTGTGAGTTAGTTGCTGTGAGTTAGTTGCTGTGAGTTAGTTGCTGTGAGTTAGTTGCTTTTAGTCAGTTGCTGTGAGTTAGTTGCTGTGAGTTAGTTGCTGTGAGTTAGTTGATGTGAGTTAGTTGATGTGAGTTAGTTGCTGTGAGTTAGTTGATGTGCGTTAGTTGCTGTGAGTTAGTTGATGTGCGTTAGTTGCTGTGAGTTAGTTGATGTGAGTTAGTTGCTGTGAGTTAGTTGCTGTGAGTTAGTTGATGTGCGTTAGTTGCTGTGAGTTAGTTGATGTGCGTTAGTTGATGTGAGTTAGTTGATGTGCGTTAGTTGATGTGCGTTAGTTGATGTGCGTTAGTTGATGTGCGTTAGTTGCTGTGAGTTAGTTGATGTGAGTTAGTTGCTGTGAGTTAGTTGCTGTGAGTTAGTTGATGTGAGTTAGTTGCTGTGAGTTAGTTGATGTGCGTTAGTTGATGTGAGTTAGTTGATGTGCGTTAGTTGCTGTGAGTTAGTTGATGTGCGTTAGTTGATGTGCGTTGTTGATGTGCGTTAGTTGCTGTGAGTTAGTTGATGTGCGTTAGTTGCTGTGAGTTAGTTGATGTGCGTTAGTTGATGTGCGTTAGTTGATGTGCGTTAGTTGATGTGAGTTAGTTGCTGTGAGTTAGTTGATGTGCGTTAGTTGATGTGCGTTAGTTGATGTGCGTTAGTTGATGTTAGTTAGTTGATGTGCGTTAGTTGATGTGCGTTAGTTGATGTGCGTTAGTTGCTGTGAGTTAGTTGCTGTGAGTTAGTTGATGTGCGTTAGTTGATGTGCGTTAGTTGATGTGCGTTAGTTGATGTGCGTTAGTTGATGTGAGTTAGTTGATGTGCGTTAGTTGCTGTGAGTTATTGCTGTTAGTCAGTTGCTGTGAGTTATTGCTGTTAGTCAGTTGCTGTGAGTTATTGCTGTGAGTCAGTTGCTTTTAGTCAGTTGCTGTTAGTCAGTTGCTGTTAGTCAGTTGCTGTGAGTTATTGCTGTTAGTCAGTTGCTGTGAGTTATTGCTGTGAGTCAGTTGCTTTTAGTCAGGGAAGGGAATCAGCTTCCTCTCCTGCTCCCAAGCCTGACCTTAAACACTCCACCGTGTGAAGGAAATAAATGCTCACTTATGACTGAAATGACCTTTTGGCATTTATTTGTATCTAGTTTTCAAAATAAACTGTGAAGTGGACCTGCACTGTGACTGAACATAACGCAGCCCCCCATCAGACCTGACCAGACCCCGGTGTTCTTTATCAAGAGCTCAAAGTGCCGCTGTGCAATCTGAGTTGGAAGGCAATTTCTGAAAATAAAAAGGGGAAATTCTGTGATATTCAGTAGTGAATGAACAGCTGCTGCCAGGGCCCTCGAGGGGGCGAGAAGCGGAAGCGTTTAACACTGAGAGGCAACTTCAAACTTTTATTTATTTATTTATTAAATTGTTTACTTATTTATTATTTTCAACCCCCCCCCCTTCTCATAGCTTCACAGTGGAGATGGCAGGGTGGTGGTTGTGGGGGTATAGTTACTGCGGTTAGCTATATATATATATATATATATAGCTATGAATTGAAAATGGGGGACCCTGATGTAAACAAGACGAAAGTCTTTCTCTGGTCTGCATCCCCTTAACAATTGTGTGTATTGAGCCGTACTGTATTGTACCCATTCTGCAATCTGTTAAATAAAGTTTTCATTCATTCATTCATTCATTCATTCATTCATTCAGCTTCTGCAGGGCAGTATAGTTACTGCGGTTAGCTTCTGCAGGGCAGTATAGTTACTGCGGTTAGCTTCTGCAGGACAGTATAGTTACTGCGGTTAGCTCAGTGGCTTGCCAAATTGGCATACATGGCAGATATTTTTTGAGCATTTGAATGAACTCAATCGGAGTCTTCAGGGGATGTCAGTGACACTTTTTTGCTTCTGCGAAGCAACATCACCGTCTCATTAGGTAAGTGATAACGTCATTCTCTCTCTCTCTCTTCTCTCTCTCTCTCTCTCTCTCTCTCTCTCTCTCTCTCTCTCTCTCTCTCCCAAATCAATTCTGAGACAGCGGACTCAGTGCGTACTCCGCAAGTCGCGCGTAACAGGAATCTCTCACTTTCACTCTCACTCTCTCACTCTCTCTCAAGTAGCCAAATTACACTATAAAACGAACTGGACAGTTGATTTAACTTCATGCTGAAGCCATTCTAAAATCAGCTATAACCGTAAACATGTGTGTGTGGCTGTGTGCGAGCGGACGTCCCATCTCCGGTCTGGGTTCTGGAGAGGTGGCTGACTGTACCCCTGGCTCCTTGTCATCAGCATTATGAGATAGTAACTAAATAGTAACGCACAGCCACTTGGAAAAGTAACTGTAATCAGATTACTGGCTTGTAAAAAGTAACAAGTTAGATGACTATTTATTTACTGAAAAAAGTAATCAGATTAGAGTTACTGGCATCACTGATTGTTAGCTAACATTTGCTATATGGGTTGATATATATATATGTCCTCAAATAGCTGGTATATTTAGCTTCTCCATGCCTCTCCCATGGGCTTCAATAGAACTGGCACCAAAGCCTGGCACCAAGCAGAGCATAGAACGCTGGTGTTCTGACGGAATGACTCCTCCTTCTTTTATAGTTTATTTGGTTTCAGGTGGGAAATGCTCTGTTTTATCTTTCAGTGGACGGTGTGGTGGTGTCTCTGTTTTTTTCTTTTTCTTTATGTTAATTCTTTTCATTTTCTTTTTTACTTTTCATCTATGGATCGTCTTTTTTATATTTTAAATCTCTCCTGCTCTGGGAATAAGGCCATCACCTATTTATATGCTCAGATAGTGGGGAGATGTATTCTCTTGGGACATTCTCTCTCTGTGTTCTCTCTCTCTCTCTCTCTCTCTCTCTCTCTCTCTCTCTCTCTCTCCTCTCTCTCTCTCTCTCTCTCTCTCTCTCTCTCTCTCTCTCTCTCTCTCTCTCTCTCTCTCTCTCTCTCTCTCTCTCTCTCTCTCTCTCTGCTCTCTCTCGTACGCACACACAGAACCGTTGCGTCTGCTGTAATGTTATTTTTTGTTTCCATCATCACTTGCATTCATAAGTCAGTTGTCATTGTTGTCTCTTTCTTTCTTTCTTTCTTTCTCTCTCTCTCTCTCTCTCCCCCTCTCTCTTACTGGCCAGCAACATTTCGCTAGTCTGACACCTGTTATCAGACAGACCCAATGGGACCTGTCCATGGTGCTGAAAGCCAAATGGGACCTGTCCATGGTGCTGAAAGCCAAATGGGACCTGTCCATGGTGCTGAAAGCCAAATGGGACCTGTCCATGGTGCTGAAAGCCAAATGGGACCTGTCCATGGTGCTGAAAGCCACGGCCTCGGAGCTTATAGAGGAAATACCCCATAACTCATTGAGCGCCAAATACAAGATATCTCGTTTCTGACAGCCAACGCTTGAGCGCCAATAACGCTTTCGTTCCTTTTTCCTTTTTTTCATTATTATTATTCTAAACACTCGCGCAGGCCATTGTGAGTGTGCCTGGGACCTCTGGCTACGTTATAATTCTATCTTTGAAGTTAGCATTCCTCCCAGTGGTTACTTCCGCCAGGAGAGTGAGCAACGTATCAGTATCGGTATCCACTGATTGATTTATGCTAACGTGGTGTTGAAACCCGACCCAGCCTTCGTGCCCCCGCCAACAGTTCTTACAGATCATCAGAACGAGGACAGAAAAGTGTGCAGAACATTGTGTCCAGACGGATCAGCTGCTGGTCTGTTATGGGGGTTGTAGTCTGTACTTCACCGACGTCGACGACCTCATCGCAGGGCCGGTACACACGTCTGTACCGGCCATGAGACTCCGGTAGCACTTTGAACTGCTGCGGTCAGACAAGCGCTACCGGAGTCTCATGGCCGGCACAGAGAGACTCAGAAGGAGCTTCTATCCCCAAGCCAGCGCTACCGGAGTACATGTACCTTATATGACAAATGCGACCCTCTCTGCGTGCCCTCCTGTCTCCCTGTCTCCGGCTGTCTCGGAGTTATGACCGGAGTGTTGAACGTCCCGTGATTAAGACGGGGAGGACGCGACCCTCTTTGCGCCGCCCCTGTGCCCCTGATCCGCTATCGGCTCTATCTTTAATCTTTCTAAATGTTCAGTTGCTATTGCATGCACTCATCTGTGTTTCACTACACATATGAGTGCATGCTTACCAACTGTTCGCCTGTTTTCTAGCAACACTACTATCACCGACATCTAAGAAGGGAGATCCCCCCTTGAACGGCCCTTCTAAGGTTTCTCTCCTCCACATTGCCTGTGGTGCATTTCTTTCCTATTGCTAGGTTTTAGTGAGTTTATCCTTACCTTCGCGTGGGGTATGTCTGGGAGTGTTGCATTTATTTATTTATTTATTTTGCATTTATTCTAAATTTGTTGGACTTTATGGTGTTCTTGTTTTGTTTCTTGACTTATTGTGATGTTTCTTCTCGACTTGTTTAAAGAAGACGTGTCCGGCCCATGGGGACATTAACGTGTGTTGTTGGGCCTTACAAATACATTTGATTTGATTTGATTTGATTTGAACTTGAAACTTGAACTCCCATTCTGAACTCGCAGTCCTACACAGTCCAGAGTTGGACAACGTTTCATTGTCAAACATCTCTGCCCAAAGAGGAAGTAAACTATGCTACTGTACTTATACTCTTATATTATTTTCCCTTAAATACATTTTTTCCCTATATATTTTAGCCTACTTTACAAATATGAACCAGAAATAAATTGAAACAAGCCTGAATCTCTGTATGGCATGCATCCACTCGTGCATACAATTACACACACACACACACACACACACACACACACACACACACACACACACACACACACACACACACACACACACACACACACACACACACACACACACACACACACACACACACACACACACACACACACACACACACACACACACACACACACGCACGCACGCATGCACACGCACACACAAATCAAATGTATTTGTAAGGCCCGACAACACACGTTAAAGGGGAACTATTTTTCTATTTCTTTCACTATTTGGGCACTTTTACACAATTCCTGTGAGTTTATGGAACACCTCTGTAATTTTGAATTTTTTTTAATTCATTGTTTTGTATTTCTAATCAAGAATCGAATCAAAAACAGCATTTTTCTACCTCAAGATCTTAAGCCGTTTTGAGCCTGGGCTCCAACCACAATGGTAACTGTGCTGAGTGTGTGAGTCTCAACATGCAGCTGAGTCTCTCTGACATCACAAATCAGCAAATTTTCAGATGACTCAGTTCAGTGAGGGTGAATATTGTGAGAGGAGAATTGGAAGAATGCGCCAATATGAGAATTAGAGACATAGATCATATTAATATAAGTCCACATAGCTAGGAAACAATGCTAAACACTGAAAAAGGCCATTTATAAGATAGTTCCCCTTTAATGTCCCCATGGGGCCGGACACATCTTCTTTAAACAAGTCAAGAAGAAACATCACAATAAATCAAGAACAAAACAAAAACACCATAAAGTCCAATTTTTTTTAAATAAATGCAAAATAAATGCAACACTCCCAGACGTACCCCACGCGAAGGTAAGGAAAAACTCACTAAAACCTAGCAATAGGAAAAAATGCACCACAGGCAATATGGAGGAGAGAAACCTTAGAAGGGCCATTCAAGGGGGGATCTCCCTTCTTAGATGTCGGTGATAGTAGTGTTGCAGTAAAACAGGCAAACAGTTGGTAAGCATGCACTCATATGTGTGGTGAAACACAGATAAGTGCATGCGATAGCAACTGAACATTTTGAAAGATTAAAGATAGAGCTGATAGCGGATCTATTTGAGGCAAAGGGGCGGCGCAGAGAGGGTCGCATCCTCCCCGTCTTAATCACGGGACGACCAACACTCCGGTCATCACTCTGAGACAGCCACTCACAGGGAGACAGGGAGACGGGACAGGCGTTAGACAGCTTGCGTGATTGTAGTGGGCGGACATAGCAATAGATACAAGTGGTAAGCATAATGTGTGAATAGAATAGATATATGTAGTAAGCATATTATGTGAATAGAATAGAAGTACTTAACCCAGCAATGAACTCCACGTCTAAACCACGTTGACAGACCACGGACAGACACACACCCCTTCACACATGCAGACTTGACCCCCATAACAGATTTCAGCCTCCTAGGGTGCAAACTGTGGCCACTAGGTGGGGACACTCTCGTGGACTGACCAACCAACCAACCAACCAACAGAGCGAGCTATAGAGCTGCTAGTCGCAGCTAGGTCCTCTCAAAGTAACACTGAGCTTAATAGAACTCTAAGAGCATCTTTACAGCGCAACTCTCTGCAGAGTCTAATGACGCCTCCCACAAGTTTCTACACGAATGGTTACCGAGTTATGAAAGGGGCGTGGCTAGAATATAGGGGGTGGGGCTAACCTACATCAATTAAAAAGGACTCTGTACTGGGTCCAATGATGCATCCCGCAAGTCTCTATGAGAAACGGTTTATGAGTTATGGAAGGGGGTGTGGCTAAAGTATAGGGGGCAGGGCTAATTCACACCAATGACGGCTCCCACAAGTGTCAATGACAAATGGTTCATGAGTTAAGAAAGGTTGCGTAACAAAATGGTGTATTTGTGTGTGCTCTTGCCCCATGTCCAAGCCTTCCACAAAGTTTGACCATGTTATGTGAATCTGTTTAGAAGTTATGCGCCTTTTTGCAACTCCCACTGACACGCCCTTTTTTTGCGAATCGGCATGAGCAGTTAATCAGCTGTCCTTTGGGTCATGACCAACCTTTCCACAAAACCATGTGAAAGTCTGTGAATTAATTTGGAAGTTATATGCCACTTTTTGCCATAGGCCGCTCCCATTGCACACGCCCTTTGTGCCAATTGGCATGAACACACACACACACCTTTACACACGCACACGCACACACACACACACACACACACACATCTTCTAGGGCGGAAACTGTGGCCGGTAGAGCGTGGGGAAACTTTTGTTGACCAATCGATTTGTTGAGCCAACGATAGAGCTGCTGGTCGCAGCTAAAAACAGTAAGCGTCTGTGCAGCCATGATAACTATTCACTGTGTCCATGGCAACGACGATGAACACAGCCATTTAGTTATGTAACGGTGATGTACTATGTACTATTCATGCAATTCAAAGTATTTCTGCTTTCATGCAATTCAAAGTACTTCTGTATGACAACTAATAAAGAAACTATTAGCACATTTTCTTTCAAAATAATTTGGTTGAAAGCTGCGGGGGGGGGGGTCAGTAAATTGCTAAGAGCTGTTTTTCACTGGCTGGCTGGCTGTGGGGTGTGTTGCTTTCTGATTGCATACAAGGGGCTTCACACAGGCAGGCACCACTCTAATGAGCTGCTAGACCGCGGGGGGTCTGCGCCCACTGAGTGTTGAGCACGGCTTGGCAGCTCAAATTAAAACCTACCGGTAGCTGCCCCTTGACTCTATAGGGGGCAGCAGCATGCCTATGTGTTCCCACAGCCCTATGTTCCCACATTTCCTTTAACGTGGCTTAATTTGGCACGCCTGGCTCTGGATCCGTTCGGAGGAGAAGAAGAAGAAAAGGCTGGAAACAAGTGGGGATGTCCGATATTATCGGCCTACTGATATTATCGGCCGATATCGGCATTAGGATGTGATATCGGAAAATATCGGTATCGGTTTTCAAATTTTTTTATTTTATTTTTATTTATTTTTACATTTCTATAACCTTTATTTACACAGGCAAGCAAGTAAGAACAAATTCTGATTTTATTTATTGTCAAAAGTATGCATAATGTTGTGTTAATTCCACAACAAGAGATATGTAATGTTAATTACCTGAAATTATAAAAAAAATTGGGGGGGGGGACCCTGCATATATCGGTATCGGTTGATATCGGTTGATATCGGTATCGGAAATTAAGAGTTGGACAATATCGGTATATCGGTATCGGTAAAAAAGCCAATATCGAGCATCACTAGAAACAAGTGGTTGTGGAGCAATGGTCCGAGAGTGATCGTTTGTTTTATTGGCAAACAGCAGCAAGGCAATTCTCCAAAGCAGTACACAGGCTATCAAAGTCTCCCTGACACAGTCCGGTTCCCCCTGTCGAGTGTGTCTTACTGTTCAATATGACTGGTTTATATATGTGCCCAACCTGAATCTAATGCTGTGATGTGATTCGCTGTCCCTACTGTACCTGGGTAAACCGATTAGGTCTCCGTCTGAGTGGGGTTCTAATGGGTCAAAATGTGTGAGTCCTAATCTCTGTCACATGCACTAGTGTGTGTCTCTCGTTAATCAGGTTTACACCAAAACTGGTTCCTGGGGGGGGGAGGGGCCATGTGAGACAGGGTGTGTGTGTGTGTGTGTGTGTGTGTGTGTGTGTGTGTGTGTGTGTGTGTGTGTGTGTGTGTGTGTGTGTGTGTGTGTGTGTGTGTGTGTGTGTGTGTGTGTGTGTGTGTGTGTGTGTGTGTGTGTGTGTGTGTGTGTGTGTGTGTGTGTGTGCGTGTGTGCGTGCGTGCGTGCGTGCGTGCATGCGTGCGTGCGTGCGTGCATGCGTGCGTGTGTGCATTAGCATTGGCTCTGGTGAAGGGAGGCTGGCCAGTTTGGCTTGTTTAGAGGTTGGCTTTATAAATGGATATGTGTCATGATTACTTATTATTGTTATTTGTAACTTAGTGTCAAATCAACTGGCACTATGAACATAAATGTTACTTCACCTTTTTTTCATAAGTTTGTATCTGATTTGATCCCCCTTTCTCTTAATTTGGTAGCCGATTACACCCAACCTATTATCCAATAGACCTATCTCAAACCCTGCCCTCTTTTCTTGATCCTCCAATCACAACTGTCGCTTACCTCGGACAAACTTTAAGCAACAGTTGTGATTGGAGGATCAAGACTCTGGTTGTAGAGGGTTCGTCCGTGAACATAGGGCCTGTGGGAACATAGGGCTGTGGGAACATAGGGCTGTGGGAACATAGGGCCTGTGGGAACATAGGGCCTCATTTTGAGAGAAATCTTAGAAATGTGGGAACATAGGGCTGTGGGAACTGACCCAGACTCTAGTTTATTTATGTTTTTTTTGTCTACGTGTGTATTTGTTATTGTGTACTCGCTAACTCTTCGTTCTCTCTGTTTTTATTTAGACACTAGAGTTTCTGAAGCTTTTTGTTACTTGATTGTATTGAAATGTGTTCGGTATACATTTAATATAATCGATACGTATATTATACTTGAAAGGCCCATTGTCGGCATTGCTTGTTTAAATTGCCTGCTTGTCGGCGAAGTCATGCCTTTCGTTGTTTTTAGGAGTAAAGTATAAATCCACTCACCCCTGTAACCATGGTAAGATAAACCCCCAGAAGGCAGTAGAAGACAACAGTAGATATCTGGTGCTTTTAAGAACACCAAAAAGGGTATACCCAAAAAAGACACGGCATCATGTGAATTGATTCCATCCTCAGGTCCTTCTCTGGTAGGTGTGCTGAGGAAAGACTGGGCCTCGCGCAATAGTATCGCCCTCTCCTGGACAGAGGAGGAACAGCTGCCAGCAGACATCGTTGATTATGAGGTCAAATACTATGAGAAGGTACATAATCTCTTTGTACAGTACGTGTCTGTCATGTGGACTCAGTGTTGGGGTTTTTAATTAATATTTCACTTCAGTGGAACGTGTGTAAAAGTCTTATCTATATATATATATATATAAGTTCACAGTAAACTAAGTCCCAACAAAGTAATGGAAGTGAATGAAGAGCCCTGTCTGATGGCCTATTGTCATTCTAAGACGATCTTTGGAGACCGTACATGCGGTCAGTCATACCTGACCATTTATAAACCATAATCTGAGCTAACTAAGAGTTGATTTCTGAGGGTTCATGGAATGGACACTGGTTTGATCTGGGTGGTGGTTGGTGGATGGATGGATGGATGGATGGATGGATGGATGGATGGATGGATGGATGGATGGATGGATGGATGGATGGATGGATGGATGGATGGATGGATGGATGGATGGATGGATGGATGGATGGATGGATGGATGGATGGATGGATGGATGGATGGATGGATGGATGGATGGATGGATGGGTGGATGGATGGATGGATGGATGGATGGATATGATGGATGGGTGGATGGATGGGTGGATGGATGGGTGGATGGATGGATGGATGGATGGGTGGATGGATGGGTGGATGGATGGATGAATGGATGGATGGATATGATGTGCTTTACCAGTGGTTCTCAACTATTGTGATGATCATAGATCTCACTCTCTCCACTTACTGTATATATGTAATATAACTCATACAGACCCTCATCTGCAGCACCTTTGATCACGCTGCCTACTTGCTCTGATGCCTGTATTCAGAGTTAATTATATTGTTTACACTGCCTATTTTTAACTTTTCTACTGTACCACAATTATTATTGCCTGTATTTATAGTATTCTACTATTACCTGTACCTCCCCTCCCCCCTCCCCCATGCTGCTATGATGCCTGCACGCACATCCCCGAGGGGATCAATAAAGGAGTATCTTCTCTTATCGTGTTATGCTTCGCCTTCCTGGACTAGCTCACTATGAATTGAAAATGTCACTGTGAATTGAAAATGGGGGCCCTGATGTAAACAAGACGAAAGTCTTTCTCTGGTCTGCATCCCCTTATTAACAATTGTGTGTATTGAGCCGTACTGTATTGTACCCCATTCTGCAATCTGTTAAATAAAGTTTTCATTCATTCATTCATTCAGCTCGTTATACAGTAAGGCGAAGCAGGGCGCTTGCCAGTACTCGCATGACTAGGGTTATATAGGATAACCTTGGTCTTTGTCCCCGCCTCGCCAGGAGCAGGAGGAGCTGAGTCACTCGTCGTCGATGCGCACGCAGACCCGCGGCGCGGTGGTGACCGGCCTCCTGCCCGCCACCCTCTACGTGTTCCACGTGCGCGCCCGCACCGCAGCCGGCTACACGGCGTACAGCCCCGCGTTCGAGTTCGCCACCGAAGACGAGGGTACGGTTAACGGTTGTGCCGCGTGTGTGTTTCGAGTTTTGTTTTTATTTGTCACACATATAAGGTACATGTACTGTACGTTACAGTGGCGTTTCTAGACTCATTTTAGGGCGGATGAAGCCCCCCTAAATGTAATGTTAGATTAAACAAATTGTTTAAATACTGTCTTTTTTTTGTAATACATTTTTTTTTTCTTGTTTTATTATTATTATTATTATTATTATTATTATTATTATTACAGACATGGATTTCCGGTAGTAGCCTGTTGACCTCATTGGTTAACTATAAAAAATGAAATAAAATGTCAAAGACGGTAACGTCATGTCAAGTCCCAGTCCGACATTCAACACAAGACGTGGAAGCAGATGTAGCTACTGTAGCTACCTACTGTAACTCGTTTAGTAATAGATGTAGCTAGCTACCTACTGTAACTAGTTTAGTAATAGATGTAGCTAGCTACCTACTGTAACTAGTTTAGTAATAGATGTAGCTAGCTACCTACTGTAACTAGTTTAGTAATAGATGTCGCTAGCTACCTACTGTAACTAGTTTAGTAATAGATGTAGCTAGCTACCTACTGTCAGGGGCGTATTTGGCACGGGGGACGTGGCAATGGGTCCCCCCCATTTTTTCAGAATGCAGTTAATGTCCCCCCCCCGTCTGACTACCTGTATGCAAAGAGTAGTAGATGGCCCAGTAGAGCTGAGTCTGACTACCTGTTCTATTATTATGCAAAGAGCAGTAGATGGGGGTCGCATTCTTGCCCTGCAAGGGCCAAGTACCCACTCGCTAAAGTACTTGTCTTTGCATAATAATAGCTCGGGTCGTCAGCCTAGGTGTGTGTTAAAATACGTCAAACATATTGTTTACACTGTCTTTCTTCTATTATAACCCTCCCAAATCATATTCAGAAAGTATCACAGAGACTTCTATTGACCAAGGAATTAGTTATTATTTCGCGGTTTATTCACATAACGTTATATTGTTTACACTGTCTTTCTTCTATTATAACCCTCCCAAATCATATTCAGAAAGTATCACAGAGACTTCTATTGACCAAGGAATTAGTTATTATTTCGCGGTTTATTCACATAACGTTATATTGTTTACACTGTCTTTCTTCTATTATAACCCTCGCAAATCATATTCAGAAAGTAACACAGAGACTTCTATTGACCAAGGAATTAGTTATTATTTCGCGGTTTATTCACATAACGTTATATTGTTTACACTGTCTTTCTTCTATTATAACCCTCCCAAATCATATTCAGAAAGGCACACACAACATATTCCAGTTAACGGTATATTTTTTTAATGATTCGTTATGGCGTAATCAATACTTCCATGCGTATAAATTGCGTTCGCGACCTCCGTGTTTTGGGGGTAGTCATCAGAAACCTCGGATCCGGGATTCGCTCCCATCCGTCGGGCAAGAACTGTGGGTTTTCAGCCTCTCTCTCTGGAGCTTAACGGAGTTTCTGGAGGAGTTTCTGGAGGAGCTTGTCGCGGCTCATGCACATGCGCACGCTCAACCAATCAGAGAGGGGCTTCGCTCAACCAATCAGAGAGGGGTCTGCAGAAATAGAGTTCAACCAATCAGAGAGGGGTCTGCAGAAATGCGGCTACGGGCCCTAACCCCCCCCCCCCCCCCCCATCGACGTCACTCGCCACGCCCCCAAATCTGTCCCCGGCACACATTGAGAGAGAATTACGCCAGTGCCTACTGTAACTAGTTTAGTAATAGATGTAGCTAGCTACCTACTGTAACTAGTTTAGTAATAGTGCATTTGCCAGTGCTGATGGGCAACAAGACAAGTATGTTGAAACGTTAGCTAGCACTATATAAAATTACTGACTATTCTGACAGAGAACGTTGTACATTACAAGGACTCGTGATTCGACTTGGACTTGAGCACTGATGACTCAGACTTGGACTTGGACTCGAGCATTGACTGCATTCAGACTCTGACTCATTAATTGATAAATACAGTTATTTATTTTAAATGTTTTTGTAATAGGCCCTAATCATTTGGCATACGATATTAGTGGCTAGTGCATTTGTTTGGCTATTGTGTCACAGAGTTTGTTAAATAATCTCCATTTGAAATGGTGACCGCTGTGTCATTTATGTTTAATGTAGACTCGGACTAGGGGTAACGGGGACTCGACTCAGACTCGACTCTGGCTCTTCTTTGGTGACTCGGACTTGGACTCGGACTCGAACACTGGGGACTCGAGACTCGACTCTGACTCGAGTTTTAGTGACTCGACCACTACAACACTGGTAAAAGGTGCATTTCATATAGCACTTTTATCCAAAGCGCTTTACAATTTTGTTCCTCACCCATTCACTCACACATTCACACACCGACGGTGGATTCAGATTCAGATTCAGATTTCTTTATTCACCATATTGTACAGGTACAAATGGAACGTGATTTGACGTTTCAGTGCATGATTGATTTTTTTCACAAATAGGAACAACATAACAATTTTTTATTTTATTTTATTTATCCTTTATTTATCCAGGAATGTCCCATTGAGATACAAGATCTCTTCTTCCAGGGAGTCCTGACCAACACGGCACACAACAAGTTTCAACATAAAACAGGGCATTAAACAAAAAACATACAATTCAAATATAAATACAGAAGGCCATTTGTGCAGTGGCAAGGAGCATAATCAGATCAGCAATAGCATCAGGTAAAACAGTTACATGTTTCATAAAGGGCTAATCGTAGCATACATTTAAAAGCATTCACAGTAGGAAGTGCCTCTAGACAAAGTTTTACTTGCAGCGTATTCCATAAAAAGGGAGCATAGTGGGAGAATGCAGCTTTACCGAGCTCTGACTGCATCAAAGGAACATTTAAAAGGAACATTCCTACTCCTTTTCGAACATGTAGATTGAGTTGTGTTTTGCTTTTGTTATTGTTTGTTTCTATTCATTGCATGTTCGAAATAAAGATTTCAAATCAAATCAAAAAATAAAAAAAAAGCATCCCATTTGCTGCTCGTCTGGTATTAAAAAAGCAAGTATAAAAGGACAGAAGTCTGGAGATATTTGTCGCATCTTTTCACCAGACAGCGCGGACTCTCAGTGGTGAGGAGTAACGCGTGGGAGGCTCATGCTGCCCCCGATACTTCCTGTCTCTGCTATGCAGGCGTCCCCCAACCGACCTGTAGGAGTCGCTGTCCACAACGTCCAGATTACCACCCATCGACTTCCACCTGCTGACTCTGCCAAATGAGCCAGTACGACGGCCAGCCCAAGTCGAAGGCAATGCTGAGACTGGGTTCGATACCGGAGTCTCTTGCATTGGTGACGAGCGCAATCTCCGCTACGCCACCCAGCCGCCCTCCGCCCTCTTTTCTTAATCCTCCACTAATGTTGCCTCCAAGTAACAGTTCAGAATCAGAATCAGAAAGGTCTTTATTGCCAAGTAGTTTACACATACAAGGAATTCCACACCAAGAGATATGTAATGTTAAGTTTTTTGGGGGGTGGGGAAACCCTGCATATATCTTTATAGGTTGATATCGGTTGATATCGGTTGATATCGGTATCGGAAATGAAGAGTTGGACAATATCGGTATATCGGTATCGGTAAAAAAGCCAATATCGAGCATCCCTAGTAATAATATAATTAGAAAATAAAATAGGCCATGGCGGTACAATTGTGCACGATGCCATCGAGCATCTACACTAATTAGAAAAAAATTATTGGGATAGAATATTTAACAGGGCTGTGCTGTGTGAATGGAGGATCAAGAAAAGAGGGTGGCATTTGGGATAGGTCCATTGTGTTGCTATTAAACCATGCTGTCTTCCCCCCCAACCTAGTTGGAGACAACGCAGGTTGTGTCATTTCAACACATGGGCTATAATAACCTTTTTCTTTTTTGAAGAGTGAATCGTAGATCTAGATCGGATCATTAACGTGGCGCCTCTCTGCTCTCTCCCCTCCAGATTGGCACATGGCCGCTGGTCAGGGCCGGGTTCTGGTGGTCATCACGGCCTCGGTGGGAGCCTTCTCCCTGCTCTTCATCATCACCCTGTTCCTCCTCATCACTGGACGGTTAGTCCACACGAGCACACAAGGTTTGTCCCGAGAGGGCGGTTTGCCCTGAGACGGAGGTTTGCCCCGAGAGGGAGGTTTGCCCTGAGAGGGAGGTTTGCCCCGAGAGGGAGGTTTGCCCCGAGAGGGAGGTTTGTCCTGAGAGAGGGAGGTTTGCCCTGTGTGGGAGGTTTGCCCCGAGAGGGAGGTTTGCCCTGAGAGGGAGGTTTGCCCCGAGAGGGAGGTTTGCCCTGAGTGGGAGGTTTGCCCTGAGTGGGAGGTTTGCCCTGAGTGGGAGGTTTGAGAGGGAGGTTTGCCCCGAGAGGGAGGTTTGTCCTGAGTGGGAGGTTTGAGAGGGAGGTTTGCCCCGAGAGGGAGGTTTGCCCCGAGTGGGAGGTTTGAAGGTTCAAAGTGGTTATCAACCAGGAAGAAAGACTTTGAACTGTGTGGGTATCAAACACGGTCAGGTTTTAAACAGTAATTCAGAACTGCCCTATTGCATTATTTTACTGTCTATTCTATTTTAATAACTATTTTATTGTATTGCAATATTGCACTATTTTACTCTGTCTACTCTATTTTGCTCTTTTATTACTGTCTACTGTATTTTAAAATGTATCAAACCGGGATGTTAGATCCTAACCTGTTAAACTGTAGCCCTGTTTTCAGAAATCTCGCCTAAAGGTACATGCCTAAGTAAATGGAAGATTGCTCCACTTCTACAAGGTCAATTTGCATGTTCTGTATCGTATAGCTCTCGCTCGGCATCACTCTCGGTAGATCCCCACACTTGAAGTGATGTGATGGTTGGAGAAGAGTTGGAAAGCAAGGATACGTTGACATCATATCTTTATTTTCTCTCTCACTATTTTCGAGAAAATACGGCGATATTGTCTTCGTACTGGAGTGTCTGGAAGATGATGATCATTCTAAAAATCCTCCACCGGTTTTCGTATTGGGAGTTTGCGCCGCTACATACTTTTCCAACTGCAGTCCTTGCTGTGTGCTGGTTGCGGTAAAGACACAGCCGGGCTGTAGGACGCGCCGCTGTTGTGAGAAGCGGTGGGTTCCAGGTTTGGTGAGTTATGTTTTGCTGGCAGGCTCCACTTGTCTGTTAGTGCTATGGGGGCTAATTGACAATGTTTATGAAAACCGGCCCCAGGCTAGGGTCCTTTGTTCAGCCTCTTAGGCGACAGAAGACCTTGGTCTGAAGCCCATTATAGTTTTAACTAGTGGGCCACGACCATTAACACTGGTGATCCCTGTGTTTTTTGGACGAGTGGATATCTCTCTGTCACCGTGTTAAGGCCCCATCTTTCATATCCAAATGAGAGTATTCCCTCACGAGGAGATATGGGCATAGATGTTCGATAGCGGAAGATCTGTGTTCAAGTCAGCTACACAGGCCAGTTGGGTATTGTGCTGGCTCCGTCGGGTGTTGGTAAAATCACTGTTGTAAAACTGTGCTAACATCTTCTTTCTCTTTTCTCTTAAAAATTGAGGAGGGTTTCAGAACGGCGGCCTGTCTGGGTGAGTGTTATATCATTGTGTACAAGTTCAGGTGATAGCTGCTTAGCTTGCTGTTAGCCAGTCAGCTGTTAGCTGCGGCGTTAGCCTGCTGTGATCACTGCGTGGCCTACATAGGTTGGTTGGGCCTACTGTTAGCCAGTCAGCTGTTAGCTGCAGCGCTAGCCTGCTGTGATCACTAGGAAACGTTAGCTTGCTGCTATCGGCCAAGGCCCAGCGCAAGGTAGCTCCGGCTCCTCGCGCGCCGCCGCAAGCTCCCCTCTGGTCGTGTGCGCCGTTCGCTCGGCGTCTCGCGGGCAGGGGCAGTAGCAACCGACGGTTGGAGCGGCCGTTAGCTTAATGCTACTCTGTTGAACGTGCTTTGATTATAACATGTTTTAAACACTCTTGACTACGACGTCATCTTTGACAGAGGATGTTCGTCGAACCTGCCCTGGGCCAGGACGGCAAAGCCTGCGTCAACAAAGGGGACCGTAGCGACGGGTTGGAGCGGCGACGCTGCCCAGATCGGACAACACAGGACGGCTGTGTTTTCTACGGTGTCTTAAGACTGCACTTCGTTGATCTACGCTCCGGGTAGGCCAGGTCTGACCAGACCTTGTACACTTCTTTCTGGCTTTCCCTTCTAAATGTTTTGTAAATAACGATGTTTTCCAAAACGAGTGTTACTGCACTACATTTAGGATACGACGCGAGTTGTGTGTGAATTGTCTTGTCACTAGGTATTTAGCTTCTCCGTGCAAATCGGGTTGTTGTTTCAGATGTGAAAATGATCTGGTTTGTTGTGTTGAGAAACATCATGTGTGTTTATATGTACCGTGTACTCACAACTAAGGGGGTTAACTAACCTATAAAGCTATGCTTAGTGACAAATGAGTAAAGAATATTCTTTTCTCAGCCTGTAATGACAATGAACAGTGTGTTCACATATTAACAGGTTTTCCTGTTTTAACTGGCCGTATTAAGGGTAAAGTAGGAGGATTGTGTTTCCCCCCGGTTCCCTGGGGACTTCTTCATCCTCCTATCAGACATGTTGTTGCACTACATTGTGTCTTTGTGTGGTAGGGATGCGATGTAACCCTTAGCTTGATTGCTGAGGTTGTGCTAAGACTGCTGGAGAAACTTTATTTTCCTAAAAGAAAAGATTGTTTGGTCGCTTTCGTGTGTGCTTAGCAAGGCCTGTGGCCGATACTAATCGAGAATTATGTATTCTCTCATTATGAAAAACGGCGTTCCTCTGTAGTGTGTTTTTGCCATTTTTTGTAGGTGATGATGGGTTGTGTGTGTCATGTGACCTACAACTGGGTTGGACTGGCCACAGAAGCACATGTGTAAGTTTGGACCGGGGCTCTTAGAGAGCCCTCTCTATTCTGTGTTTTTTCCTTAGTAAAAATCAGATAGCAGGTTAGCTCATGCGCTGTGTGAAGCTGTCAGACGCTTCATAGAGCTGACTATGACTGTGTCATACTCTCTTTTTGTCATTACATCGTATCATGGGTGTGGGGTCGTAAAGGGGTGAACTGGTAACCTTTCCTCTCCCCCTTTTTTCTGTTGGTCAGGGGTACACGCCCTGTCCTTCAAGGTTCCTGTCACGTTGCGGTCCTGCACGTTACGGGGTGAGGGGGGGGGAGTTTCATGGTCCCACGGCCTGGAATATTGGGCGTGTGCACCACAGAAATTCCCCCGCCATAGAGTATGTCACCGTACGCGTCTCTGTTGGTAGGACTTCCGTGTGCTGTTCAGGTCCATGTGATGGATCTGTTTCGGGGGGTGGTCAGGGCTCCTCCTCACCAAGCTCCTATTCGGGCCTTCTGTGAGTCGGGACTCCTCCTTCCATGTGAGGGAGCCTCCTTCAGAGTACAGAGCCTCCTCCTCAGATTGTCAAGGTGAGTGGACCCTCTAGAAGGAGTCCTACTCTATTGTGTATGTATTCGATTCAATTCGATTATTGAGTGTGTATGGGTTCAGTGCCTCCTCCCCGGAGAGCCCTAAATCCAATTTTTTACATGGCTCAAGGTGCAATATATTCTTTTCAATCTGTACAGCTCGCGTGGGAAGTCTCTCTGGGGATTCCCGTCTCCTTCCTATGGGAGGGTGGTGGGATGTAAAAATGTGAAACATTTTTACCCCCGGCTGTGTAGACTGGGATACATACTGTTGGTGCTTCCTTCTTTTCTACTAAAAAGAGTTGGAGTTAGGAAGTGTCACACCCCTCTTGTCGTTCCCCATGGCGCCTTGGGGATTCAATGACAGGTCTAAATAGCCTGTTCATTGATGTGGGTGTGTCCCGACGCACGTATAGTGCTAGCTCGGGGTGTTCTGTAAACAGGCGACTGACTGGCACGCCTTGGTTGCTTGCTTGAAAACGGCGTTTTTATAAAGCAACTGGGATGGAGGTTTTTCCTCTTCCGACGACCAAATCCAACGACCTGGTTTTTTGTCATCGACGGATTCTCGTTCATGTCTGGGGAATGATGACGAAATGGATCTGAACATATGTAGAGGGGTCTCACGCCCTGGGGGTGGGCCACCGGGCGCGGTTCGCCCGAACGTCTGGGTGGCGCCTTCTTTTCATGTTTAAGATCAACACGCATATCTGCCCCTTCTCCTGGAGTAGGCATGTCGGCGTGGGGCACGGGACTGGTTCTGGTCACGCTGGTCCGGATCAGTTGAACCTGTTGTCCGCCGGGGATGCAGATCTGCTGTTCTGGTACCCTGAGGGACTTGGGCTTTTTTCAGGGGGAAAAATGCCAGGTTGGTCCGGGTGTCACAGGGTTAAGCACTATGGAGACCCTGGTTGGGTACGTTTTTTACTCAGCACTGTCGTAATGGCTTACGGCCATGCCAACCTGTACATGCTCGATCTCGTCAGATCTCGGCCGCTACACAGGTTGGTCCTGGTTAGTACTTGGTTGGGAGACCGCCTGGGAATACCAAGTACGGTGTGCTTAGGGGCTGGTTCTCCATTCTTTTTCGCTCCTCTCTCACGCATGGCGAAGAGGGGCCTGTTGGGGTGGTCTTTGACCTCCTCTGGTGACCCTGTGCTTCCCGTATCGCCGGGCCCGGTCCGAAGTAATGTTTCGTCGACCCGTAGGCCTGGGTTAACCCTTTTTTGAAAAACTGAAACACTTGTACTGCGGTATAGCCGGTGTATACCCGCAGGTGTGTTTTGGAGTTTTTTCTTGAGGGGTTATAGGAACAACCACCGCATTGGGTAACACCAAGGTGGTTGATTCCCTGGTGTGTTGGAGCAGTGTCAACTCCCGGGTTCACCGTTTGAGGGTGCCCCTGCACGTTCATGACGTCTGCCAATCGTGTCAGCCTTCTCTGCCTCAACCCCTCTGGGTGGGGTTTTTTTTAAATGGAGGCTTGGTCATGCAACACCGCCAGCTTACGCTCCTTCCGCCGGGGCGGCTGTGTTCAGCTGTCCCCTCTGGCGCCTGTCTCGTCCGCAGTCTCCAGGCTAGGGTTAATAGCCTGTTGCCTGGTTTTTTTTCCCCGGTGCGCTGCCTGCTTCCGTTGGTTAACCTTTTTTGTGTGCTTACGGCCATGCTTACTGCCTGTTCTGCAGGGTCAGTGTGCCAGGCGGTGTACTATTGGGGGGACAGGGCCCGCTCGGCTGAGAGGCCTTTGTCCGAATACGCTGGCGATGTGGGGGGCGGGGTCACTAAGTGCCCACCTGGTGGGGTCTTGATGCTGGCATCATGGACTTCTCCGGGCCCCCGTTCCAGGGGGTCCAGTCCCTTTGGTGGGTCTGGGTCTTCCTTCGCGCTCCGCTGCTACGGCCTTGCCACGGGGTTGGGTTTGCCCTTGACCCCGTGATTCTGGGGGCAGTAACGAGGTTGTTTCCTCCGTTCGTTCCCGGGTGGCATGCGGGTTGTGCGTGTGTGTAGTCGTGGGGTCAAGCCACGGCTGCTCACCCTGTGCGTTGAGTTGCTTGAGTGCCTCTTCGCACGGTCGGGTCAGTCGCCCTCCCGTGAAGCCCCCAATAGGGGGGGTGCCCTCCATTAGGGTGGGTCGGGGGGGCTCGGCCCTCCCTGTTCTGATGGTTGTTTGGGGGCTTTTCAGCGGGGTGTATTTGTCGGCCGATGGCTCTCGCTCGGCCTCCCTTGTGCAGAGAGTGACGCCGAGCGAGAGCTATACGATACAGAACGTTAGGTTATGACTATAACCAAGTTCTGTTAGTATAGCGACGCTCGGCGTCCGACGCCGCTGCAGCCCTTGATCTCGCCTTGTGGTGAAAGCTTGGGAAGGAGGCGAGTGGGTGGCCCCACCCCTGCTTATATGGGTAAGCTGATAGGGGTGTGGTCAGACAAATATTGGGATTAAAGGTACATTGTGGTCTTTATTCAGTGCGTGTGCACGTGTGCGAGGACAGTGCAGAGAGTGACGCCGAGCGTCGCTATACTAACAGAACTTGGTTATAGTCATAACCTAATGTTCTTGATATCTAGGAACATCTAGGGACCTGGGGGTATGTATTCCCAGTGTCAGAAATATTGTGTCTGTTACTAGGCTTGAGTCAATTGTAATAATAAAAAGGAGAATATAAATTATAATTTATTTTTGCATCTGTGCCGGTGAATAACACCATGTTACAATTGTGAGCAAGCCGAGCTCGCTCACTGAGCTCATTCAGCACCTTCTTGAATTCAAGTGTAAAAAAAAAATAGAAAAAGAGGAGAAAAAGTGGATAAAAAAAAAGGAGGTCTGTGAGTCCTGAGTCATCTGGCCTCATGTAAAGCTATGCCTCCTAAAATGTGAATCGGAAATACAGAAATACCGGCTACAGGCTTTCCGGTTTCCGGGCACCCCCTGATCTGTTTATAGTCCCCAGCGAAACAAACAACAAGCAGGTCTGTCAGCCTGTCGAGGGAGGCGATAACGAGGTTGTTTCTGGGGGGAATACATTTTCATGAGCACCGTGTCGTGATTTCAGGGGCGGGACTTCCTACCTGATTCCCACTTTCGGCCGTAGTGCTTTACCAGGCTTTATCTCTCGAGATAAAGCTGGGAACGAGGTTACCTCATGTACCAACAACAACACAGTCTAGTTTTGCAATTGGCTGACGAACCACCAGTTAGCCTAGTTAGCCTGCATGCAGTGCCTCTGAGGCCCGGAAATACCTTCATTATTTCAAAAGAAAAAGAAAGAAAACAGCTCGATGCTGCTTGTTAGTGTGTAGAAACCCGGTGTTGCATGTTGCATGACGCCATTCAAGCTTTAACTGCATCCGTTTCATGGAGTGTGCACCTGTCTGTCTGTGGATTCCAATTGGCCCATCGATGTAATCATTTGAGTCCATGTGGGGCTTTGTATCAGAATATGCTCGCCGGAAAAGGAAAGTATTTTAGGGACGTTTGGCACTTGTGCTCACCATTAGTAGCCTAGAGCTGAAGGTCACACGTGAAGTGAGGGAAACGTTCTAAGAACAAAAGTCCTTCTATGTCTATGCGTCTTTTGAGGATGTGAGAGTGAGTTTAAGCCATAGCACCGCTACTCACCCCAGCCCTTCATGACTGTGCTTCACGATATCATCCTGGCACCGCTACTCACCCACCCCAGCCCTTCTTGACTGCGCTTCACGATACCATCCTGGCACCGCTACTCACTCCAGCCCTTCGTGACTGTGCTTCACGATACCATCCTGGCACCGCTACTCACCCCAGCCCTTCTTGACTGTGCTTCACGATACCATCCTGGCACCGCTACTCACCCCAGCCCTTCATGACTGTGCTTCACGATACCATCCTGGCACCGCTACTCACCCCAGCCCTTCATGACTGTGCTTCACGATACCATCCTGGCACCGCTACTCACCCCAGCCCTTCGTGACTGTGCTTCACGATACCATCCTGGCACCGCTACTCACCCCAGCCCTTCTTGACTGCGCTTCACGATACCATCCTGGCACCGCTATACTCACCCCAGCCCTTCTTGACTGCGCTTCACGATACCATCCTGGCACCGCTACTCACCCCAGCCCTTCTTGACTGCGCTTCACGATACCATCCTGGCACCGCTACTCACCCCCGCCCTTCTTGACTGCGCTTCACGATACCATCCTGGCACCGCTACTCACCCCAGCCCTTCTTGACTGCGCTTCATGATACCATCCGTTAAATTTAAATGTTTTCATTTCAGATAATGGTTGAAGAAGTGCGTCTTTAGTCAACAGCGAAAGATTGGATTGGATTGGATTGTTTATGTCGTCACAGGTGTATCGTGGGTCGTGTTCAGTGATCGCTCATGCTCTTTGATCTCCTGTTCTTCCCGTGTCAGGTGTCAGGGGTACATCAAAGCCAAGATTAAATCAAAGGAGAAGAGGAGGACACGCTTCCAGGGCGGACATGGTGAAGTACACTTTCTTTCTTTCTTTCTTTCTTTCTTTCTTTCTTTCTTTCTTTCTTTCTTTCTTTCTTTCTTTCTTTCTTTCTTTCTTTCTTTCTTTCTTTCTTTCTTTCTTTCTTTCTTTCTTTCTTTCTTTCTTTCTTTCTTTCTCTTTCTTTCTTTCTTTCTTTCTTTCTTTCTTTCTTTCTTTCTTTCTTTCTTTCTTTCTTTCTTTCTTTCTTTCTTTCTTTCTTTCTTTCTTTCTTTCTTTGTTTTCTTCTCTATAGACCACCGCAACACTTTCGGTATTCTGAACTCATGGGAGAGCGAGCGGGGAGAGAAAATTAATGAATGTGGATGAGAGCCTTGATATTAAGTGGTTGTAGCTTCTCAGCCGAGCTATAGTCACTTTTTCAGCACCTACTCCCCAACTCTGCATGCGCAGATTGCCCACAGAGTCTCTGGATTGTCCAGAGATGTAGGTTTATAGAAAAAGATATTAGCACCAAATTCAGCCAATCAGACTGCTGAGTTACTATTAAAGGGGAACTATTTTACTATTTCTTTCACTATTTGGGCACTTTTACACAATTCCTGTGAGTCTATGGAACACCTCTGTAATATATATATTTTTTTTATTCATTGTTTTGTATTTCTAATCAAGTCCTCAAAAACAGCATTTTTCTACCTCAAGATCTCGAGCTGTTTTGAGCCTGGGCTCCTAAACCACTGTGTGTGGCCGTGTTCGCCTGAACATTAACATGCAGCAGTGACTATATGACATCACATATAGGCACATTTTCAAATGACTCAGTTCAGTGAGGGTGAATATTGTGAGAGGAGAATTGGAAGAATGCGCCAATATGAGAATTTTGAGACATAGATCATATTAATATAAGTTCACATAGCTAGGAAACAATGCTAAACACTCAAAAAGGCCATTTATAAGATAGTTCCCCTTTAAGTATGGATTGTGTGATTTTTAAGTACCGGTAAGTGACTTTGTACCAGCAGTTTCGCTGACGTAAAAGGAAGTATTCTCAATACTTAAAGTACATGAATCAGCACCACAGACATTGGAGAATAACTTTATTTTTTATTGGAGGAGAATAACTTTTTCTGTTCTATTCTATTATGAACGGTATGGTATGGACAAAATAATGATTTTAGCACACATTGTAATATCCTTTTTTAAAGTCTAGTTTTATGTTGAGAATCTACTTTTCCTTTTGGTATAGTTCCCTTTCAGTAGTAGGCCTATATTGTGTGAATACATTCCCTATGGTATTACAAAAAAATCTGCCAGACTCAATCTCTATCACCTCTTGTTTATTGTGTCTATTTAAAAAACTATATATATAATTGAGAGATTCAAGAATGCCCATATTGTGATGTCAAATGACCTATCACGAGCCCCGCCCTCTTTTCTTGATCCTTCCGATTCTCTCCAAGAGAAGCGACAGTTGTGATTGGAGGATCAATGAACGGGGGTGGGGCTTGAGAGCAATTACGAATTTGGCCATATTGCTCGGCAGACAAATTCTATCCAATTCTATTTCAAAGTGTTTCAAGCAGCGTTTTTCTCCTGCTGCTACAGTTTCCTTCTCGGGGATAAAGACGTACGTGGATCCAGACGCGTACGAAGACCCGACACAGGCCGTCCACGAGTTCGCCAGGGAGATACACCCCTTACGCATACGCATAGAGAGGGTGATAGGATCAGGTGAGAACAAGGCTCTCTCACACACACACACACACGCACACTCACTCACACACAAACCGCTCAGTGGTTATTATGTTAAAAAAGGCTGTCAACGTGAACGCGAGAGAGAGAGAGAGAGAGAGAGAGAGAGTCCTTTATTCATTGTTTTAAATTATTATTTTCTTTTAAGTTATTTTGTTCTGTTTTGAATTTGATGCAAATTTGCAATGCATGAGGGTCATCCTTTTGTGTTAAATGGCTGCATAAAGCAAGCATTTGTTGACTCTCATGTTGATAAGAGTATTAAAACTTGAAAAATATCCGCGGTTTAAGGTAGATTTAGAACAGATACAAAATATGCGATTCATTTGTGATTAATCATTAGTTAACTATGGACAAGCATGCGATTAATCAGATTAAATATTTTAATCGATTGACAGCCTCAAAACCAGTTAACAATCGCACCCAAAAGTGGCCATTTTAGTCTTCATTTTTGAGGACTGCATACCTTCTTTGCAAACCAAAATACTATACTTTATACTTATAGCACATGAGCCTGGTCTCTTTTGAAAGATGACATTTTGAAGTTTCTGATACAATAAAATTATTTTAGTGCTAATGAAATAGAGTAACATAGGTCTGAACTTGAGTTGTAGAAAAACTTGTTACTCACGTTTTTCTGTAGTAGTTAGTAGTCCAGAAGTAGTATTTCCAAATAAATGTGTATGGCTGAAGAAACACCCTGGGTCCACAGCCTGGAGTCTTGTGTATTATATGTCCAAGTTTCATAAGGGTTCAGTTCAGAAATGAGTGATTAGAAGTGGTTTTGGTCAAAAGTGAGAGCTCAGAAAACGATTTTCTCATAGACTTGAATACATTCGACGGAGAATTCTCTGCCTGTTTTGGCTCCTGACTTTTCACCTAGATCCCTGATTCGCTCATTCCGACTTTGGATACCATTGGAAAGCCCTACTCATTGATTACAAACCTGTCCAATAATTTTCGAGATCGCCAAATGATTGACGGAGGTAGAGGCTCGAGAGTCGGGCGTGGTATTTGAAAAATGTTTAAGTCTGCCGTCTACTTCGGCGCACGCCTCACATATCGGCATGTAACTCGAGAACCGCTGAACGGATTTAGTTTCCCTGAAACGGCTATCGACAGGCAACAAATATGGCTTTAATTCCATATATATTGTATTAGAGAATATGCACACCCGAGCCGCTAGAGGTCGCCAAAGTGCCGGTAGGCAAATCGTCCTCAAGAGGGCCCACATGTGGGCCGTTGCATGCTAAGAGGCTTTAGTAAGGTATGTCCCAAGGACCCCTATCTGATAAGATATTTGCTGTTACATGTGATTTAACCCAGAATTCCACAACCGTCTATACAGTAGGTAGAGAGATAGTAGAAGAGGAGAGCGTCACTCGTATACACTCTCCCACTGTAATAACTTGTAGTTAAAGAAGAAATATTAGTGCAATGAAACTATTCCCCATTTTCCTGGGGACCCCCTGGAACCCCCTCAAGGACCCCTGGGGTTCCGCCAGTGGTGGCTGCTGACCAAATTTCTTGGTGAAGCACAAATTATTATATTATATTATATATTAAATTATATTTTTAAAACATCCCCAAGGCTGCAACAGTGCAACACCCCCATTACTCCCAGGTGTCAGGCTCCTCATTTGCTTCCATTCATTTTGGGGACCATGTTTAATCTTAATCTTAATATCATACTTCTGAAGTAACTATACTGCTGTGACAATTTCAATAAAATAGACCATTCTGAGTCAATGGTACATGCTTGTACAACTGTACAAGCAAAACTGTACATTGGAATATCTAACATGTATTTACCACCTTCCTCTGCACGAGGCCACAGATGGCTTGTATGTAACACAAGGACAATGAATGAATGAATGAATGAATGAATGAATGAATTAATTAATTAATGAATGAATGAATGAATGAATGAATGAATGAATGAATGAATGAATGAATGAATGAATGAATGAATGAATGAATGAATGAATGAATGAATGAATGAATGAAAACTTTATTTAACAGATTGCAGAATGGGTACAATAAAGTACGGCTCAATACACACAATTGTTAAGATTAATTCATAATCAACACACAGCTACTAAAATATATATATATTTTAAATCCACTCACCACACAACAGCCAAAGCAGTGAGAAAGCACTCACTCGACCAATCTCATCTTCCGTTGAATATTGCAGCTTCTCCATCGTGACAAGTCCGACTCGAGACACGTTCTTTTATCCCATGGAAAGTGTAAACAATTGACCACCACTTACGGTATTTTGAGCTCATGGGAGGTTCGGGGGGGAAGGCAGCGCATTCATTTGATTCCCTCGTCAGATTGAGTGTCAGACCGTTGAGGGCTGTCAATCATTCAACCCGCGTTCGTGAGTGGCGTGCGCAAATCTGCACGGGCAGATGACTCAAATAGCCTATTTTGATTGGATAATAGAATAAAAAGATCAACCCGTGCAGAAAAGTTGCACTAGAGTGATTGACAGCTCGCCATTACTGCAGTTAGGAGCAGGCCTGATCAGAGAGCTCAGAGCTGTCACTTGGCCATTTTTGAAGAAAAAAGAAAATTCACTGGCATTTTTTCTTTACAGAGGAAAACATTTCTAATAAAAAAAAATTATAATAATAAAAAAAAAAAAAAAAAATATATATATATATATATCAGTGGAGGTTATTCCATGACAACACGTGAGGCAGAACTTCACTCATAATTATTATTAATTTACATTATATTTACATTATATTTTTTATTATATCAACAGAACAATGTTTAGTGGATTTCGACAGCATCCTCAGTCCTCACGCAAATGAAGGATCGATTAGATCACAAAAGACTGCTGTTTGTTGCATTGCCTGTTTGCAAGCAGACGAGGTCATTGAACATTTCATCAGAAAATATCGAAGGATGGATTTAATTTACAAGTGATCAGATGGGAGGGACATTATTTCCTCGTAAGAAGTACATCAAATGGTGAGTGGATTTAAAATATATATATATATATTGGGCCGCTGCGTCCAGTGTGTCAGTGACGTGTGTGTGGCTGAAATGGGTGCGTTTACTTTCGAATTACCCACGTAATTGTCCTTGTGTTACATAAAACCCATCTGTGGCCTTGTGCAGAGGAAGGTGGTAAATACATGTTAGATATTCCAATGTACAGTTTTGCTTGTACAGTTGTACAAGCATGTACCATTGACTCAGAATGGTCTGTTTTATTGAAATCGTCACAGCAGTATAGTTTGTTTATACTTCAGAAGTATGATATTTAAACATGGTCCCCAAAATGAATGGAAGCGAATGAGGAGCCTGACACCTGGGAGGAATGGGGGTGTTGCAGCCTTGGGGATGTTTTAAAAATATAATTTAATATATAATATAATATAATAATTTGTGCTTCACCAAGAAATTAGGTCAGCAGCCGCCACTGATATATATATATATATGTAAATTAATAATAATTATGAGTGAATTTCTGCCTCAGGTGTTGTCATTGAATAACCTCCACTGGGTTCCGCGGACCCCACTTTGAGAACATCTGACCTAATGCACCCAGTGTGACGTCTGCATTTCTCTTTGCCTCAAATACAACAGTCGTCATATCGCTGTATACTTAGAAAGACTACTTCTCATCTTCTCCTGTCAGGTCAAGAGAATAAACAAGTCAAGACTCCTCCAAGTGATTGTTTCAGTAACATGACTCCCATCTAGTGGATGCTGGGTGTAATTGCAGTTTCTAAGTGATTGTAGTAGGGGGATGTAATGGGAGATTTCTGATAGATCGGAGAGACAGGAGAGGAGGTAATGTGTGTGTGTGTGTGTGTGTGTGTGTGTGTGTGTGTGTGTGTGTGTGTGTGTGTGTGTGTGTGTGTGTGTGTGTTGCCTCGCAGGTGAATTTGGAGAGGTGTGCAGTGGGCGTCTGCGTACACCAGGGAAAACGGAGATCGCTGTGGCGATAAAGACCCTGAAAGGCGGCCACATGGACCAACAGAGGCACGACTTCCTGCGTGAGGCGTCCATCATGGGACAGTTCAATAACCCCAACATCATCAGGCTGGAGGGAGTCGTCACCAAAAGTAAACTCTCTCAAGCGTGTGTGTGTGTGTGTGTGTGTGTGTGTGTGTGTGTGTGTGTGTGTGTGTGTGTGTGTGTGTGTGTGTGCGTGTGCGTGTGCGTGTGCGTGTGCGTGTGTGTGTGTGTGTGTGTGTGTGTGTGTGTGTGTGTGTGTGTGTGTGTGTGAGGTTTCACTATGTTTTGGACACCTCTGGTGCGCAGGTGTCTGTTCACGATGTTACGTGTGGCTGAAAAGTGCCAAACAATGAATTCTGAATCGCATCTACGTACATTTAACTGGTAGATTCCAATAAATCACTTGAAATGTGTGGATTTCTGTGTTTGCTCATTCTCTCATATATCCTTGCCGTTTCTGTTTTGTCATTATTATTGTATAGTATGTGCTTTTTTTGTTCCCAGGCAGACCAGTGATGATAGTAGTAGAGTACATGGAAAACGGAGCGCTGGACTCGTTCCTCCGGGTGAGAAAAAACATCTCTACAGATTTGTTTTTCTCCTCTTTTTCTATTTTTCTCCCATCCCAATTCAACTGTGCCAATTCTCCCCTCCCCTGTCATGAACGTTGCTCGCATATGCCCCCCACTGGCCGGTTGTAGGGAGGATAGAAGCCTTGCATCACATGTCCCCTCCGATACACGAGGAGGCAGCCTGTCGCATCTTTTCACCTGCCAGCGCGGACTCTCATTGGCGAGGTGTAACGTGTGGGAGGCTCACGCTACACTACCCCCGCCATTTCCTGTCTCTGTTGTGCAGGCGTCCCCCAACCGACCTGTAGGAGTCGCTGTCCACAACGTCCAGATTACCACCCATCGACTTCCCACCTGCTGACTCTGCCAATTGAGTTAGTATGACGGCCGGCCCAAGCCGGAGGCAACGCCGACAGCCGGAGTCGAACCCGGTGTCTCTTGCGTTGGTGACGAGCGCAATGTCCGCTGCGCCACCCAGCCGCACCACATCTCTACAGATTTACATGTTTGACAGAGGCCTTTATCTAAAGCATCATACAGTGCCACAACAACACACACATACCTACCAGTGTTGTAGGACTCAAGTCCAGGTCTGGACTGATTCTCAGGACTCGTGACGCGACTTGGACTTGAGCATTGACTGCATTCGGACTCGGAAGGTGCAGGCGAGGACGTGGACTTGTTAACTTATAGTTATTTTATTTTTTAATTGTTTTTGTAATAGGCCCTAATCATTTGGCATAATATATTGATGGCTAGTGCATTTGTTTGGCTATTGTGTCACAAAGTGAATAAACTCCTTTTGAAACGGTGACCGCTGTGTCATTTATGTTTAACGTAGACCTTTTTTTATTTGTACATCGGCTCTCTGACTGCCAGAGTGGAGTGGACTCAACCTCGATGACTTGGACTCGGACTAGGGGTAACGGGGACTCGACTCGGACTCGACTCTGGCTCTTCTTTGGCGACTCGGACTTGGACTCGGACTCGAACACCGGGGACTCAGAGACTCGACTCGGACTCGAGATTTAGTGACTCGACTACAACACTGATACATAGACATCCATGCAATACATAGACCGTACACCACCATCGGTTTGTTTCCCGTTATTATCGCGTTCTTCATATGGCTGTTGCATCTCGAGGAGATGTGCCTCTTCCTTATTATCTTATCAAACCACTCTGTCCCACCACCGCCGTTTCAGACACACGACGGCCAGTTCGCAGCCATCCAGCTGGTCGGCATGCTGCGCGGTGTCGCGGCGGCCATGACCTACCTATCGGATATTGGCTATGTTCACCGAGACCTGGCGGCTCGCAACATCTTGGTCGATGAGAATCTGGTCTGTAAGGTGTCCGACTTTGGCATGTCGCGGGTAGACGACGACCTGCAGGCGGCGCCAAACACCACGGTGAGTGAGAGAGAGAGAGAGTTGATGTGACGTGACGGGGTCTGGTAGTGTTAAAGGAGTATCTCAAACCCCGCCCTCTTGTAGTTGATCCTCCAATCACAACGGTTGTGGGTTTGAGATCGGTACAATTGCCAATGATGTTGTCAATCGGTAGAGTCCTTTCTCAGCACAATCCGTGCTGTTCCTCATACTGGATAGGCCTATACCCACAGTTCTGGCTGGTTCAAAAGTTTCAAGTTTCAAGTTTCTTTAATAGTTGTCATACAGAAGTACAGAATACTTTTATACAAAATGCTTCTTACTGTTACGCTCCAGAGCCTGTGCAAGACAAGATAAGTATGAAATAAAATAACATAGTATAGCATGTAAATTAGAAGTAATAAAAAATAATAAAAAATGAGGTCACAGTGTTCAGTATAGACATATGTACAATGTTCGATGCAGAATAGACGTAACTGAGTTACCATATAATATACAATACTATGCAGTGTACTAATATACAATACTATATAGTGCAAGGCAGAAATGGGATGGGGTGCAATTTAGGTACAATTTACAGTAGGTGTACGAGTTGTAGTGCAAATCCTTTATCAATAAATATAAAGTGTGTTTGTGTGATCTAAAGTGTGGAGAGTGGGTGCTGCAGTGTGTTGTTTGTTTAATTGAGTGTGTGCGTGTGGGCAGTGGCGCGCATGCACAGTTTTTTTGGCACAGATTTTGAAATAGATACGCTGAAAAAGGTAGCAGGATGTTGCCTATATTGTCAACAGATATGGTTGAAAAACAAACAATGTTTTAAATGTATTGATACAATTTCTTTAATTGAATCAACTTAAACTAGATTTAACCAGCATATTAAGAGCAAGTTCTCTACTGTGCAGAGAACATCAAAACACATTCCCAGCGTATGAAAGACAATGACACTAATTGCCTCTATGGATGGGATGCAAGTTAACATTCCATGGCAATGACAGACACAGGCCATCGTTCACACCAAACCTGATGAGGGGCAGGGATTCAATGTGAAACGCCCTACCCAAAGCTGTAAAGGAATGTGAATCACTATTCAAAAACACTCAAAACCCAGTTGTACAATAAATGACCAAGTATGGCTTTGTCAGTATTCCAATGTACAGTGTGCCCCCCCCCCCCCCCCCAATGTACAGTCCCCCACCCACCCAACCTCCTCCAATGTACAGTTTCTACGTCAAATGTATATACACTCTTTTTCTGGACACTTTTTGTATCACAAACAGTACTGTATTTGCAAATCTGATATGTCATAAATGTATAGATGTAGCAGTACTGTCTATCTGTATGTCATATATATATGTTATGATGAATTGAAAATGGGGGACCCTGATGTAAACAAGACGAAAGTCTTTCTCTGGTCTGCATCCCCTTAACAATTGTATGTATTGAGCTGTACTGTACTGTACCCATTCTGCAATCTGTTAATACACTTTTCAATCAATCAATCAATAATATTGTTCATAGCAGCTAGCCTATCTCAGACTGTTAGTTAAAGCTGTTGATAAAAAGTGCACTGACTTGTGTGCTGTTTGGGAACAGTTGACAATGTTTATGTAAAGACAGTAAGGGTTTTCATCAGCTCACCTGTTCAAGTTCAAGTTCAAGTTCAAGTTCTTTAATAGTTGTCATACAGAAGTACAGAATACTTTCATACAAAATGCTTCTTACTGTTACGCTCCAGAGACTGTGCTAGACAAGATAGTATCAAATAACATAATAACATAATATAGCATGAATTTAGAAGAAGAAAATGAGGTCACAGTTGTTCGGTATAGACATATGTACAATGTTCTGAGTTACCATATAATATACAATACACAATACTATGCAGTGTACTAATGTACAGTACTATCTAGTGCAAAGCAGAAATGGGATGAGGTACAATTTTAGGTACAATTTACAGTAAGGTGTACGAGTTGTAGTGCAATCCTTCATCCATAAATATAAAGTGTGGGGAGTGGGTGCTACAGTGTGTTTGTTTAAAGTGGGTGTGTGCTATAAAGTGTGTGTAGTGGGTGCTACAGTGTGTTTGTTTAAAGTGAGTGTGTGCGTGTGGATGTGTGTGCTATGTGTGTTTGGTGGTTGTTGTTGTGTAGTGTTCATTCATTGTTCGTTTAGCAGCCTGATGGCCTGGGGATAGAAGCTACTTCTGAGTCTTTCTGTGCTCGCCTTGAGACTCCTGTATCGCTTGCCTGACGGCAGCAGTTCAAAGAGGCAGTTGTTCGGGTGGCTCGAGTCCTTAACACCTGAATATGTGTTCTCAAGTTAGTATTGGACGTGTGGGACGTCGAGAGCAGCTTCGTTTTTGGTTGACACAATAAACACCTAAACACATATGTTTTAGGCGTTTTTTCAGTCAAACTCATAAACGTGTCCAGGTAGGGCCATGGAGATGCAGTGTTGTTATTGTTGTTGACATCATCTTCATCAATGCCATCAGTGGAAACATCAAATCCTGACTGGTTCTGTTATTGTAAATTGCATGATCCATTCATTCTCATTCAGTGGTCTGCGTTTCGATTTTCACTTCCTGGTTTGCGGCCTGGAGTCCCGCCCTATCCTGCCTCTGATTGGCCTACCCGTAAAGTTTTGGCCTACCATACCCAATCGTGAGTCGTCACTCATATCTAAACAAACCAACCAATCATAGTGGGTTTTTTACGGGGAGTTTTTTTTTCTCCTCGCAGATCTTCTAGTCTAGACTCTTTCTCCCGAAAGTAGCGTGTAACGTTTTTGTGTGCGTGACTGCGCGTACACGCGGGAACATATCCGTGCGCGATTGCGCGTACTTCAGCCTCAGTGACCGAGGTAAAACGCCGTTATACCGCGTTATACCAGCACTGCACCACTGCGTGTGGGTGTGTGTGCTGTGTGCATTTGATGGTTGTTGCATAGTGTTTATTGTTCGTTTAGCAGCCTGATGGCCTGGGGATAGAAGCTTCTTCTGAGTCTTTCTGTGCTTGCCTTAAGACTCCGGTATCGCATCAAAATGTTCAGTTGCTATTGCATGCACTCATCTGTGTTTCACTACTGTGTATGCTTACAAACTGTCCGTCTGCAACACTACTATCACCGACATCTAAGAAGCGAGATCCCCCCTTGAATGGCCCTTCTAAGGTTTCTCTCCTCCACATTGCCTGTGGTGCATTTTTTTCTATTGCTAGGTTTTAGTGAGTTTTTCCTTACCTTCGCGTGGGGTGTGTCTGGGAGTGTTGCATTTATTTTGCATTTATTTAAAATGTTCTGGACTTTATGGTGTTCTTGTTTTGTTCTTGACTTATTGTGATGTTTCTTCTTGACTTGTTTAAAGAAGACGTGTCCGGCCCCATGGGGACATTAACGTGTGTTGTCGGGCCTTACAAATACATTTGATTTGATTTTAATTTGATTTACACAGTATTTCTTTAACCAGCATGTTCTCTGCTGTCGTTCTCTCGTCAGGGAGGAAAGATCCCAGTTCGCTGGACGGCCCCGGAGGCCATCTCTTACAGGAAGTTCTCTTCACCGAGCGACGTTTGGAGCTACGGCATCGTCATGTGGGAAGTGATGTCATACGGAGAGAGGCCCTACTGGGAGATGTCCAATCAAGACGTGAGTTGTTCAGGAAGTGATGTCATGTGGCGACAGGCCCTACTGGGAGATGTCCAATCAAGACGTGAGTTGTTCAGGAAGTGATGTCATGTGTGGCGACAGGCCCTACTGGGAGATGTCCAATCAAGACGTGAGTTGTTCAGGAAGTGATGTCATGTGTGGCGACAGGCCCTACTGGGAGATGTCCAATCAAGACGTGTTGATTCGGTTCGATTCCCACTCCTCCCGGGCAGCGTGTCGAAGTGTCCTTGAGCAAGACACTTAACCCATAATTGCTCCCGATGAGCAGGTTGGCACCTTGCATGGTCGCCTCCGCCGTCGGTGTGTGAACGTGTGAGTGAATGGGTCGAAATGTGAGAGGAACAAATTGTAAAGCGCTTTGGATAAAAGCTGCTATATAAATGCAGCCATTTGCCATTTAATCAAGACGTAAGTTGTTCATTTGAGTCCATCTCTGACTCCAATGCCTAGACCCTAGGCTCTGTTACCCATATTGTATGACTCTGTTGCCTATACTGCTTTCACTGTATACAACTGCCCTACACTGTAAAATCATAGTAAACATAATGATCTTAACTACCCACCTCATACTTATATCTACCGTTCTACTCTGTATGATAGCATGTACAACAGTGCTGTATATTTATAAAATATATAAGTAGGGAGATCCCCCCTTTTATATAAAATATAAAAAGTATTTCTATTCTATTCTATATGCCGCATATATATACATTTATATATATCCATATCTATCTGAATATACCTGCATATAACCCTCCTATACTGTATACCTACAGTACTTATACACCTACAGATAACCCATATAATATAATGATAGCATGTACAATAATGCTGTATATACCATATATATATATTTATTTATTCTTACCGTATATATGGTACAGTAGTAATTCATATATTTTATACCCAGTTTAATCACCTGTACAGTACATCGCACTTTACTGTTACATTTGCACTCCGGTTGGATGCCAAGCTCCTTTTCATTGTACTGTTACATACAGTAAGGATCAACACGGGTTAGACTGCTCTGATCACATAGAAAGAAAACCCCTCTCGATAACATGTTTGCCAGTTTTAACCCTTTCACTACCACACTACCAACGGGGTTAACCCTTTCACTGCGACAATACAGAAGGTTAACCATTTCACTGCCACCCAACACAGGGTTAACCCTTTCACAGCCACACTACAGAAGGGTTAACCGTCTGTAGTAGTGTGGTAGTGAACGGTTAACCTTCTGTTGTGTGGTAGTGAAAGGGTTAATAGGGATGCTCGATATTGGCTTTTTTACCGATACCGATATACCGATATTGTCCAACTCTTAATTTCCGATATCAACCGATACCGATATATGCAGGGTTTCCCCCCCAAAAAGCGGAATAATTTCAGGTAATTAACATTACATATCTCTTGTTGTGGAATTAACACAACATTATGCATACTTTTGACAATAAATAAAATCTGAATTTGTTCTTACCTGCTTGCCTGGGTAAATAAAGGTTATAGAAATTTAAAAAAATAATAAAAATTTTGAAAACCGATACCGATATTTTCCGATATCACATTTGAATGCCGATATCGGCCGATAATATCAGTAGGCCGGTAATATCGGACATCCCTAGTTAAATACAATATGAAAACCCATACAGGAGTGTGGTTTCTGAATGCCTGTGCATGCATGCGTCCCCCCCCCCCTCACCCAGGTCATCTTGTCCATCGAGGAGGGCTACCGTCTCCCGGCGCCCATGAGCTGCCCCGTGGCGCTGCACCAGCTGATGCTGCACTGCTGGGAGAAGGAGCGTGGGCAGAGGCCTCTCTTCAGCGACGTGCTCGCCTTCTTAGACAAGCTCATACGCAACCCCAGCAGCCTACTCCCCCTGGTGGACAACGTGCAGAGGTCAGAGTTTACGTTTAAGTTTATTTGCAAAAGGGACCGTGCTTATTAATCAACATTAAAAATGTAAATACGCCAGAATTAGCCAGAAGGCTAGATTTCATCTGTATAGTCCCTGGCCAAGATGTTAAAAAGGGCATCAACCTAAAGTGATAAAAAAAAAAGTTATCACACATAACATACGTCAAATAGGCCTACATAAAATACAATTCATCATCACAATATACACATTTTAACAAAAATACACATAAAACAGAATGAAGCTGAATTGCATACACCCACCGTTAATGAATTTAGCTGTGGGTGCAGCTCTGGTGTTTTTTGAGCCAGATTTTAACAGTTTTCTTTTTAATTCAGAGGTCAGACAGAGCAGGGGTTGATAGTATAAAAACTGTATTTGTTGGATTGATATGTATGAGCCAGCTGGACAGAGATTCAGGAAACAAATGTGAAGTCAATCGATGGTCTTTATTGACAGGAACACACAGAGAACGAGGAACAGTCCTGGAGACCACAGCCCTCCATGGGGGCTGCAAGGCTCCAGAATCACAAACACATCATGGCTTAAATACTATGTGGGTTCCAAATTTAGCGAGCCACTGGTTAATAATGGATGATCAGACAGGCTTGGTCGTATATGGTAGTCTAAGGATGAATCTGGTTTGATCCTCTCACTGGCCTGTGGCCGGAGGGCCGATATAGCCATGCATGCACATTAGGTCACACAGGTCATCAGGTCAGAGTATTTCTGGGTGCCTGGCTTGGCGTGGTCACTCGACCCACTGGCACATTCCAGAGACTGATGCACCCAGAGGAGCTGGATGTAAAATATTAGACAGTAATGAACTGAAAATACCTATCGGGGTCGCCAACCTTTTAGAAACTGAGAGCTACTTCATGGGCACTGAGTCATAACCAAGGGCTACCAGTTTGATACGCTCTTCTGAAATAACACATTTTCTCAGTTTGACTTTAGTTATATATTATTATCAATGATAAATCGTACTCATCTTTGTGAAGACACTGATCACGTTAATGATTTCTCGCTATAATTATCAACAATGGCTGAACACGGTGGGAAACAGATCATATCAATATTCAACACTTTATACACCCAGGCTCATGTGTTCCTTGGGGGCTACCTGGTGCCATGTTGGTGGTCCCTGGGTTAGAGTAAGCGGAGAAGCCAAATTAATTCACATACAGTACCGTATGTACAAGGGTCGTCAAGCTCAGGGTGATAAGCGTAGTATTTTAATTTTTTTTTTTTTCTTTTTTTTTTACTTTTTTCCCGGCCCTTTTTTGAGGGCACTCCATCCACCCCCCCCCCCCCCCCCCCCCCCCCCCTCTTCGGGGGACAACTTTATTATTTATTATACGTTTTAATTATTTACAGTACAAAATTAAATAAAAAGTGTAGTAAAATAAGAAAAATATTAAAAAATATATATTTCATTGCCCTATCGGAGGGGGGGAACTCAGACTAGATATTGACAAACAAATTACAACTAAGGACAATGAAGGACAACAACGAATACACATGACAAGGGAAAGGGGGGGGGGGGGCAGAGAGGGGAGTAAGTAAAGTAGAGGGGGATTAAGAGAAGGGTGGGTTGTGGAGTGGATGGCTCACAGGTCAATCTCCTATGATTGGGAGCCTAGATTATCCACAAGCAATTTCCAGATGTTATTAAATTGTGAGACTTCGATGTGATCCACGGTTGAGATTGTTTCCTGTGATATGTAATTTGAGAGAAGGCCTAACCATTGGCCAGTATTCACCTTTTTTCTTGTCTTCCAGTTTAAGAGGATAGTTTTCTTGGCAACAGCTAGAGAAACGAGTAGGGGTTTGGTGTTCTGGACTAATAAATTGATAGCAGTAGTATCCCCGAGTAGGCAGAGGGAGGGGGAGAGAGGAATGCTGCAGCTCATGACCCGGGATAGTGTATTGATGACGGAATTCCAGAAGTCTAGAACAGGTGGGCAGAGCCAGGTGGCATGGAAATAGTTGTCTGGGGTGTTGAGGGTGCAATGGGAGCATACATCTGTGCTTGCAAATTCCCATTTGAAACATCCTGTGCTGTGTGATATGTACTCTGTGTAACACCTTATATTGGATTAATTGAAGGTTAGTGTTGTTAGTCATTGTGAATGTGTTGGTGCAAATTTGTTCCCAGGATACGGCATTGGGAGAGAAAGCCAAGTCCTGTTCCCATTTTGTGAAGGGGAGATGGAATGTAGTGTCTGCGCTTGCCAGTATTTTGTATATTTTTGAAAATATTTTCCTCTGTGATGTTATTTTATTCATTGCTAATATAATTGGAGGTGGTTGTATTTTAATATACCGAAGGCTTACATTTAGTCATTTAGCTGAACGCTTTTATCCAAAGCGACTTACACGTTCTGTACGACAAGTCAGCAGGAAGGGCACAACTCTATCAGTAAACACCAAACAGTGTTGAAACTTGGGTGCTGCAGTGTTGAGTGCAGAGTAGTAGAGACATAATTATTAGTATAGTAGATAGTAATATAGACGAGGAAGATTAATTAGTGGAAGAGTGCATGTCTACCCATGAATGTAATAACCTTTTCTGAAAAGATTCTGATGTTTATAAAGATGTCTACAATATTTTACTGTTTTTAGATGATCATTGTTAATTAAGTGAATTGTGATTGTCATATGTATCTCATGTATTGTCATGTTTTGTGTTTTGTGTTGTCTTTCTGTGTGGACCCCAGGAAGACTAGCTCGCCACTTAGGTGGCAGCTAATGGGGATCCTTTTAAAAACAATAAACAATAAACAATAGCGCTTGTGTTTTATGCTACAAAACCCTGCGGTCCTGTCGTTTTCCCTTTCCAGCTCTCGTTTAGGTTTCGGCGAATCCCCAGAGGACATGCCAGGCTACCCCCTGTTCATCTCCATCGGTGATTGGCTGGACTCCATCAAAATGAGCCAATACAAGAAGAACTTCCTGACAGCAGGCTACACCACACTGGATGCCGTCTCGACCATGAATATGGAGTAAGTCAGGTTTTTTCAGTAGGCCACAGTGTAATGCAGAACTTGTGTTGCACCCTGTGGGGGAGACAGTGGGTCTGGAGGTAGAGCAGTCGTCTGGTAATCCGGAGGTTCCCAGTTCAATTCCCGCTCCTCCCGGGCAGCATTTCCGAAGTGTTTTTGAGCGAACGCCTAACTGCTCCTGATGAGCAGGTTGGCACCTTGCATGGTTACCTCCGCCGTCGGTGTGTGAATGTGTCAAATGTGAGGAACAAATTGTAAAGCGCTTTGGATAAAAGCTGCTATATAAATGCAGCCATTTACCATTTACCCTGGTCATCCATCTTCCCTCTGTGCCAAGCACTAGCTACCCAAATGTCCCCACGGGGATGAAACTCATCTTATCTTATCCAGTTCTATAATACTGTATCTACTCAAGTGTCCTTGTTAATAACTGACAGATTTCAATGAGCAGATATATAGTTCACTTCCATATATTTAAAAATACAAGAACGACAGCAGTGTAACGGGTAAAACAATCAAGTAAGCATGACGTAGTTAGTTCTGATTGTGTATTCCGCCTGTTGTTATTGATTGATTGATTGAATGATTGATTGATTGATTGATTGATTGATTGATTGATTGAAAACTTTAATTAACAGATTGCAGAATGGGTACAATACAGTATGGCTCAATACACACAATTGTTAAGGGGATGCAGACCAGAGAAAGACTTTCGTCTTGTTTACACACCAGGGTCCCCCATTTTCAATTCATAGTGAATTCATTATGACTCTCTTGGTTCTTAAAGGGGCATTTCTATAGCAAAGTCTAGCAATGGTCGACCAGTATACCTTCGTACTGTATTTTGTCATGCACTATATTACTACAGTACCTACTATACTAATGTCTCTACTACTCTAGCACTCACCACCGCAGCACCCGAGTTTCAACACTGTTTGACGCAGGGGCGTATCTAGACCCAGCACTTCAGTAGCGCGTAGCGCGACCGCGAAAAAAATTTGGCCGGTTTTGGCCGGTTTGTGGGCGAAAATGGGTGGATTTTGTAACTATTTTTTTTTAACTTTATTTCGGTTTTAGGGTTAGGTTAGGGTTATGTTATTTAATTATTTTGGGGAGCCAGCCCCCCAAACTCCTGAAATGCATAGAAATCTATGAAATAAATAAAACAATCTGACATTTATATTAAAAAGAGCTAGCCACCCAAACCCCTAAAATACATAGAAATCTATGCATTTTGGAACAGTTACTATATATATAGTCAATAAAGCATTTAGTCATACTTAAAGTTTAAAGTGCTTTACTTGCATTGAACATTGCATTGAACATTGAACATTGAGGAGACATCATTAGAAAGCACAATGTATGTTTCCATAGTTACGCAGATGACACACAATTGTACATCTCCGCTGAACCAAATGATCACACAGCTATAAACTCCATTTCCGCCTGTCTCTTAGCAATAAACAAATGGATGACGAACAACTTCCTAAAATTAAATGAGGGCAAAACTGAAATCCTACTAGTCGGTCCTATAACAAAAAGAGAAATGTTACAGAGCAATATGGGGCAACTTACTCCTTGGATCAAACCCGAAGTTACAAGTAAATAACCTACACTGGCTTCTGGTAACATTTAGAATTGATTTCAAGGTCCTCCTCCTTATATACAAAGTATAAACATTGTGATCATCTACTACTGGTCTATTGAAGGTTCCAAGCCACAGTCTAAAGAAAATCAGGGATGCAGCCTTTGCTAACTATGCACCAAAGTTATGGAACACACTACCTATGGACATTAGGGAAGCTAGATCTCTTAATATTTTCAGAAATAAGCTAAAAACGTACCTCTTCACCATAGCCTTCTAATACACCCCGCTGTTGATTGTACTGTAGCACTATTTTACTCTGGCCATTCTATTGCATAATTTTACCATCTATTCTACTATTCTATTATTGCACTGTATTATTGGTGTGCAAACCAGTCAACTTACAAAAAAGAGCCTGTTGGAGGATTTCAACAAGATAAATGCAGTGCAAAATATTTCACTATAATATTTCAAAGCGAAGTAAAAAATATTATAATAATTATTTGATAATGTTAAATGATCATTTGATCATGTTAAAAAAGGGAAAATAAAAAACATTTGTTAAAATTTTTTTTTTTTTTTTTTTTTTTTTTTATCACTGGGGCACAGATGATCATCACTAGGGCACGTGCCCTAGTGATAGTGGTCTAAATACGCCGATGGTTTGACGAACATTGTTACTCAGCTGATAGAGTTGTGCCCTTCCTGATGACTTGTTGTCGTACAGAACTTGTAAGTCACTTTGGATAAAATCGTCAGCTAAATTACTTACTGTAATTTAAATGTAAATGTAAACAAAGTGAATGATCCCAGCAGTTGGAACGAGATGCAAAAGACTTTGAAAATAGACAAATTGATCCCCCCCCCCCCTCACTACTTTTAATGAGGCGCTTACCTCATTAGCAATGAAGGTTTTTGAGAAGTTTTTAAAAAACACTACCATGTCTTTTATTGAGGGTAAATTAGATCCCCTTCAATTCGCATATCAGCCAGGTAAAGGGGTGGAGGATGCTATGCTCTTCATCTTGGACATTGTGTATAAACACCTGGAAACACCTGGAGCTCATGCTAGACTTTTATTTGCAGATTTCTCCTCTGCTTTTAATAAAATGCAGCCCCACATTTTAATTGAGAGGCTTGACTCTCATTTTAGTCTCCCACACCAGCTTCTCATGCTGATTTTAAATTTCCTCACTGAGAGGGTCCAGCAGGTCTTTGTCAATGGACAGATGTCCAACATGTCGATTTCCAACACTGGCTCCCCCCAAGGTTGCGTTTTGTCTCCCCTTTTATTTATTATGTACACGGACAGCTGCAGATCGCTTCATGACCAAAGGCATCTGGTTAAGTTCTCAGATGACACTGTCCTGGTATCTCTACTGCAGCGCTCCGAAACTGATCATGGACCTGTACTTCACGACTTTGTGAATTGGTGTGATGAGAATTACTTGGACCTCAATGTCTCTAAGACTAAGGACATGATAATTGACTTCAGACACAACCCCGATCATCAAGCCAGTGTAGCTAGTGTAATTCACGATGAGGACGTCCAGACTGTTGAATCGTACAAATACCTGGGAACTGTGTTTGATTGTAAACTGAAGTTCAACCTAAATACAGAGTCTATTGTTAAAAAAGGTCAGCAGAGGATCTACCTACTGAGAAAGCTGAACTCTTTTAATGTTAGTGCGAAGATCCTGAGCACTTTTTATAGTTCTTTTATTGAAAGCCTCCTAACTTTTTCTTTTATCTGCTGGTTCAGTGGCCTGTCCATTAAAGATAGGAACAGCCTACAGTATATTGTGAAAGTGTGCTCCAAAATAATTGGAGTAAAACAGAGAGACCTATGTTCTCTCTGGACGGACCAGGTGGTCAAGAAGGGGACGAGCATCATTAATCAACCCCTCCATGCTCTGTCTCAGCGGTTTTCACTGTTGCCTTCTGGCCGCCGTTATGACGTCCCACCAAGTAGGACCAACCGCTACGCCAAATCTTTTGTCCCCTCGGCTATCAGACTTTTAAACACAGACAGTAGTCATTTTAAGTAGCCTTTAGCACTTGGTTGTCTGTTTTTACTTTTACTTTTATTGCTGGATTGTATCACATGGAGTGTTTCTCTTTTTATTTGCCGTGCTGTCTTTGAGATGTTTTGTTGTTTGTTTGTCTTTGTTGCTTGTAAGCTGCAAATATGAATTGCCCCACGCGGGACCAATAAAGTTGTCTGAATCTGAATCTGAATCTGAATCTGAATCTATCGTTGTTTACACACACACCTGCAACTGGCACCCAGCCTTTTAACTGTCATTTGACTGTTCTGCTTCATGTATGCCCCTTTTTCATTTCATTTGGTTGTTTGATGTGTATTTCAAGTATTTCTGTCTCTTTTCTATTTATTTTATTTTGTATTAATTGTTTTGTCCTCTTTCTCTGTCACCCTTCGAGGGGACCTTTTGTCCTCTCGCCAGGCCGTCATTGAAAATACGTATTTTTTTTCTTAGCTGACCTGCCTGGTTAAATAAAGTTTCAATTAAAAGAAATTATTTTGTGCTGGACTGTATCTTTCTTTATTTTTTTTATTTTTTTTGGGTTTGTATTTCTTTTTTTTTATTATTATTATTATTATTATTATTATTATTATTATTATTATTATTATTATTATTATTATTATTATTATTATTATTATTATTATTATTATTATTATTATTATTATTATTATTATTATTATTATTATTATTATTATTATTATTATTATTATTATTATTATTATATATATATATATATATATATTTTTTTTTCAGGTTGGTTTTCCTATCACACTTTTGTATCACAACGATGTGATGTGGAAAACATGTAAAAATATTGTCTGAATAATGGAAAATGCAATAAAAAAGTGTAAATAATTTTTTAATTTTAATTTTTTATTTATGTCCCTAATGTTTTGTGCGTCGTTCCCTCCCCAGTGACATCAGGCGCGTGGGGGTGAGTCTGCTCGGACACCAGAGGAGAATAAACAGCAGCATACAGACTCTTCAGCTACAGTGTCACCACATCCAGCAGAGTGGCTTCCATGTCTGAGGTCACCAGAGAAAGAAACACTGAGCAGCAGGACACAAACCACAGTGTCGTCGGCGCTGTAACTCTACTGGTTGGAACAACACCCCCCCCTGGTGTAGCTGGCAGATACTGCATGCTGCTCCGGCTAGACGAGCGCCATCGTGTGGTCCAACTGTAATACACATGACGCTCTGCAAATTGTTGCCTTTGACGTGAACTATAACCACGGTTCAGCAACAAAGCAACCTCTGCCCGCTCTGGCCCAACCCTTGCCCGCTCTTCCCGCTCTGGCCAAGACTGAGTGGTGTCTCTCTCTTGAGTTCAGAACTCATCTTCTCATCTTGTTTTATTCAACTGCCGCCGATCGATACCTCTCTCTCTCTCTCTCTCTCTCTCTCTCTCTCTCTCTCTCTCTCTCTCTCTCTCTCTCTCTCTCTCTCTCTCTCTCTCTCTCTCTCTCTCTCTCTCTCTCTCTCTCTCTCTCTCTCTATTCAATTCAATTCAAATGGGCTTTATTGACATGGGAAACATACGTTTACATTGCCAAAGCCAAACAAAACAAAACAATCAAACAGAGAAATCAAAAGAAATCAGTACATTACAGAAGGAATTTCTTGTACAGTCTTTATGGTGGTTGTATTCCATTGGATGTCCTTTTCTTGTCACAGCAGCTCACAAATCTTGCTGCTGTGTTTGCACATTCTTGTATTTCTCCCAGTAGGTATGGGAGTTTTGAGTTATTGTCCATGTTTTCAAAGTCTCTTTGGGTGTTTGCAATTTGTGGGAAATATATGTCTCTGATGTCTTGGTATAGTGGGCAGCAGGTTGTTAAGAAGTGGAGCTCGGTTTCCACCTCATCTTGTGTGCAGTGGGTGCATAGTCTGTCTTCTCTTGGGAGCCAGGTCTGCCTATGGCGGCCTTTCTCAATGGCTAGGCTGTGCTCGCTGAGTCTGTACCTAGTCAAGGATCTTCTTAGTTTTGGGTCAGTCACAGTGCTCAGGTATTCTGCCACTGTGTACTCTCTGTTTAGGGCCAAATAGCATTTCAATTTGCTCTGGTTTTGGGTTGTTTCTTTCCAATGTGTCAGATAGTTTTCTTTTTGTTTTCTTATAATTTGATTTAGTCCAGTGTGGTTTCTGTCTGGTGGCTCTGCTTGTGTTTGTGAGCAGAGTCCCAGAACCATCTGGCTGAGTGGGCATCTATCGAGGGTCTCTCTGTGGGTGAGGGCTATGTTGTGGAGTGTGTCTGGGTTGCTTTCTTTTAGGTGATTGTGGAATTTGAATGCTCTTTTTTTAATTTTGATAATTAGTGGGTATCTTCCTAGTTCTGCTCTGCATGCATTATTTGGCGTTTTCCGTTGGGTGCGGAGAATGGATTTGCAAAATTCTGCATGCAGAGTCTCAGTTGGGTGTTTGTCCCATTTGGTGAAGTCTTGGTTTGCAAGTGGGCCCCAGACTTCACAACCATACAGGGAAATCGGTTCTATGACGGAGTCTAATATTTTTAGCCAAATTTTGATTGGAATGTCTAACTTGATGTTCCTTTTTATGGCATAAAAAGCCCTTCTTGCTTTGTCTCTCAGGTCGTTTACAGCTTGGTTGAAGTTCCCTGTAGCACTAATATTTAGGTCGAGATAGGTGTAGTTTTTTGCGTGTTCTAGGGAAATTGTGTCTAGGAGGAATTTGTGTTTTTGTTGTTGTAGGCTGGGCCTTTTTTGGAATATCATAATTTTAGTTTTTGTTTAGATTTACTGTCAGTGCCCATGTCTGGGAGAATTTGTGCAGAAGGTCAAGGTGCTGCTGTAGCCCTTCTTTTGTTGGGGACAGCAGCACCAGGTCATCTGCAAACAGTAGGCATTTGACTTCTGTGTTTGCTAGGGGGAAGCCAGGTGCTGCAGTTTGTTCCAATGTTTTTGCCAGTTCATTTATGTATATGTTGAAGAGGGTTGGACTCAAACTGCACCCCTGTCTAACCCCCCGGTGTTGAGGAAGGAAGTCTGTGTGTTGTTCCTCAATCCTCACAGCACATGTGTTGTTGGTGTACATTTATGAGGTCGTAGGTTTTCCCTCCAATGCCACTATCTAACAGCTTGTACAGCAGACCCTTGTGCCAAATTGAGTCAAATGCTTTTTGGAAGTCAACGAAACAGGAGTATACTTTGCTTTTATTTTTATTTAGTTGGTTGTCGATTAGGGTGCTGAGGGTGAGAATGTGGTCTGTTGTATACGGTGATTTGGTAGGAAGCCAATCTGTGATTTGCTCTGTGAGTATTGTTGTTTGTGAGGAAATGTATGAGTCTATGGTTGATGATCATGCAGAGGAGTTTTCCAAGGTTGCTGTTGACACAGATCCCACGGTAATTGTTTGGGTCAGATTTGTCTCCCTTTTTGTGGAGCGGTGTTATGAGTCCTTGGTTCCAAATATTGGGGAAGATCCCGGAGCTAAGGACAATGTTAAGGAGTTTTAGTATAGCCAATTGGAATTTGGAGTCTGTGAATTTGATCATTTCATTTAGGATACCATCTGCTCCACAGGCCTTCTTGGTTTTAAGTGATTTTATTTTGTCCTGTAGTTCTTGTAGTCAGCGTTGCGTTGTTATTATGGGCTGAGCCGCCACGCAGGATAATGACGCCGCGCGCACGCGCGCGCGCACACGCACGCGCGGCCCCGCGCGCATGCGCATATGTTCCCTCGCGCACAATAATACACTTTGTTTGTATAGCCTTTCATACAGAAACTGCAGCTCAAAGTGCTTCACAACAGAATTAAGACAGGCATAAAATGAGCACATAAAGTGCAGACATATAAAATCAGTTTTTCACATTAGGATCTAACATCCCAACAGGCAACCTTGTTTATGGTTTGATTCAGTTTTAATATAAATAATAAAAATAAAGAGAAGATTAATTAATTATCTACTCAGTCCCGAAGTTTGTGATGTAGATATGGAATGTCCCGGGTTGCTGCTGTTTGCAGAGTGTGTTGTTGTCCGGGGGTGAGTGGTGGTGGGTGGGGGGTTGAATCAAAACAGTTGTCAATTCGGAATTGACGGCTGTTTTGATTTGGCCCTTCGTTCGCCGTCGTTCACCTTTGGACGGCGGTGCACTCTGTGGGCAGCGGCAACTTGGGACGTTCCATATTTACATCACAAAGAGTCCCAGACTGGTTGAAGACACCAGCCTATAGCGGCTATTGTTATGATAATGCGAGGTAGCGCCGCAGGTAAACACAACGATCCGAGCCGAGCGCAGCGCGTTCTCGCGAGCGCGTGTGCACGCGCTTCTGCTCAAATCTTTAATACTCAGTGAGGTACCACTGAGTGGTACCCCGTGCCATGAACAACGCATGCCTGCTTGTAGTGTAATTGGGGAGTCTAGCGGGTTCTGGTAGTCTTTTATGGTTGCCTCCGTCACTTTGAAGCTGCAATTACACCCCGCATCCACTAGATGGGAGTCATCTTACTGAAACAATCCCTTGGAGGAGTCTTCACTTGTTTATTCAACTGGCCCCATACCTCTTCTCTCTCGCTCTCGCTCTCTCTCGCTCTCGCTCTCTCTCTCTCTCTTATAGGCCTTTCACACCGGCCGGGCTCCGTGTCGGAGCCGGTTCTCGAACCGGCCGGCGCGTTCACACCGGGAATAATTGGTTGGGAACATGAAGGAGGCTTTAGTTCGGCCCTCTAAGAAAACACTGAGCACCGATTTTTCATGTTCCGATCTGTGTCAATCTACTGATTTCTATTGTATTTTTCTAAGTATACAGCGATAATCAGTTGTATTTGAGGCAAAAGGGAGATGCAGACGACTAGTTATTTGATGAATTGCCCACGGCTGCTCGGATTCTGTGAAATGACAACATTCAAAACCATGGACTACGTAACGTCACGTGTCTTACATGTGTTCCATTATGTCAAAAGGCTCACTGGAAATAATAGACCGACTGTATTAAGACGAGTGAGTTTTCTTTTTGTTGAAGACTATTGAATGTCATACTTTTTTATATAGAAATGTGTACAGTATATTCTATCTTCATGACGATGCAGTATGCCCTGTTGCTATGTCTTGTGACTTGTGTATGTTTTATTAATTATCCTTGGTTACCTCATTTAATCAACAACTTAATTGTAATCATTCATTTTCTCATAAATGTGAACCACCTCAGGCCAAACCATGATCTCACCCGCTTCAGACCAGATGGTGGCCTTTGACCTGGCTGATCGTCCATATTGCACTTTTTGCCTGTTATGATACAGAGTATGATATTGGAGAGTTACCAGTGGTGGAAAGTAACTAAGTATTTTTACTTAAGTACAATTTCGATCTACTTGTACCTTTACGCGAATATTAAAATTTTAGCGAACTTTATACTTTTAGTTTTTACCCCACTACATTTATCTGAACCCATCAGTATAGTTACTTTGAAGACAAATATTTTGCATAGAAAACATGGCAAACATGTATGAAGATTGTATACTTTCACATTTGAAGCCTGTCAACTTCAAGAGGACTTAATCAGAGCAGCATAACTGGACCACATACCACTTTAACATAACCTTTCATCAGAGCAGCATGACTGGACCACATACCACTTTAACATAACCTTTAATCAGAGCAGCATAACTGGACCACATACCACTTTAACATAACTTTTATAGGTCAATGGATGAGGGTTGAATGCTCCCAAGCACTGGAATACACAAACATCATGTAGAATGCATACTTTTACTTTAGATAAGTACATTCAATAGCAAATACTTCTCTACTTTTACTTGGTAGAATTCTGAATGGACGACTTTTACTTTTACCAGAGTACTCATTTATCTGGTTATTTCTACTTTTACTTAAGTAAAGGAACTGTGTACTTCTTCCACCACTGAGAGTTGCTCATAACAAATACCAGGGGTGTAAAGTACTTGAGTAATTGTACTTTGTTACTAGGGGTGTAACGGTACACAAAAACCATGGTTCGGTATGTACCTCGGTTTTGAAGTCACGGTTCGGTACGGGTTTTCGGTACAGTGGGGGAAAGTTTGGCTTTCCATGTTCCACTCAGGGGTGATGTAGTGTGCAGTAACTAATTGTACTTGTAGGGCTGTCAACGAATATTCTATATTGAAATTAATAATCGACTTGTAGAGAAAAGAAAAAATTATAATAATTATATTAGATTGTGAAAAAAACAGCCCCCGGTGGGCGTTTAACATACTGTTGTATTCGTTCGGTACACACTACAGCCGTTCGGTACGGTACACACTGAAACGGTTCAGTACAGATATGTGTACCTTTACACCCCTATTCGTTACAATACTTAAGTACTGTTTTGGGGGATTTGTACTTTATTCGAGTATTATTAGGTTTGTATACCTGTACTTTTACTCAATTACATTTCAGAGAAAGAAATATATACTTTTTACTCCTTATATTTAAAATGCAGACCTACAAAGTACAAATCTTGCAGGTCCAACCATTTTAATTAGTATATTTGTTTCTCTGGCCGAACTAACGTTATATTTCGTATTTGCATCGCGTCCCGCTCTGAGCCTTACGAGATACTCTGTGATACATATTGTATCTCCCACGAATAAAAAACACATGCACCCCACCTGTATGGGGCCCCGCCCCTAATGGTGGCCACCACCCATATAACCATGACTCTGGTCATGAAACACCCTTCCTCTGTTTTCGTCCCAGCGTATTGGATGCGTGCACCATACGAGTCTAGCGGAATGAAAAGATTAAGGAAGATTAATAATGTTGGAAGCTTACCGGAGGTTGCTGGCCCCTGGCATCTTCGATGCATGTTTTCGGCGACACGACGGGCCTGTGTTGATGTTCCTTGTTTGATGACTGCACATCGAGGTTCAGCTGTACAAGGCTGGCTGTCGGGCCAGCTTGTACTCAGGTAGGCCCTGTGTCTTCAGGCATGGGTATTAGTGTTAGTAATGCTGGTTTGTTTTGTTAACACAACCATGTTGTGTGTTGGCGCCGGGGGCAGGATGGTTTGGTGAACGTTCTCTGCAGGGAACGGTTTCCAAGCTGTCTTGGGCGTGCTGCTAAAACATCTGAAGCTATGCTACATGCTATCGCTACTGCCGCATGCTATTACTACTGCTAATTGCTATGCTGTTTTAATGTCTCCGCCGTTAGATGTTGTCACTCTCCCGCCTCTTGCCCGGTTCATCAATGAAGATCAGTCGGTAGCTGTTGTGGGGTTTTTGAGTTCTATTTACCTTTTTCGGGTAAATGGGTTGACAACGGGGTAGGTCGTGGCTAGGTTCCTAGCCAGGTATTTTACCTTGTGTTCCGGCGGGGTTTGTTGAACGGTGTTCCCATCTGGGTTGGCGTCGGGTAGTGGGGCTATGGGTCCAGCCGACATGATAAACATGTTGCGTGTCTGTGCACAGGCAATTGTTGTCTTGGGTCCCACATTGCCTGGCGTTAGGCTGCAGTAGTATAAGGGCAGGGCCGCCTGGGAGAAATGTGAGGCCCTGTGCGTTTTTAGACGCGAGGCCCCCCATCTCCTGGGGCGGCCCTGTGTAGGGGGCTATTGTTTCGTTTTGTCACTCTGCTATGAGAAGGTCTGTCTTGCTACAGCTTTCTCTCCTCTCAAACCATTCATACTGACGGTCAATCGGTATACTGGGGGAGTAGTGCGGGGGGGGGCTTTGTTTACCTTTTTTGGTAAATGGGCTAAACTAGGGCTGGTGTTCTGTTGTGAATATTTTGAATGAAGACGGGTCTGGTCCGTCTCCCCTTAAACTTTGTGTGTATGGGTTTGCTCATTCTACAGTTTTTGTGGTTTAGCTCTTTTATTCATTTAACCCTTTCATGGTGCACACCACAGTGGAGGGTGCTGTTTGCAATCACCACTGGTGCTCCATGTTAACGTCAGTCCTTTGTTTTTGATATATTGAAACAATGCCCCGCCCGGCCGACACCATGGGTGGGTCGGCCTGGCGAGTGGCTGGTGGGCTGTTAAGGCTTGTACCGCCACGGTATGGAATTGGCAACGATTAGAACTGTGTTCGAATTGGTGTTTTTTCTATTAAAGAAATGGTGTCTGGTGGAGGGGCCTTGAGGGCCAGCCGACGTCGACACATCGCGCGAGGTTGTTGACGTTATTAGCTTTGACCCAGCCGCAAGCTATAACCGCTCAGGGTTCCCCTCTCCGCAGGGGATTTTGGTCTTCTGCTGGAGCGCGGGCGGTATTGTCCTAGGCCCTACACCGCCTCACACCGCGCAGCCAGAAGAAGAGAGAGCACGGCCTCGTCAGCGGCGATGACGGGGCCCTCGACAGGCGGCCATGTTTTTCCCCCGCCAGAGGTATCCTGGGCGTTGATTCGACAGGTGTCCACAAGGCCGACCACCTTGGCGGCCGAGGGATCGGCCATGTAGGATGGGTTCGGCTTGAACAAACAAGCCGTCACCGTCCTGCCGCGAGCAGCCCGCTCTCCGATCACTCCCTTCCCCAACACCAGCGGGAGAAGTGGGCTCTGATTGTTTCCTTTGGCTGCGGGCCGCGTGCCTTCGTTGATGCACGGGCGGCCCCACTTTTCGCTTCTCATGGGGACAGGGGCTGACACCCAGTTGATGGCTGAGCCTGGGTCTGTCCGTGAGAATGTTGTGCTGTCAAGCGGCTCCCACACCTTGAACTGTGTTGGTTGAGCCTGGTGTTACGTCTGTCAACTTAAGTGTTGTCAGCAGGGGGGCTCGAAACCTTTTGAGGCACACAGTGCGGGCTTCCCCGGCCTCGCCTTCGCCAGGCCAGGTATCATGTTGGTGCCTCCCACTCCTGAAATATTGGCAAGTGGTCGCAGCTCACATGGTTTGGGGTGGTAGTAATATCACTGCAGGGCTACGGTGTGTAGGAACCCATGGGGGCCTTACACCTTGCATGTCCGGCTGCAGAACAACTCCTTCAGCATGTTCTGGAGGGGTGTTCAGTGGGGGGGCTTCTTTCATCGGAAGCCCCCCGTATCAGATCGGCCCTTTCTGTCGGGGTTCCCCCTTGGGTGCGATTGCCTCGTGGGTGTGTCAGGGTCAGGTGTTCCGACACGGAACGCGCTCCTCGCACGGTTCCGGGGTTGTCTACGCACAGCGGGGGGACCGGGCCAACTATCTACAGTTCCTGGCGGACCTGCGCCACGTGACGGCGGGTGCGTTGGGAGTGTCGTCACATATGACTACGGCAGTACCATATGTCGAGGTAGATGGAGAGAACGGTGAGGCGGGGACTTGTGTTTACACAACCCCACCCGTTTTCAGGTTTGGTACAGACCCTGTTGTCGGGGTCTCCAGCAGGGACAGCTCTGGTCGACGAGATCCAATCTCTGTGGACGAAGCAAGCCATCGTCGTGGCGTTCTCCTCCCGGTGTTCTCAGCCCGAGAAGTCGGGAGGGAGGGGTGTAAGACCCAGGCTGGACCTGTCCCATGGGAAGGTTCAGCATTTTTTGGATCGTCTCCTACCTGTTGAACACTGTCAGGTGGGGGTCTGGTTCTCCTCCATAGACCTGTAGGATGCGTATGCGCATCCCCGATCTTCCATCCTAGGGCTTACCTACGCTTCCTTTGCAGGGTTAGCGTATGAGTACCAGAGGATGCCGTTCGGTTTTCTCTGGCTCCCCGCATCTTCACCAAGTGCGTGGAGGCCGCACTGCGGCCTTTGCGTCGTCCGGGGTTACGGAGTGTTCTGCCCTGATGACGTTCTGGTCCTTCGCGGTCAAGGTGGATCGCCAGGTCTCATACCAGGCAGGTCTCTACCAGCCTGGGGTTGCTGTAGACTGGATGTATAGTATTCCTCTTCCCAGTCAACGGTTGGAGGGCTATGGGCATCCATTTCAGAGCGTGTTGTCAACACGCTCGGGAGGTTCCGTCCTAGGACGGTTACGGCGCTGTCTCACGTTGCGTTTTCACCGACGCCTCCCTCGCTGGTGATGCGTCGGGCCAACGCAGTAGGGGGCAGCTGGCAAACCATGCTGCCCGGTCTGCGCTACGTTCAATGTGTTGGTGTTGAAAGCGGTCCTTCTGGTCCACAAATGGTGTTGATCAGGACGGACGTTACGACGTCAGTGTCGTGTATCGACAGACAGGGAGGAGTACGCTCCCCCTGTCTGCACCAGGCGGCGGGCGGCTGGCTATGGGCGTCCTCCATCTGCGCGGCCTGAGGGCTCCCCACATCCCCGGCAGGGAGAATGTGGGTGCAGGTGTACTGTCGCGGGGCGGCCCTCATCCTGACGGGTGAGGATTGCGTCTGGACATGGCCAGGCGGGTCTGGGACCGATGCCGTGCCGCCAGGGATTCTTCCCCATACATCTGTTAGGTCAGTTGTTGGGACGGGTACGTTGAGGGGCGCAGGTTCTTGATCCTGATGGTGTTACCATCTGGAATGCGCATGCTCCCTCCACTGTCGCGCTTACGCGGGCAGATGACGTATGTTCCAAGTGTGGTGTAAGGTGGGGGGCCGGGACTCAGTCTCCTGCCCCCTGGATGCTGTCCTTAGTTACCTCCAGTCTCTCCTTGATAGACTGTCGGCTTCGACGGTGAGGGTATATGCAGCAGCTATATCCTCCTATCATGAGGGGTTTGAGGGGATGTCTTGTTCAGCCACCCTCTTGTGAAGCGTTTCCTGCTTGGCGCTCGACGCGTTAAGCCGGTGCAACGCTCCTTGGCTCCGACTTGGGATCTTCAATTGGTCCTCGGTCGGTTGTCCTTGGCCCCGTTTGAGCCGCTCGAGCGGGCGCCGTTGGGACAGCTGTCCCTCAGGACCGCGTTCCTTCTGGCTGTCACTTCCGCTAAACGCGTAGGTGAGCTCTGTGCTCTCTCGGTAGACAGTGCCTGTCTTTTCGGACCGATTGCGGTGTCACTCTGCGACCTGATCCTGCTTTCGTGCCTGAGAATATCCGGAGTTCCTTCCGCTCCCGGGATATTGTGGTTCAGGCGTTTCGTCCTCCTCCTCACACTAGTGAGTTAGATGCGGGCCTTCACCTGTCATGTCCAGTCCGTGCTTGGGGATTTACCTCAGCCGTACTCAGGATTTCAGGGTTACCGACCAGCTTTTTGTCTGTTACGGTGGGGCTCGTGCTGGTAAGGCACTGTCGGAGCAGCGTCTGTCCCATTGGTTGTGCGAGGGTGTTGCCCTCTGCTACACGCTGGCTGGGCAGGATCCCCCTGGGGGCGTCAGGGCGCACTCCACTCGTGGGGTGGCTGCCTCTGCCGCTCTCCTGGGTGGGGCCTCGGTGGAGGCCATCTGTGCTGCAGCTTCATGGTCCTCCCCGGGCTCCTTTGTAAGGTTTTACCTCATGGACATGACCGGGGGTTCTGTCTCCCAGGCGGTTCTGGGGTCTGTGGCCTTTCCTGCTTCCCGTCCTTTGGTCGGGTAGCAGGAGTGTGTGGGTATGGGCCACAGTGTGTTGGGTCACACGTGGTTCCGCCTGTACGGTGTGTTCAAGGGGTTCTAGCTCTCTCTTGTTCGCATTCAGGTGGAGTTGACTGCGCCCCCCCTTCATTAGGAAGGATGGGGTGACAGGGCTCCCCGCACCCCTTGATGTGGGCTTACGGGTCCTCAGGGGGTACATCTGTCGGGTCTCGCGCCCGCTCTTCCCCATTATCTCGTAAGGCTCAGAGCGGGACGCGATGCAAATACGAAATATAACGAAAGGTTATGTAGATAACCTAGTTATATTAGTATTGGCTGAGCGTCCCGCTCTGCGCGCCCTGAGTTCCCTCTTGAGGGATCTTTTCCTGGGACGGGTTTTTGGCGAGGAAGGGTGTTTCATGACCAGAGTCATGGTTATATGGGTGGTGGCCACCATTAGGGGCGGGGCCCCATACAGGTGGGGTGCATGTGTTTTTTATTCGTAGGAGATACAATATGTATCACAGAGTATCTCGTAAGGCTCAGAGCGGGACGCTCAGCCAATACTAATATAACTAGGTTATCTACATAACCTTTCGTTAACGTTATTAATCCTGCGGCCGCACTTTATTTAAAAACAGCCAATCAAATTCCCATCAATGGAAAATTAACCCGCCCACACCCATGGTGATTGGTCCTTGTGCAAGACTAGAAAGCGGGGATCTTTGATTAAACACCTGCTATCAGAAGAATAGACAGTCAGGAAAAAGGTTTTTACTTTTACTTTTTAGTACTACCTCTTAACAATCGCCCCCAAAAGTGGCCACCCAAAATTGGTATGGCCGGAAGTGTTGTGTAGTACATGTCCAAATTTCATAAAAATCCGTTCCGAAACAAGTGATTAGGAGCGTTCCAGGTTTCCTATTCCTCATAGACTTCAATTCATTCTGCGTTTTTTTCTCTTCCTGTTTTGGCTCGTAACTTTTCACCTAGATTCGTACATCCCCACTTGGGGTATCATTGGAAAGCCACACTCATTGGCTACAACCGTGTTCAATCATTTTCGAGATCGCCAAATGATTGACGGAGCTAGAGCCCCGGAAGTCGGGAGTGGTATTTGCGCAATACCGTGTACTTCGGCGCACGCCTCACATATCGGCATGTAACTCGAGAACCGCTGAACGGATTTTGTCACAGGAAATGGCTATCGACAGGCAACAAATAGGGCTTTAATTTGATATATTGAATTAATAGATATGCACACCCGAGCCGCTAGAGGTCGCCAAAGTGCCGGTGGGAAAATCGTCCTCAAGAGGGCCCACATGTGGGCCGTTGCATGTTAAGTACATTTAAAAGTAGAAACTTTTTTACTTTTACTCAAGTGTGTTTTTAGCCAGATACTCTGACTTTTACTTGAGTACGATTTTGAGACGGTACCCATACTTTCACTTAAGTATAATTTCTGGGTACTTTTTACACCCCTGAAGAATGACAATTGACAACAACAAAAAATATTCCAATTTAACAGCACCTTTCTTCCTGATGAGCAAGTAAAGAATTGCACTTTTTCACAATGACAGTTGGCCTACTGTAATCTGAAACTAGATATACACATAATAATGTTCAATGTCCACACTCAGCATTATGGCATGGAACCGCATATGAACATGCACACGTGCGCCATTCAACCGCACGGGCACGCCTCTTATATGTCACTAGCACACATGTTCTTGACGTGAAGGGTCAGCAGGTGGTTTTGTCACACAGGTACTCAGACTGAAGACTGCCTAGTCCCTGCACCAACATTGGGTGGCGCACACGTTAGTCGATCGGTTTGGTTTTCAGAGGTGGTTGGCATCCCAAATGTTCCATTATTACCGCATACTACTGGATTACAATTGCATTCCATTCTTCTAGTTATAATAATCTAAACTAAAGAAGAAATGAATGTTGTCAACATAGTTTATTTTTGTATTAAATATGTAATGTAAATAAAATGACTGATTTAATACAGTCCAACGCCTTGTATGATTTTTTTTAGACAGATGCCCTCCGGCACAGTAAAGCTCTATTTAGCTGTAAGGCCCTCGGTTGCAAAATTACAACATCACTTTTAGCTTTTAGCTATTTAAAAAAAATGTAAATGTTTTTCTTTTTTTCTTTTTTGAGTACATTTACATAGTCAATGAGTCCTGTTGTTCAGCCTCGCAATGCTATTGGATAGTCAAATGTGTTTATAGGTCCCACATTCTGGCCTCTGAAGTTGAACATTTCATTTAATTTAATTTAATTTGGGCCTTTACTGGCACTTCCGGTATTTTGAGCTCATAGGAGAGAGTGCGGGGGGGGGGGTGAATGTGTCATTATTACCCCACCCCCTCCCTCCCCCCCACGAGCTCCATGTAATGCGGAAGTGGTCTGAATCCGTGTAGTAGTCGCAGAGGTTGACCAGCAGATGGTGGTGTTTCACACACAGTGTGTTTATATTATTCCACACAGCAGGCAGCAGGAGCGATGATGATGATGATCGAGACACACTGGACTGAAGAGTGACTTCTTCTTGCATTAGGAAGAAATGCGCGTTTTGTCTATCAAAACAACAGCGTAATAATAATCATCATTTTTCAGAGGCAAGATCCGAAGGATTCGTCGCAGCAGGTAACAACAACGTTTGCGTTCATGTCAATAAAATGCCTTCTTTCTTAAACTAGCCATGTTTTGGGCGTCACGTTACCTAGACAACACCACTAACAACAACAGAGCTATTCTATATAGTTTACATTAGCCTAGTGTGTGTGTGTGTTTTTCTTTACTAACTAGAAGATGGATAGCGTTACAACAAGTGGTGATTTACAACAACAGAGTGGATTAAGGAGCTATAACCAATAGGTTACTCACTAGCTAACTAGCTTAGCACACTAGGATTAGCTAACACTAGTTAACCTAAATGGCTTATGATGTTGTGCCTCCTCTCTGGGTCACACAGAAGAAGAAGAACTATATGAAGCCAACAACACATTGTGTTTTACTTTGGATTAACTTATTATACCTGTAACTGTTGTTACATTTGATTTGCTCAGGAGACACAGCCAGGCTGCTAACAGTATATCTGGCTCTGTGATTGATTGATTGATTGATTGATTGATTGATTGATTGACTGTAACCAGGAGGATGGGGCTGTTCGACAAGCTGGCCGGCTGGCTGGGGCTGAAGCGGAAGGAGGTGAACGTCTTGTGTCTGGGACTCGACAACAGCGGCAAGACCACCATCATCAACCAACTCAAACCCTCCAATGTAAGTAAGTCCGCTGATGGTGGTTTGCCGCTAAGGCGTTAGAGTCTTTTTAGACTATTTTTGTACTCATAACAGTACTGTATATTTGTTGATCTCTGGTATATGTGTCATAAATGTCTAGATGCAACAGTACTGTCTACTACTAGGCTGTATGTCATTTACATACATGACATATGATGAATTGAAAATGGGGGACCCTGATGTGTAAACAAGACGAAAGTCTTTCTCTGGTCTGCATCCCCTTAACAATTGTGTGTATTGAGCCGTACTGTATTGTACTGTACCCATTCTGCAATCTGTTAATAAAGTTTTCAATCAATCAAGCAACGCATGGCACCCCATCATCGCCTCTCTGGATCTAGTTACACTGCTGGCCACTAGTAGTCACACTGTCTCTATGTAGATAATACAACTCTGTACATACATCTGATAAGCACTACACTCAGTAGTACTAACGTGTATATTTTGTACCCAGTTTAACCACCTGTACATTGAATGAATGAATGAATGAATGAATGAAAACTTTATTTAACAGATTGCAGAATGGGTACAATACAGTACGGCTCAATACACACAATTGTTAAGGGGATGCAGACCAGAGAAAGACTTTCGTCTTGTTTACATCAGGGTCCCCCATTTTCAATTCATCACAACATACATGACATATATGACATCATGACATTTATGGCATAGGGACATACATGACATACATACATGACATTAGGGGTGGGTGGGTGGGAGAGAAATATACATACGGTGGTGGGGAGAGAATATATACAATACGGTATATTGTATATTACTGTTGCACTTTACTGTTACATTTGCACTCTGGTTGGATGCCACACTTGTTTTAGTTGTGCTGTACTTGTGCTGCATGATGACAATACATTTTAATCCAATCTAATCTAATACAAATACTAGTATGCAATAATTCACCCAAGGGGGTTGTTTGTTATCATGAGAGGACAAGGTGTATCCCCGGCGTCGGTGAATGATTGCGTTCCTGACCTGTTATACATCGGGAAGCTTATATTGCTTATGATAATGGTAAAAGGTTTATGTTCCCATCTGCATATGACATGGTAAATACAGCCTGTGAAAAATAACCCTTATATTTCCATTTTATTCCCGTTAATTCCCATGGAAAGTTTCCACCTTTGAATATTCTCAAAATGTTGCAACCACAGTTTCGGGTACTTTTTTTTTTTTTTTTTACTAGCCAACTAGCAAGAGTAGGTAAGGGACATGTATAGGTCTAGTATCTACAGATATGCAAAAAGGGTTATATTCAGGTATGTACAGACAGATGTGTGTATATATATATATATATATATATATATATATATATATATATATATATATATATATATATATATATATATATACACAGTAAGAATACATTTATATATATATTATATACGGTACATACAGCATAATTGTACATGCTATCATACAGAGTTATGTGCAGGTGTAGCCTATAAGTAGGTATATAGAAGACTTATATGCAGGTATATTCAGACAGATATGGATACCTAGGTAGCTAGTTGTGATTATTATGATTAGTGTAGGGCAGTTATAGACAGTGAAAGTAGTAGGCAGGTATACAATACATTGTCTATAAAAGAAGGAAGGGTCATAAATCAAATCAAATGTATTCGTAAGGCCCGACAACACACGTTAATGTCCCCATGGGGCCGGACACGTCTTCTTTAAACAAGTCGAGAAGAAACATCACAATAAGTCAAGAACAAAACAAGAACACCATGAAGTCCAAACATTTTTAAATAAATGCAACACTCCCAGTCCCAGACATACCCCACGCGAAGGTAAGGACAAACTCACTAAAACCTAGCAATAGGAAAAAATGCATGCAAACAAAAATGTCATCACATCAGTAATCTAGCATTCTATGGTCTTCTTCGTCCCAGACTTTGGTACCGGTTCTATTACAATTCAATATATACAATTTATCTGAGGAAATATACCATCAACCAATATATCAAACGTTAGCTACTCGACAATGCAACAATTTTGCAGATAATTTTGACATCCGAGGTAATAACCAGTTTAAATGAGGTCATAAATGATTGTGAATGAATAAATAAATAAACATTAAAAAAAAAAATCGAAAATTTTCTCAAATAAACAAACGAAAAGGATAGGTTTGAAGCCGAATGCTTATAGAGCAACCTACCCCTAATTCAAAAACAAATTCAAAAAAGTTAAAGTTTTCAAAATAGAAAAAAAAAAATCTAAAATCAAGAAAAACCTATCCAGAATAGATCAGGTCAGATCCAGAGAGACTATGGAATACCAAGCATTGCTTTGCCACAACAAGCATTATATCGAGTGCGAGATTGAGTATGTCAAGATTCAAGAGTTTTATTTGTCACATACACAGGGCATGCAGTGAAATGTATCATCATGCCCATCACTTTAAATGCTACATGTATAACGTTGTTATCACACTTTGGTCTGAATACACTATAAGCATGTCCAAGATACTGTATATTAAATGTATATATTTAAAAAATAAAATAGAAATCCTTTTGAGCTTTAAAAAAAAAATTATTTAACTGTTAAACATGTGTTGCAGCTAAAGTGTCTATTTTCGTTTCTCACCGTTGCAACTGAATCACATAATTCATCATTCGATCACATATCATATCATGTTGTCAACGTTTCGGTTTTAACACCAGACGGCAGACACCATTTCATTTGGCTCAGGAGGTAGAGCAGTCGTCTGGTAATCCGGAGGTTCCCGGTTCGATTCTCCCGCTCCTCCCGGGCAGCGTGTCGAAGTGTCCTTGAGCCAAGACACTTAACCCCTAACTGCTCCCGATGAGCAGGTCGGCACCTTGCATGGTCGCCTCCGCCGTCGGTGTGTGAATGTGTGAGTGAACGGGTAAAAATGTGAGGAACAAAATTGTAAAGCGCTTTGGATAAAAGCTGTTCTATAAATGCACCATTTACCTTTTGTTTCACAGGCCCAGACACAAGACATTGTCCCGACCATTGGCTTCAGCATAGAGAAGTTCAAGACCTCCAGGTAGACCATGATTCAGTAGCATGGGAGACGTCCGGTGCTTTGGTAGTCAGGTCTTTGTTCTTTAAAAAAAAAAAACATATATATATATATATACAGTATATAGATCACATTATCTAGGAGATTTGATAGATTAGATTTTACATTGCTATCAACCTTCATGTTACAACGCTTGTATATTGTGTGACTGCTTGGCTAATGTCTGCGATCTAGGATTCAGAGAGCTAATGGTGGCTATGTGTGTAACCTGGTTCTAAGGTTATGAGTAACTTGAAACGATATCACAAGACTGATAACAGAAAACCTACATTTTTCAACTTTGTAAATACATTTTTAATTAACCTATTTCTGCCCTCTTTTCTTGATCCTCCAATCGCAACTGTTGCTTCACTTGGGCAAACAAATAGAAGGTAGAATCTAGATTATTGACCCCCCCCCCCCGTTGCCTTGCCTAGCTTTGCCTAGTTTGTTGTTGCTATTGTACCATATCTTCACCTAATGCTAGGAGTAAAAAGGATAATAATTGTCCAGTAGTGCTTCTAGCCTAATGTAGATCTGTTTATTTGTCCTTCACTTCTCTTCTCTTGACTTCTCTTCTCTTCACTTTACTTCTCTTCACTCATATTCTCTTCACTTTACTTCTCTTCACTCATCTTCTCTTCACTTTACTTCTCTTCACTCATCTTCTCTTCACTTTACTTCTCTTCACTCATCTTCTCTTCACTTTACTTCACTTCTATTCTCTTCTCTTCGCTTCACTTCTCTTCTCTTCTCTTTGCCTCTCCTCACTTCACTTAACTTTGTCTTCTCTTCTTTTCACTTCTCTTCTCTTCTCTTTGCCTCTCCTCTCCTCACTTCACTTAACTTAGTCTTCTCTTCTTTTCACTTCTCTTCTCTTCTCTTCTCTTTGCCTCTCCTCTCCTCACTTCACTTTGTCTTCACTTCTTTTCACCTCTCTTCTCTTCTCTTTGCCTCTCCTCTCCTCACTTCACTTCACGTTGTCTTCTCTTGTCAGTCTTTCCTTTACAGTGTTTGACATGTCAGGCCAAGGCAGATACAGGAACCTCTGGGAACACTACTACAAGTAAGTGCTGGCGGCACAGGACACACACACGCACGCACACACACATGTACAGGCGCTTAGTCACGCCATACAATCGCTCAGCCTCACAGATGCTCCAGTTGTTGCTCCACTGACGGGTCATCACTGTGTTCCTCAGGGAGGGCCAGGCCATCATATTTGTCATCGATAGCGGAGACAAGCTGAGGATGGTCGTGGCTAAAGAAGAACTGGACACACTGCTAAACCATCCAGGTGAATCACTTTGTGTTTAGCAGCAGCTCCTAGGGTTAGGGTGATGATTCAATATTATCCTTTTATCGTATTGTATCGGGATCATATTGCAAGGAAATGACGATATCATAATATCGTTGCGCACAATTCTAATGCAATTATTAATTATAATTAAAATGCAGTACTGTATCTGTATCAATATTGTACAATAAAAAATTCTGGTTAATGCCATGCCGTCACATCTCTTGTTTTTTTTTTTTTTTTTTTTTTTTTTATTATTGCATTTTCCATTATTCAGACAGTCTCTTTACATGTTTTCCACATCACAACAGGATAGGAAAACCAACCTGAAAAATTTAAAATATAAAATAAACAAAAAAAAACAGAAATACAGTCCAGCACATGCCTCACATTGATCATTGAACATCCCTTCCCTTGGAATGTTTAAACGTATGATTTCAGACCATTGTGTGACTACCTGTAACTGTTTTAGTTGATATTTCTTAATTATTTTGAAAAGTTTTAAATTGTTTACTCTGGTGTTTAAATTTCTGTAAATATTGTTTTTATTATGTACTGTACAATCGTCGTTTCTGTAAATGAGGGAAACCTCAGATGCTTACGATTTTAAATAAAGGTTGAAAAAAAATATATATAATCAGTCGTTACATGTTACGGTTACACCTGACATATCTACTGTATAATTATAAAATGTACGGAGAGTATAAATCGGACCTAAGATATCCTGACTTTTATTTACCCATCATTCTCAAATATGGACCCCATCTCTTGTTTTAAAATAGATAGATCTTACTCATCTTTTGAGTCTGATGTTTCATAGTGTGTAGAAAATACAATAATGTTTTCATTTTAGTATTTCCATTTAGTGTTATTCCAAAGATCATATGATGTTTGTTCATTGGCTTTACTGAAAGTGATTATTAAATTGTGACACTAAAACCCTGCGTTGTCCTCCTCGCGCTCCTCGCAGACATTAAACACCGCAGGATCCCCGTCCTGTTCTTCGCCAACAAGATGGATGTGAGGGAAGCACTGTCTTCCGTCAAGGTGTCACAGCTGCTCTGTCTGGAGAACATCAAAGACAAACCATGGCACATCTGGTACAAACATACACATGATACTGTACATACACACATGCTAATGGGGGTCTGTTGATTCCAGCGATGATGATGTTCCAATTATTGTTGAATAACTCCTCTAGTGTAAAGCTGTGTGCAAAGACAACCACACATGGCTGGTACCATAACATAATGTTTTGGTGATGATGGTGTTATAGCCATTGGGGGGTCAAGCTATGGTACCGATATTTGGTCTCGTCATCGACTGATGTCGCGTCAGAAAATCACATTTTTAGGTTGATCTGACACTTTTTGAAAGGGGTGATGTTTTAAAATCAACTCATTTTATATGTACCTGTAGGTCAATAGAATGGTATAATCATAACACCTGTGTTGGCAGGGGGTGCACTACAGGGCTAGGATCTGGCAGAATGGTAAGGTGCTGTTCTAATGTGACCTCTTGATATGTTTCAGTGCCAGTGACGCTTTGAAAGGAGAAGGTTTACAGGAGGGAGTCGACTGGCTACAAGGTACGAGACCTCAACCATTTTTTTTATTTTTTTATTTTTCTATTTCTTTATTAGGGCGGCTGGGTAGCGCAGTGGACTAAGCACTCGCCTACCACCGCGGAGACTCTGGGATCGAATCCAGCTGTCAGCGGTACCTCCGGCTCGGTCAGTCGTCCCTACTAACACAATTGGCAGTGTTAGCGGGTGGGAAGCCGGTGGGGTGTGTGTCCTGGTCGTTTGTAAACTGCTGTTCCTACTGGTCGGTCGGGGCGCCTGTTCAGCAGGGAGGGGATCTGGGGGAGATAGCGTGATCCTCTGCACGCGTTACATTCCCCCAGTGAGAGTCCTCGCTGTCGGGTGAAAAGAAGCGGCTGGCTGATTCCACATGTATCGGAGGAGGCGTGTGGTAGTTCTACACCCTCCCCAGGCCGACAGTGGGGCAATGCGTGCAACGACCAGGAAGGGAATTGGCATAACGTAAAAAGAAATGTAAGCAATGTAACGATATGCTTAGCTCACGATTCATGTTGACACATGGCATTGGGTTCACAGCTTTTGTTGTGATATTTTATCCAATCTGTAGGGAGCTTTTAAATTACTTATTTTTCTTCGAGATTCCCCCATAAACGAAGCAGAATCGGGAAGAAACGTCCCTTAGAAATGTAAACAGAAGAAATGACGCACATCACCACTTTGTTTTTGAAAAATTACATGATGATGTAATTATGTCTGAATGTAGTTTCAAGTTTGTTTATTATTTATCACAATAAAATACAGGTACTTTACGATGAAATACTTGTTTCTGTATGCGCCCCTGAGAGTGTGCTTCATACAGTTAAAAAAAAGAAAAGTAAGTAAAGAGGAATATACATATATACAATACAGAGTAAAATGAGTAACAGTGAGGTACAATCCAGAAAATGAGGTACAAAACTTTAGGGTAAGGTGCAAATGCAAATGAGGTATGAATAATAGATAAATATAATGTAGTGTTAAAGTGTTTAAAGTGAGTGTTAGGGTGAGTGTTTGTTTAAAGTGAGTGTGTACGTGTGGATGTGTGTGCTGTGAGTGTAGATGATGGGTTGTTACTAGGGATGTTCGATATTGGCTTTTTTACCTATACCGATATTGTCCAACTCTTAATTTCCGATACCGATATCAACCGATACCGATATATGCAGAATCAGAATGTGTTCTTACTTGCTTGCCTGGGTAAATAAAGGTTAAATAAATGTAAAAAAGATTTTTTGAAAACGATAATTTCCAATATCACATTTTAATGCCAATATCGGCCGATAATATCGGACATCCCTAGTTGTTACATGGTGTCGTTGAGCATCCTGATGGCCCTGGGGATAGAAGAAGCTCCTTCTGAGTCTCATGCTTTTCTCCCCTACTGCACTCATGCCACTCTAACCTACCTTCCTTTGGGTGACCGGATCGCGTCCTATTTTTCTACAACGGAGTTCGGCGATTTGCGAATCTGATTGGCCACTGACGTTTCTGGTCATGTGACATGTGCGCCCAATAGCGTGACGAGCTGTGTCTTTGCCCATTTCCGCGTCGAACAGCCTGCAAAGCACCTGGCGTTCTATCGCCCCACGCTCTAAGACAAACTCTAACCTTAACCGACTTCGAACGAGCGCCTAAGCCTAACCAGTGTAGAAACTTGCGGTCCCACGATTGGGCGTACATGTCGCATGACCAGAAATGACACTGGCCAATCAGATTCGCAAATCGCCGAACTCCGTTGTAGAAAAATAACAGGCGACCGGATCCACTACTACACACACACGGCAACATTATCATTCCTTTCTTTTAATGTGTTTTTTTATTTTCTCATTATTTTAATCATTCAATAGAGCAAATTTCACAGTGAGTATTGGGTGTCGCTGCTGTCTTAGTGTCATGTAGTGTTGGAACATCCATCCCATAGATCAACCACTTCCACTCTGCTCCCCCGTCAGTACACCTGTAGAACCCACTCTGCCCCCGTCAGTACACCTGTAGAACCCACTCTGCCCCCGTCAGTACACCTGTAGAACCCACTCTGCCCCCGTCAGTACACCTGTAGACCGTCGGTTGTGTGTGATAGTAAAGGGTTAACCTTCTGCTGTCGTGTGGCAGTGAAAGGGTTAACAGGCTTCACTCTATAGACCAGGCTTTCCCGACATTCCTGACACAGGCATTCATGTATTTTCACAATGATATTATTGAGAGATACCTGTATGCGGTTTCTATGATCATGTGACCTTTGACACCCTGTGTTTTTTTTTTTTTTTTCAGATCAAATCAGAACGATGAGAACGTGAGGGCCTAGAGATGGACGCCATGGAGAGGAGATGCTGCGTGGCTGTAACCATAGCAACAAAAGGGACCCCCCCATATTGAACACACCCGCAGTGAATAGATGCACATCCTGTAACCATAGCAACAAAAGGGACCCCCCCATATTGAACACACCCGCAGTGAATAGATGCACATCCTGTAACCATAGCAACAAAAGGGACCCCCCATATTGAACACATCCGCAGTGAATAGATGCACATCCTGTAACCATAGCAACAAAAGGGACCCCCCATATTGAACACATCCGCAGTGAATAGATGCACATCCTGTAACCATAGCAACAAAAGGGACCCCCCCATATTGAACACATCCGCAGTGAATAGATGCACATCCTGTAACCATAGCAACAAAAGGGACCCCCCATATTGAACACATCCGCAGTGAATAGATGCACATCCTGTAACCATAGCAACAAAAGGGACCCCCCATATTGAACACATCAGCAGTGAATAGATGCACATCCTGTAACCATAGCAACAAAAGGGACCCCCCCATATTGAACACATCCGCGCCTCATTCCAACAGTTGTTCTCTAGAACCAAAAGTAGATCTGGCTGGTTTTGTTACTCGAGGTCGAGGAGAAATCAGGAATAGCTGTTTCACTTTACCGGGACTAGTGACAAATGAGAAGAATGTGAAGCTATTGGTCGTAAAATAATACAATACTTAATTCCTGTCTACAAATGTAATTTCCAGTTTTTATTTATTTTTTTAATTAAATGCCTTATGTCATTTATTCAGTAACAAAAATTTGCATTTGGTGCTGTTCTGCTCAAGCTTAAAATAATTGTATTTAATAACAAAAGGCGAGTCTCATTTAATGACGATGGGCATCCTATCAAAAAATAAAATAAAATAAAAAAAAGTATTGTTTAGTTTATGATGATGAACCAATGCTGTTTCACTAAAGTCTGATTTCTAGGTACTTATAAATACTTTGTAATAGATTTACTTGAATTTGTCCTTTTTTTGTTATAGAACTACATTTATTTAATCTTAAGTCCTCAACATTGTCCATAGAGCAGCGTATCTAGACAGTGTGATTAACAAGTGTAAAGCCATAAAGACATGCCTCTCTCACTCCATGGAGACACGCCTCTCTCACACCATGGAGCAGTGGCGGACTGGGACACAAATTCAGCCCGGGACATTCAGACGCACCAGCCCACACACCGGCCCACGCACCGGCCCCGAAACCGGCCCACACAACGGCCGTTATGAAACACCAGTATTAAACAACCCAAGGCTGTGGCTAAGGAGTCAACATCAGGGAGACCAAATCTACACCCCGTCCCTAGATGTGCACTCGTGCACAGTGCACAGTGCACACACACACACACACACACACACACACACACACACACACACACACACACACACACATATACATATACCGTTACTTCCTGTCATTGGCATATGTTTTTTTTTTACTAACATCTTAGTGCCTCATTAGCCTAGGGATTAAGGATACATGAAGTATTAACTACACCATAATAATATTGAGGTTTTGATCCATAGAAAGGTCTGTGCTACACAATTTCAGTTAGATTGGATTTATTGTCTTTTAATTTGGCACTCATGACATTAGTTGCTTGCCGTCTAATCAACATCGAAAGACCCCCCACTTCCTCCCAGACACCCATTCCAAGAGCCTGTTCTCTCTCTCTCTCTCTCTCTCTCTCTCTGTGTATGTGTCTCTCTGTGTGTGTCTCTCTCTCTCTGTGTCTCTCCCTCTCTCTGTGTGTCTCTCTCTCTGTGTCTCTCTCTCTCTCTCTGTGTGTCTTTCTGTCTGTCTGTCTGTCTGTCTGTCTGTCTGTCTGTCTGTCTGTCTGTCTGTCTGTCTGTCTGTCTGTCTGTCTGTCTGTCTGTCTGTCTGTCTGTCTGTCTGTCTGCATTCACACTCACACAGTCATACGCTACTGGTGGTGGTGAGCAGCATCAGCATCTCATTCAAGACTGGCTAACAAAAGCATGTCTTTCACTTAACACCAAGAAAACAGTGTGTATGATGTTCACAAAGTCACCAGTATAAGTCACTCACTCTAATGTGTTTCTGGGAGAGGCGGAGCTGGACATTGTACATTAATTCAAGTATCTTGGACTCTACATTGACCTTCAAAAAGTCATGTGAAGAAAGTGACAAACGCAGTCAAGTTTAACATCGAAAACTTCAGGCAGATCAGGCCCTGCCTGCCAGTTAATGCTGCAAGGATGTTTCTGCATTCAATGATTTTATCACACATCGAGTACTGTTTTATCAACTGGTCTCTTTCATATGTCACTACTCTTACACCAATATAATTACTTTACAAAAAAGCCATAAAAGTATTTGATAGGAAACAAATTTCATTTCATCACTGTAATGTTTTAGAAAAACATAACATGCTAAGTTTCGAGAATTTCCAAGTTTTCAAATATACTTGCTTCATGTACAAGGTTCTGCATGGACTTGCCCCTCCCCCATTGAATGAGTTCATCCAACAGAAAGCAGACACTGGCATTACCACCAGGGCCATCAGTAGAGGGGACTGTAAGGTGCCTTTTCGGTATACTACCTTTGCAAAAACTGTGTTCTCTGTTAAAGGTTATATATATATATATATATATATATTTTTTTTTATAGTACACTCATTTGAGTAGTGGAAAAGGGGTAGGATTAAATAAGTGTATACTTCTTCCTACTCCTTTTCGAACATGTAGATTGAGTTGTGTTTTGCTTTTGTTATTGTTTGTTTGTATTCATTGCATGTTCGAAATAAAGATTTCAAATCAAAAGGTGGTAACTACTGGAATAGCCTACCAGTTGTGATTAGAGAGTGCCCTACATACTCCATGTTCAAGACCCATCTTAAACTGCATTTTAAGGCAAACCAGAACTGTGATCATTTTTAATCTGATTTAGTTTATGCAACTTGTTTATTGTTTTATTGCCGGCCCACACACTGGCCCACACACCAGCCCACATAATGGCCCACACACTGGCCCACACACTACAACGGCCCACACACCGGCCCACACACCGGCCCACACACTGGCCCACACACTGGCCCACACACCGGCCTACACACTGGCCCACATACTGGCCCACACACCGGCCCACATACTGGCCCACACACCGACTCACACACTGGCCCACACACCGGCCCACACACTGGCCCACATACTGGCCCACACACCGGCCCACACACTGGCCCACACACTGGCCCACATTAGTGGCCCACACACCGACTCACACACTGGCCCAAAAAAAAAGAAAATCGAGAAAAAAAAAATATATATATATATATTTTTTTGGACCAGCCCACTTTGGTTCCGGCCCATCGGGATTTGTCCTGAATGTCCCGATGGCCAGTCCGCCACTGCCATGGAGACATGTGTCTGAACGTCTACATCCAAGTAATGCAAACGGAGACCAACTCTGTGGACCACAAACATGTTTGTCTGGACATTTACATCCAAATGAGCTTTTAGAGGCAACATCTTCTCTAGAGCTTTAATGAGTGACAATGAATTGACTTTGTGGAATGGGTTTGAACTGTTACGTCCAAATAATGTTTATTTTACTGTAGGGCAGACGGGTATGTATGAGAAAATGTGCCCATTATGTCCTTGTAAAAACCCTCGTGAATACCGTCACTCTGGGCACTGTCCACAAAGTCGGCCTCACATTATTTGCCAGTTTTTTTTAATTACACCATCTTTGCTGTCTATTTTCACATTTTGGAAGTGACTTGTTCATCATATACACAAAGCAAGATTGAAACGTTCCCAGATGATAGGACTTTTTCTTTTTATACATATAACTGTAAATGCAGTGTCCCAAGAATTCTTGGCGTATGAAGACGAGATCATTATTTCTATTCTAATGGTGCTTTAGGTATACTGTACATTTTTTCCAGTCCCTACAGTGATCAAACGTGTCCATATTCATCTGCTTTTAATACATTTTTAATGAGGACTTTCTTGGACAGGGTTGTCCATCTTCTCCGGATTTGTCTCCGTTTTGATGGCTGTTCACATTTGCCTACAGTAGGGTGCCGAGATTCATTGTTGTGAAGGATCAGATTAAACCGAATATATATATTTATTTATGGATATATATTGAATAGTATTTGTATATCGTTTGATATCCCTTGTATATTCCTTGTACATATACACGGAATATTCCTTTATTCTACTACAGCCCATAATAGTTCATTCTCTTATTGGACAAAAGGACCAGGCGCCAGGGACCAGCCCCTGGCGTCCAAGTTCAAAGGTACCGACGAGACATGCCCTTACTAGCCCCGGCTCCGCGCAGGAATACGGCTACCGAAAGCAGAGTGGCACTATTTGTCCACCGTGCATATAAATATGGCGCAAGAAATGTAGAATTCCTCTTATCCCTTACCCTTCTACCCAACTAAGTAACAGAACGTGAAGCCTCACCCCACGATACCGCGTGCGGTGTAGTATGGCCTGTTTGGCCTTAGAATAGCAGTGAGACCTCGTGCGAATTAATAGCTGAATTGCCAGAGTTTGGCACCGTATTTCTATTAAGTAATAATAGTCTATTATGTATGGTGCATCGTGCGGTTAGAGTTCTAAAGTGAGCAGCATCCCCGTCGCTTCCTCGTGTTATCTAGAGTCTTAACCAGGTTGGGCAGACCACACGTGGTGCTTTCATCCGAGGAGTTCTAGGCGAGGACCGAGTGGACCTGTACATTGGATTACCTACCCGACGACTGCTGAGCCCTATGCGGCATGGAATATATATTTGCTTTGGTACTTTGATTTGTGGAGCGGATAATCACCAACACCGGTGAGTGTTGGATCTACCCCGAAAGGAGTCAAGGTGAGACGGCGCCCAGACCAGACTGAGGTCGCCTCGCTTCTTCTTCACTGTGGAGCTACAGCTACAGCTACAGCCTACAAGAGAGCCAAGGTGTATTCATCTGCGGATCAAGATTCTACTGCACTGTCTTCTGTACGTGAAGTCTCCCTAGAAATCGTTGACCAGACGGGATACGGCCGACGGCTCTCCTACCCCCCCTACTGGCTTACAACCGGCAGGACCCCTTCAGTATATCCAGCTATAATCATTAAGTGACCATAGATATAATTCCCTAAGAGCCAGGTTGTATACTTGCTTCCTGCGTAACCAGAGATTGGACATTCAGTATTGATTTGCCTACGAGTACTCATTTGCCTTACAAGAGCATTCAAATCATAAATGTAATGGTGAATATTATATGTACCTTTTGCTATATATTAAATATTTGATTATTACCTTTGTGTGGACCTGGTTTCATGGTGGGAAAGTGTTCATCATATTTAGATATCGTGTACTGTATGGCCAGTAGTTAAAGTACATAAAGCGGTAGTGGTTTAATGATACCATACTTATCAATACAGTCAGGGAATTGTACCCCTCAGTTACAATTGGTCCTTCGAGCCGGAGGGTAATTAGCGTAATATTAATATAGTGGTATTAATATTGAAATGGCCTATGATGAACACTCCACGAAACGGTCCTCCTAAAGTAGAACGCCCGCAGCGTAGACGACAGCCACCTAGAGGATTACGCTGCCAGTATACTACCTAGCCTTCTACAAACAGTAAACGCAGTAAAAGTAGAAAGTAAAATTATGTCCGACCCTATCAACCAGGATACCCCGACCACAGAGGCCCTAGTGGGTTCTAATGTAACTGACCAAGCTCACGGTGGGGACCAGGAGGGAACTGACACGACTTTACCCCCCGCCAAGACCGAAGAAGTAGTCCCCCAAGAGCTCCGGGAGGAAGACAACCCTCCAGAGATGGAACTCTACACGGAACAAGATGAGGAGAGCGCCGAGGAGATAGAGCTCCAGGACTCCCCGCAGGGGAATGCATCCCCAACGGGTACTGCCAGGAGCGGCTCACCTCAACCAGTGTCTTCCCCCAGCGAGGCGGAGAGGATGCTGGCACAGGCGTTCCTCGCCAGCCTAGCAGCCGCTACGGAGCGCGATCGACTCCAAGCACAGACGATTAGCGAGCGCGAACAACTCCAAGCACAGGCGCTTAGCGAGCGCGAACATTCTACCATTGAAAGAGAACGCCTCCAAGCGCAGCAACGGAGCGAAGAAGAGCGCATACGTCTGGAGCTGAGACGCCTTCAGACGGAAGAGAATATGGCAAGAGACCGGGCCGACACCCAGCGTGCTGCTGCCGGTGCCCAAAGAGAAGCAGATCTCACCAAGCGCGACGCCGAGCGCGACAGACTACAAGCCGAGCGCGACAGACTACAAGCGCAGCTAATGGAGCAGCTGATCACCAAGGCAACACCCCCTCCCTCCACAAGGGGTTCCAGGGCCTCGTCAAGACACGTGTCAAGGGCACCCTCCCCTGACCGAGCAGGCGACCTTGAACTCGACCATCAGAGAGAGTCTACACCCCCCTCCGAACTCCTTCCCCGACCGGTCCAAGTGAGACCCAGCTACAAGGAAGGAACGGCGGACACCGCGGAGAGGCTAAATAGACGACTACAAGATCTAGATGACCTGGCAGAAGAAGAAGAGGGAGAAGAGGAGAGTCAAGCCCGACAGCAGCACATTACTCCACAGGACCAGGAGGTCCAGTACAGCCCAGGCTATACCCCCGCGGCTCTGCGCTACAGACCCCCGACTCGATTCACGGGTGAGCATGACGCACGACCAGTCCCGAGGAATAGCACCTGGACCAGCGGGCCATGGTACCCTGCCAGTACCAGCCCACCGAGAGGCGTAAGAAGAGACTCGCCCAGGAGGCCTCTCTTCCAACGCTCACCGATGTGCCAGCCATCCATGGCGTCATACATTGGCACACCGACGTTTCCAGACTTCACCCATGAGAACCGAGCACAGTATACGGAGCTACGGATGTGCTTAGAGACAATGATGGTGGATGTAGCTGATGAACGCCACAAGTATGCGATCCTATTGAAGCACCTGAAAGTACCCAGAGCGCACAACATAGCGCTGGCCTATGCCACCTCTACTACCCCATACACAGCAGTTCTAGCAGCACTAGACCAAAGATATGGACGTATATGGGATTACGTAATACAAGAGATAAGGCATATTGACCGCCTACCCCCAGCAACAGACAATCGCTCACTAGACGACCTGTCTATCAAAGTACAATCCCTGGTAGGGATGCTGGGGGCGCAACGAGAAAAGGGTATGCACGAACTATACGCAAACTCGAACGTCGAGAGGATTTTAGAGAAGCTGCCGCCCGCCCGACAGGAGCGCTTCAGGCGGCAAAGAGACCACCGTGATCCTAACGGTCCCGAACCATCCCTCCTAGACCTAGCCGACTTCCTGGCGAGAGAAGTCAGCAGCCTACGGCTGGATACGTTCGTGCGGAGCACACCAAGCTCCAGAGAGGGACCTAGGAAAGTAAACGATGGCCGAAGATCGGTGACTGTCATGCACCAATCAGAATCAGTACCGAGCAGCAAGAACCACAGTACCCCCTCGATGAAAGAGAAGTGGAAGATGGTGTGCCCGTACTGCGAGAAGGAACACTGGTTGTCACAATGTGACCAGTTCAAGAAGACGACCGCTGAAGAAGTGAGTCACTGGATAAAGTCCAACAGGCGCTGTTACCGATGTGCGCGCAGTCACATGGCAGCCGAGTGCCGCCTAAAGAAGAGGTGTAGTCGGTGTGACGGAGCCCATCTAGATGTCCTACACGACAGTAACAAAAGAAAGCCTGCACCATCCAGCAGCACAAAGGCAAGTGTTATGTACATTGACCCCGCTAGCAGCAGCGGCGCCCAGGTGCTCTTAAAGGTGGTCCGTGTAACACTGAGTTACCAAGATAAGGTCATGGACACTTACGCCGTCCTTGATGACGGGTCAGAGAAGACCCTTCTCCTCGCGTCCGCTGCGGCCCAGCTGGGGCTACGGGGGAGCGAGAACCAGATGACTATTCGGACAATAAGACGAGATCTAAAGACGATAAAGGGCGAGAATGTCTCCTTCACTATCGCAGCAAGCGGGCAGCCCGAGAGACGGTACAGGATTACTAATGCTTTCACCAGCCAAGAAATAGGACTATCGCAGTACACCTACCCCATCGCCAAGCTGATGGAGAAATATGTGCACCTGCGTCAACTCCCTATCCCGCTCATAGACGGTGCCACCCCGACCCTGCTGATAGGCTCCGACCATGCAGACCTCATAGTCCCGATAGACCGGGTCCATACAGGACCCAGAGGTTGTCCTGCAGCAGTCGAGACCCGCCTAGGATGGACATTACAAGGCCCCCTCGCCAAGTCTCTTAACCGAACAGCAGCCACTAGCTGCCTCCACTCCAGAGCGACAGAAGGAGACACCACACTCCTGCAGCATGTCGAGAGGCTATGGACACTAGAGACAATGCCCTTTAAGAACGAAAGGAAAGACATTCGTTCTAAGGAAGATATCTATGCTATAGCCCTCCTCGAGCACGGGACAAAGAGAGTCAACGTCAACGGAGTGATGAGATACGCAACTCCACTCCTGAGGCGAGAGGGAATGCCCACCTTTCACGCCACAAAAGAGGCGACGGGGCGGTATCTATTGAACACAGAGCGGCGCCTAGCCAAAGACCCCGCTCAAGAAGCTGTGTACCTCGCTGAGATTAACAAGCGAATCACAGCGGGACACATAAAGAAAATTGACTGGCGACGTCGTGCGCTGCTCCGCGCCTCCCTGATCAAAGACGGCTTTGATCTCCGGCAGCGGGCCAGCAGCGACCCCCCAGTATTGCGCAGCCTCTCCCCCGAGGACAAGGCAGCGAGCAGCGACACCTGGATGGCGACCATCCCAGGAGAAGCCCAAGAAATGACACTAGGACTAGTCTGGCGCTTCAAAACAGACTCGCTCCATTATAGACACAAACCCCTGACCAAGGAGCAGGGAAGGTCGACGGCAATACCGACCACCAGACGGAGTGTATACAGAACACTCGCCAGACAATATGACCCGTTGGGATGTATTCTACCTTACACCACCAGGGCAAAGATGATTGTAAGAGCGCTATGGGACAAAGACCAGGGCTGGGACGATCCCATACCCGAACACCTTGCATCCACATGGAGAGAGTGGGAGACGGAACTCCGCTCACTCCCAGGTGTTAATATACGCCGCAGCTACTTCCCACCCACAGTGAGGCCAGAGACATGCAAGATCGACCTGCACGTATTTAGCGACGCCTCCGAAGTAGCCTACGGTTCGGTGGCTTACTTGCGTGCCCGAGAGGAGGGAGGAGAAATACATACTGCTTTCATCCTGGCTCGCTCGAGAATAGCCCCACGAAAGCAACAATCTATCCCGCGTCTAGAGCTCTGCGCAGCCCTACCAGGAGCGCAGCTCGCCACGTTAATCCAACGTGAACTCACCATCCCGGTGCAAAGAACAATCTTGTGGTCAGACTCCACGACAGTACTCACATGGATCCGGTCTGATTCGTGCAGATACAAGGTCTTCGTGGGAGTCAGAGTCACCGAGATTCAAGAGTTAACAGAAGTAACCAGCTGGAGGTATGTGGACACCAAACACAACCCAGCTGACGTCATCACCCGGGGAATGTCCCTGGATGACCTCACCCGTCACAACCTCTACAGTGACGGGCCAGAGTTCCTCAAGCTCCCGGAAGAAGAGTGGCCTACACCCACCCCACGGGAGGCGAGTAAAGAGGAGGCAGAGAACAAGAAACCTATGTTCTGTGGGTTGACACACACACTCGTCCCCACAGACCCCGACATAGACGATTGCCTCACCCTAGAGAGTGCGCAGCTAAAGACATTTCTGTGGCACCACCCAGAGGTTCAGCCCACTACTGACATTTCAGCCGCTGACTACGAAGAAGCAGAACTTCTTCTACTACAACGAGCCCAGAGAGACTCGTTCCCCGATGAGCTAGCCTGTCTACAGGGAGCAAAGCCTGTCCCATCAGACAGCAGACTGCTCCACCTAGCCCCCGAGAGCGACGCCCATAATCTCATCAGAGTGGGTGGTCGTCTGCGGAGAGCCCCAGACCTACCGGATGACGTTAAGTACCCGATTTAAGTACCCGATAGTCTTGAACAGCCGACATAAGGTCACAGAGCTGATCATAAAGAAATACGACGAGGATGTGCACCACGCAGGGGCAGAGAGAGTCTTCGCGGAGATCAGACGTCATTATTGGATACTGCAAGGGAGAGAAGCAGTGCGGCGCTTCCAGCAAACCTGTCTAGACTGCCGTAAGTGGCGCGCGCAGCCCAGTATACCCCGGATGGCTGACCTACCTCCCTGTCGCCTCCGACTCAGCGACAAGCCCTTTCACTCCACCGGTATGGACTGTTTTGGCCCGCTGTATATAAAGAAAGGAAGAGGAACCGAGAAGCGGTGGGGTATTGTATTCAAATGCATGACCACCAGAGCGATACATATCGAACTCCTCCCAACCATGAGCACAGACTCATTCCTTATGGCCTTCCGAAGATTCACATCACGGAAAGGAAAACCGTCTACATTGTTGTCTGATCACGGGACAAACTTCAAAGGCGGAGAAAGAGAGCTGAGAGAGAGCTTCCAAGCTATGGGCCCAGAACTTAAGACCCACCTCGCTCCATCCCAGATTGACTTCCAGTTTAATCCCCCGAACGCACCTCACTTCGGTGGAACCTGGGAACGAGAAGTACGTTCCATAAAGACAGCCCTGTACGCCGTGCTTGGGGCCCAGACCGTGGCGGAAGAAGTCCTAATGACAGTCCTCACGGAGATCGAGGGAGTATTGAACTCAAAGCCCCTCGGTTACGTCTCAAGTGATGTAGCAGATGTCGACCCAGTCACCCCCAACACACTCTTGATGGGGCGGCTGGACCCCGCGCTACCACAGACAATGTACAGGCCTGAAGAAGCGAACGGCCGAAGAATGTGGAGGTACAGTCAAGTACTGGCTGACAAGTTTTGGAACAGCTTCCTACTCCACTACCTACCGTCTCTACAGACCCGCCAGAAGTGGGTAAAAGAGAGAGACAATTTGACAGAAGGAACAGTCGTCATGATTATCGACCAGTCACTACCCCGAGCTATGTGGCCGGCTGGCCGCATAAGCAAAGTGATCACCGGTGCCGATGGAAAGGTCCGAGCAGCTGAAGTGCTCGTCCAAGGACGGACTTACACCCGACCCGTGGCGAGGCTAATAGAACTGCCAAGGCTCCCCGATACTATCGATGACGACCATGACCCTATGACTTTGTGAGTTGACTGACCCTTACAGCGGACATTGAGTAGTGGACAGTGCGGTTAATCTGTCTCTGCTTAGCTAATTAGGTGGGACTAATTAGGGGGCGGCTGTTGTGAAGGATCAGATTAAACCGAATATATATATTTATTTATGGATATATATTGAATAGTATTTGTATATCGTTTGATATCCCTTGTATATTCCTTGTACATATACACGGAATATTCCTTTATTCTACTACAGCCCATAATAGTTCATTCTCTTATTGGACAAAAGGACCAGGCGCCAGGGACCAGCCCCTGGCGTCCAAGTTCAAAGGTACCGACGAGACATGCCCTTACTAGCCCCGGCTCCGCGCAGGAATACGGCTACCGAAAGCAGAGTGGCACTATTTGTCCACCGTGCATATAAATATGGCGCAAGAAATGTAGAATTCCTCTTATCCCTTACCCTTCTACCCAACTAAGTAAGAGAACGTGAAGCCTCACCCCACGATACCGCGTGCGGTGTAGTATGGCCTGTTTGGCCTTAGAATAGCAGTGAGACCTCGTGCGAATTAATAGCTGAATTGCCAGAGTTTGGCACCGTATTTCTATTAAGTAATAATAGTCTATTATGTATGGTGCATCGTGCGGTTAGAGTTCTAAAGTGAGCAGCATCCCCGTCGCTTCCTCGTGTTATCTAGAGTCTTAACCAGGTTGGGCAGACCACACGTGGTGCTTTCATCCGAGGAGTTCTAGGCGAGGACCGAGTGGACCTGTACATTGGATTACCTACCCGACGACTGCTGAGCCCTATGCGGCATGGAATATATATTTGCTTTGGTACTTTGATTTGTGGAGCGGATAATCGCCAACACCGGTGAGTGTTGGATCTACCCCGAAAGGAGTCAAGGTGAGACGGCGCCCAGACCAGACTGAGGTCGCCTCGCTTCTTCTTCACTGTGGAGCTACAGCTACAGCTACAGCCTACAAGAGAGCCAAGGTGTATTCATCTGCGGATCAAGATTCTACTGCACTGTCTTCTGTACGTGAAGTCTCCCTAGAAATCGTTGACCAGACGGGATACGGCCGACGGCTCTCCTACCCCCCCTACTGGCTTACAACCGGCAGGACCCCTTCAGTATATCCAGCTATAATCATTAAGTGACCATAGATATAATTCCCTAAGAGCCAGGTTGTATACTTGCTTCCTGCGTAACCAGAGATTGGACATTCAGTATTGATTTGCCTACGAGTACTCATTTGCCTTACAAGAGCATTCAAATCATAAATGTAATGGTGAATATTATATGTACCTTTTGCTATATATTAAATATTTGATTATTACCTTTGTGTGGACCTGGTTTCATGGTGGGAAAGTGTTCATCATATTTAGATATCGTGTACTGTATGGCCAGTAGTTAAAGTACATAAAGCGGTAGTGGTTTAATGATACCATACTTATCAATACAGTCAGGGAATTGTACCCCTCAGTTACATTCATTGTGGGCACTGTATATCTCTAAAGAAATATTTCAGTGGATTTTGCCTAGTGTGACTAGAAATTATTAACTTATCTGACTTTTTACCTGAACTTATACACAAAAGACATTGTATAGAAACAGGGAACTTGTACTATCTTGGGATGGGTCAGCATTTTGTCCAGCGTTTTTTTGCAGCAGCAGTGTTCATTCCACATTTGTCTCTGTTTTGGTCCCAGTTTTGATTGTAGCACAGTTTGTACACTAAAGATGTTCTTATTTAAGCTAGGTAGTTTATAATAATAATAATAATAATAATAATAATAATAATAATAATAATAATAATAATAATAATAATAATAATAATAATAATAATAATAATAATAATAATAATAATAATAATAATAAGCAAAAATACACATTCTAAATATGTGTAAACATTGGCAAAATTATATATATTTGTAAGATTTCACATTTTCTATGGTAGTGGTTTTCTCACTGCTAATGGCCCACCACAGGTGTTGGAATAAATAGAGGAACCGCCAGAGATGCTTATTAACCCAGCTTTCTCAATGACACTACAGCATTTTGAGTTACATCATCATATAGGCATCCCTGTCCTCATCATAAGATCCCAGTTCGACCGACATAGCATTCGGTTGTTATATTATAGCAGATGCCAATTCAGACCCAGCCCCTGGACACAACTCTGCCTCTGTAGTCTGACTGAGAGAAGAGGTCGCAGGCGGGTGGAACTCTCCCGTTGGCTGACTTCCTCTCTCCTTCCGTACTGTTATTTTGCAGCACTGTCTCTCTGTCACTCCTCGAGTCTATATAGTGCTGCTGTAAGCGATTGTGAGCAGTTGAAATTCAAACGATCCAGAACCGTTCCCCCGCTCTCTCTCTCTCTCTCTCGCTCTCGCTCTCGCTCTCTCTCTCTCTGGTCCTGAAAGCAGATGTGTTCCGTCTGTCTCAGAATGCCAGTGAAGAGCGGGGAAGGTGTCTGAAATGTGAAACGCTCTCTCTCGACTCACACTTTGTTCATATATAGAGAGTATCTCACTCCGGCACCGCTGTGGAAGAGTTTTCCTGGGTGTATTCAAAAGCATGACGAGGCAATGTTCAAATAAGATACTGTGGTGATTATACAGATAGACCTTATTCAGAGCGTATCTTCAGATGAGTTTTATATATTGTATTTATTTAATTGTATGTGTATTGTTTGTCGAAGAATAAAAGTGTTGGAACAGATTCATTTTTGTTGTTGTGGGTCAATGGGCTCTAGATGTTTCTTGAGTATGTATCTGTGTGTCTCTGTCTCTCTCTCTGTGTCTCTCTCTCTGTGTCTCTCTCTCTCTGTCTCTCTTTCTCTGTGTGTCTCTCTCTCTCTCTCTGTGGTGCCAGTGACAGCTGGTTGTTAGTCACTGTTTTGTGCTCCATAAAGTAAATTTTATTTGTTTAGCTACATAATTATGTGACAATTCACAAATATGCACAATACGCTTTGTTTATGTGGTTTTTTCAACGTATAACACAACCATTCTTGTTGTTTTTAGTTGCATCAGTTTTTGAATAATGATGTTCCTTGATTAATTTAATTAAAAAATGTTTCCGGTGATTAGGACCATCAACAACAGACATGGCCGCTCAGCTTCAGTGTCAGACCAGTGTACATCTTGAGAGGCGGGGAGCCAATGTGCGCAACCATCTGTCAAAGATTCAATTAAGAAGAAAATGTAGAAATCTCTCCACTGGTTAAGGATGTGTTCATCAGTGTATTTGTCATATCCCTTTTAAACTGTATATAGTGAATGAATGAATGAATGCAAGATTTTTTTTTTTCAAAAAAGTATAAAAACTAAAATATATCTGTTAATTTGACATACAAAAGATAAAAAAAAATAAAAAGACAAGTGAAACAGATAAACAAATCATAGTTTACGCTGTTCGAAAAAGGCGTAGAGAACACTTAAAAATGCCTACCCCCTTTGAACTATTCATCACAAAAAATTATATAATTGTATTATATTGTTAATTATATGTATAAACGCTGTATCTCTATACAATCCAATACATTTATATATAAATAAATGTATATAAATATACATATGAATATATAATATATATGCTAAATAAATACCATATAATATTATAGTCATTGTACAGGGGCGACAGTGCAGGGAAGGTAGAGCAGTCGTCTGGCAATCCGAAGGTTCCCGGTTCGATTCCAGCTCCTCCCGGGCAGCGTGTCGAAGTGTTCCTTGAGCAAGACACTTAACCCCTAACTGCTCCCGATGAGCAGGTTGGCACCTTGCATGGTCGCCTCCGTCGTCGGTATGTGAATGTGTGAGTGAACGGGTAAAAATGTGACGAACTAATTGTAAAGCGCTTTGGATAAAAGCGCTATATAAAAAAGCAGCCATTTACCATTGTGGTTGCTTAAAAAAAACACTTCTAAACATTATTCAGCATTACAAAGATTCAGAAAGCAAGTTATTAAGGTGTGCTAGGTTTTCTCTGTTTTAATTTTATTTAGAATTACATATATTTTTGTGGTACAAGTCAATGCTCCCATCATAAAGTTAGATTAGATTCAAATGTATTGTCATTATACAGCACAAGTACAGTACAACAAG